>NC_142039.1:62306952-62611952 GCF_982192425.1 Myodes glareolus
CCTTCTGCTTCTACAGAGATCCCAGGACCCTAATTCAGGATGCCAGGCTTGAGCAGCAGGCACCGTTAGCCACAGAGCCATCTCACCGGCTCTCGACGTGAATTGCGTTGTGCTGTGTTTTATGTTATGAGATAGGGTATCACTCTATAGCCCGGGCTACCTTGGAACTCACCATGTAGCCGGCTGTGCTTCCTGACTCAGCCTCCCAGGTACTGGGATTCCAAGTAGGAGGCACCATACCTGGAAAATTTGTTTTGTTTTAAAAAATAGTTTCTGCAGCCTGTGGTGTGATGATTCACATTTGGAGGTGATGGCAGAAGGACCGGGACGTCAAGGCTAGCCTGGATTATGTGAGACTAAGTCTCAAAACAACATCAAAGTAACAGAGGAATAATAATCAAATATTTTCAAAACGAAAAAAAAACACAAACAGAAGGGTAAGTTAACACAATGAAAAGAATAGAAATTAAATGCAAGAGCCTATGAATTAAAACACGGATAAAACCTAGCTGATGTTGTTGCTATCGCAGCTTGGCCCACAACCTTAAATATTTTAAGTTATCCTTTATCTAAATCCTCAACCCCCCTGAGAAGCCTCAGAGTCTCCAGAACCCCGGCCGCAGAACTTTCAGGAGTGGTAGCTAATCACAGCAATTACACTTTGCGTTGGGTCAATGTCAGCGGGATCTGGGGTTTCAAAACCCAACATAGAACAATAGACTGTCTGCTACTAGGATGGAAAGTGGAAGTTTCCTTGGAACCTGTGGCAGACAGAGCTCTTACTTCTTAAAGGGCAACTCCGTCAGCCACGAGCACTGGCTACAAGCCCTCTGCAGGATAGGTCAACATGGAAAAGTCACATTTGTGGGTAATTATGAAATTTCCACAGTCATAAACAATTCCAGATGTTATTATGAGGGGGGAAAGGTAATCTGCTGCAGAAAAAAACCAAAACAAAATAAAGTTGACTTCTACAATTATGCATACATATGAATACGTATATATATATTCATATTCGTCCCCTATTATGCAAATGGGTGAAATACAAATAAAAAATGGATGTTGGCAAGAGGTTAGAATTTTCTTTTCAAAAAGATTTCTACACTTAAAAAGAAGCACACCTACAACTGAATTATAACTACAAATGGTTTCATATTACCAATTCGTATCATTACTGTGGTCTCCGGCTGGGACTCAGAAACATTTGTATTTCGTTTTAGAGATGTTTCGCTCTGCTGTAGCAGAAGCCAGTGTGGTGCAAGTTGACCCGTGCCTTTGTCCATAAAACAATCCTCTCAGATATGTAAACAGGGATTTGATTTTTTTCTTTAAGTCAAAGAAAGCCAACAATATGGTTGTCAGAACAAGCACCTCTTTCTGTAGGATCCTCTCGTGAAATGAAAGCCATTCAAGTTCAATCAGCTGCTGTCTCCATTCTTCAACACACAGCAGATTTATATTGGAGAAGGTTTTGACCGAGAACAAAATGTAACTGAAATATCTCCGCCATTCCTTTTGTCCTACAGAACATTCCATGGGCTGAATTCCCAACAAGGGGCCTGGGTTTGTCAGTTACTGTCTGTACTTCTCCAGCCTAGCCTGTTTCTGCTGCAGATTGCCAGTGTTGGCCCTTTCCTGCCCAGACAGAAAAAGACACACCTTTTGGGATATGCTGCACCTTGTCATAAAGAGAAACAAAACCCATAGCTTTTATCCTGTGCCACCTTTGAGCCTTCATGGCTTTAAAACTAAGTAAGCCCTGTTATTTAATTCAGTGATAGGACATTTTGTTAAACACGTATATGCTTACATGAACAACAGAAAACAGAGAGAGAATTCTTCTAACAGTCCACACACACATGTCCACACACACGTGTCCACACACACGTGTCCACACACACGTGTCCACACACAACCTATCACTGGTGTATTTGAAGGCTCAACTTGTGATGAGAGACAGTTCAGAACCAGTAGGAACAAGTCTGGGCAAGATGAATTTAGCCTTGACTCCAAGTTATGCTGGTGAGCTAATGCCAACGCCGAGAGAGTGGATGCATGCACTGTGTCTAGCAAAAGAATAAGTGGTGTTGGCACAATGGTACCCCAAAACTGAAGAGAGGCTGGAAGCCCTAGGGAAAACAAAGGGCAAGCAGTGTAGTATTCAACTGGGTCTGACCATCAGTGACTAAGCCTAGTTCAAAATGAGTAGGAGGCCAACTCCAGACAATGGGACGGCTAACACACTGGCTGCCAGGGACGACGACGTCCAAGGGGAGGTCTCTGAAGCTGGGTGTCATCCATTAGGGTGGCCCAGAATAAAAATGGTGATACATTATGCCTCCTGGCGAGTTCATTAAAGACACCAAGTCCTGAGGACTCCCAACGAAGATCCTGGGGGGCAACAAGTGACGTCCACCAGCATTTTCTGTTCTGGAACCTGTTAGAGAGAAACATTCTTAGCTACTCCATTGCCAAGTTAAGCTCCCTGCAAGACAAATCACCTTGACTTCTGTGGGGGGGAAGAAAGACTCTAAAGAGATAGCGGGGCCGGGGCAGGAAGAGAAGTACATCCAATTCTAAGTGTTTCTGCACCTAGGAGCTTGGTAGCCTGCCACCAGATGGGGGAGAGATTGCATTACAGTTACAACACACGCTTCAGGGCTATGGAGATGGACAGCAATTAACCACAAAAAGATGTCAATACATAATCATCACAAGAGCAATTCATGATCCTGAAGATTCGCCTGTCTTTGCCACTGCAACAAGCCCCAGGCAGATTCACGGGCAGTGGGACACGGGACACACTTTGCTAACCTCTCCTGCAATGACCAAGAGCAAAACAGCAGGAACCTACAGACAGGAAAATGGCCTGGCTCCATCTTCCCACCCACCCACCCAGGAAGGAACTTCTCTCAGATTTCAGAATTCCAAATGCAAGATCAATTTGAATTCCTGGTGTTTCTAACCTTGCCAACAGGACTGCATTAAAGGAGAGACAACTCAACCATGCAAGGATAGTGGCTGTAAAAGGAGACCCTTTCTCCATAGCCCTCAATTCATCAGGACTTGGGCACACCTGACACATCTAATGGACAAAGGAACATTCCAGGACTGGAGAGAAGCTCAGTGTTTTAATGTGCTTGCTGCTCTTACAGAAAACTGGAGTTCAATGCCCAGCACCAGGCTGATGGGCTCATGGCCACTTGCAACTCCAGCTCCAGGGGATTCAACACCCTCTTATGGCCTCCACAGGCACCTGAATACACATGCAAACACACACAAGCACACACACACACACACACACACACACACACACACACATACACATTCACACACATAAAATAAATCTTAAAATGTCCCAAAGGGCATCAAAAATTTGCTCATATTCAAGAGGCTGAATTGCTTCTTTATTTTACCAGGTCCATCTCCAAACTTCTCTATTGAACCACCTTGATAAAATAAGCGCATATCCTATAGTTTTATGAATTCAGAGGCCTACCTGCATAAGGCCCAGGGGAATCTTGGTTGTACTGGGGGATCGAGGAGTGGGAAAGACTAAAAATCAGAAAACCCAGACTATAGATCTAAGGGTTTAGTTATACAATACATTATCTTTTTTTCCCCCCTTGCTGTAACCTAATTCCTGACAAGAAACAACTTCAGCAGGGAATAAGGGTTTACTTGGGCTCATGCTTGAGAAGAAATGATGATGGTCTCTTGGCTGTGGCAGCAGAACCGTGGAGCTGCTTGTTCACATCTAGGTGGGACAGGGAACAGAGGGAAGGCCACAAAGCATCTTGATGGTTCTCTCTTTGGTTCCTTTGTAGTCCGTAGCATGTGACACAGTATCCACAGTCCCCTCTGGAGACTTCCAGAATTGTCTCCTATGGGATTCTAAATTCAGTCAAGTGACAATGAAGATGAACTATGATACCACTGGGGCCCCATCAGGTGGTGTCAGAACTGCCAGGTTCTGTTGTTACTGATGCTGTCTCAGGTGATGACTAGACTCCCCACTCAGGGAGACATCCTGACTCTCCACTGAAGCCACTGACCCATGGTACTTGGATTCGTGCGACACATTGTAATCAAGGAAGGCAGACCCATGACACACCAGCCACCATAAATCCTGTGCGTAGCTGTGGGTGTTAAAGCTGGGGTTTCTCAATCAGACTCTCTGAGTAAAGTAGCAAGAGAAAAGGGGAGCTCTGAGTCATTCTACAGAGAAGCAGGAAGCATAGGACTTCCATGCCTCTGAAGTCTTGGGAGACTCTGGACATTTAAAAAGGGAAAACTTTAAGTAATGATGGTGATGATGAAATAATTTTCTAAGACTTCAGGGCAAAGAGTCTCCATTTAGTGCATCAGTCAGAGGAACTTGGAGAACAGTCACAGTCAGGTCACGTGACATTCTCTGCCCAGCAGCACAGCTGAGCCAGTGGCCATCTCTCCTTTCCAAAGACTGGCTGCCTTCCTCTCCGCTTCACATAGGATATGAACTCTGACTCCCAGAGCTTGGTCTGGAGTAGGCAAGAGAAGTTTTGGTCTGGGGAGGCCCAAGTTTCAAGAAATGTATCTTCTGCTATGTTAATGTTGCCCCAGCTCACATTCGCCTATGCGAATCTGCAGGGTAACTGAAAGTGCTCCACAGTGTGCCGTGTCTCTCCTCTTTTATATGCTTATTTAGGTTGCTAAAATAGTACTGTTCACCTGGGCGGCTCCAAAATGGAAGAAGAATACAACCCATGCCTCCAGAAGGGTAAAGAAAAGGACACAGGGTTGCAGAGGCTTAAGTAGAGCGGGGCAGCCAAAACAAAACGCCACACTGTGGGCCTTGATGCCATTACTACATCTCCTTCAGAGTCCATACAGAGCAACATTGTAATCCATTTGATAATTTCCTGTACATAATGTGTTTGGTTATTTCCACCCCAGGAGCATCTCCCCTTCCTCTCTTTTTCCCACTGACCCCCTTTCTTCTTCTCAAAATTATCCCTCTCCACTCTCATGTCTTTTGCTTTGAGAGCCGCCAAGTAGAAATTAATTATTGGAGCATGGGCAAATTGTGTCTATACCACTGAAGAATTTGACTGCCCTCCACCAGCAATCAACAATGCCCTCCTTAGGAATGAATAGGGCCTCATAAGCCCCTCTCCCATTCGTACATGGCCAAAAAATAAATAAATAAAGTAAAAAAGAATTAAATAGTGTTTCAGTTTTCTTTTCTTTTCTTTTCTTTTCTTTTTTTTTTTTTTTTTTTGAGAAAGGGTCTCTTATGTAGCCAGGGCTGGCCTCAAACTAACAACCCTCCTGCAGCACCTTCCAGGGTGCTGAAATTGTAAGCATGCAGCACTATACTTGATTCGATGTTTAAGTTAATAATAGAATCATCTTTGCTTCTGTCGACACAGTAATTATATGCTTATCTTCTGAGACTGTGAACATATGAAGGGCAAAACTGAACTGAACTTGACATTTCTGTTTGTGAGTCAAGGTCTCCCTCTGTAACCCAGGCCGATCTGGAACTCACTGTAACCCTCCTGACTCAGCCTCTTGCATGCTAGGACTACAGGCATGAATCACTGCCCAGCTTCTAAAGAGAATCAAGTCAAGCAGCAAAAATACATTGACAGTAGGAAGCCCCCCTGCCCAGGTTCTTATGTGAAGGGCATCTCCCCCCAAAAAACTGTATATAGATGTGTGCTTCTCTATGTCCTGGGTTCAACAACCCAGGAGACCTGAAAAAGGGTAAGAGAACTTAGAACTGTCACCCAAAGTTTCTTCTGTCCCAACTGGAATCTCCCAGAGCAGAATAAGACAGGATAACTTAAAGATTTCTGTGGGACTGTGTGGGGTCCAAGGGACTAGAGTCTTGGTTCCTGGTATTAGGATCCCATTTCCATCTGATGTGCAGTCTAGTGCATAACTCCTCACCCCAACTACCAGATAGGGACACCATATACCTGCCAAAGGTGTCTTTATCTACCCCAGCAGGGTATCTCCTAGATAAACCATATGCAAGAAGGAGGTGGCTGGGTCACCTAATGGAAGAGGCCCAGATGCCACCTTCTGATCATGCTTCTACCCCCACCCAATCTCATTCCTGTTGAGTCTTGTTATATATACAAAGGACTACTTCATTGCACACCCCCATCTCAGTCACATGGCTCCCAATTCCATACTATGTCTCCTCCAAACCCTAGCAACCTGACTCAGAACTGCAGACGTTCTTCTCCCTATATGACCCTCTGTCTCCAGAGTTACACTCAAGATCAACTCAAGCTCCAGCTTTTGTCTTCAACAACAGAAAGAGAAATGTCTGTATAGAAAGTCCATTCAGCAGACGTGTTGCATGCCAAGCCTGGCTGAGCCATAAGCACAGGTCCTGAAACTTACTTTTGCCTTTGACTTGATACCCAGGAAACTGTGCCAACCTTTCCTTCCAGAGAGCCATCTACAAGGAGAGCTACACCAGGCAGGGAGGGAAAGAGTTCCATGCCTCCCGCTCCAACATGGATGACAGTCAACCCAAGTTGTCTATCCTTCAGCCTGGTAGGGGAGCCGGATGCACCCCTGCAGGTCAAGTCTTCAATCAACCAGCATCTTTGACAACCGGTACACTTTGACATTCCTGCTTCATCCCTCAAGGCCCAAAGGGAGGGAGGAAACCAGACATGTTTCCACCCACATTCCCAGGACAGGAAACATACAGATCAGCCACAGAGAGCAGGGGGATCCAACGCAGAGCAGAAGAAATGTGACAGCCAGGGTGGTGGCCTAGAGTGAGTAAGGGTCAGGGGGACTTTGGGCATATACATCATGGGTCTTTAAGAGGAAAACATTCCCAAGAGAAAAAGGAGAGAGAGAGAGAAAGAAAGAGAGAGAGAGAGAGAGAGAGAAAGAGAAAGAGAGAGAGAGAATTATCCCAGGAAGAGCCAGATTGTCAGCTGGCTTAGATAGAGCTCAGAGGAGCTCAAATGTCCCTCTGATCTCGTCTTCCTTCTAAGAGGGTCCACAATACAAACTAAAGAAATAAACAACCCATCATGCCTTGAACTTTTCTGGGCAACCCAAAGACATTGTCAGGGGCTGAAGAGATTGCTCACTCAGTGGTTAGTGTGAGCAACTCTAATAATGAATCCAAGTTCAGTTCCCAGCACTCAGGTCAGGTGATACGACCTCCAGTCATGAGCTCCAGAGGCTGCAGCACTCTCTTCAGGCCTCTGCAGATATATGTACTCGAGAGCACACACTCATACGCAGACACGCATGCATGCACATAATTAAAATTTAAATAAATATTAAAAAGCATTACCACTGGAATTTTAGAGTTGGGGTATGCAATAGATACGGTAGATATGATTCTTCCAAAAAGAGTCCCATCTAGAACACAGGAAGGGCTTGTTTTCACAGATCAGCGCACACAAAAACTCTCTGCTGACTGACAGAAGGCCAATTAGTAAGTCAACACAGAGTTGTGCTATCTGGAGTGAGATTAAAGCAGTGCAAATCTGAAAACCCAGGGGCCAGTTGAGCTTGCCAAAGAAATAAGATGGATGAACCTCACACCCTAAGTCAGGTTGAAGCAAGACCTGTTTCTCCATCATTAGCAGCAACAGAGGTCGGAAAATGTTCTGGAAGTGATTCAGAACAAACTCTTTCTCACTCAGCAGTCAGCCTCCGGATCTGTACGCTGAGCAAAAACTACTTCTGAGGGCAAAGATACTCTTCTTGGCGTCATGCTAAGAAACAGCAGGAGCAGGCCGAGTATCCCAGTGATAGGCACCTTCACATGGAACTGATTGATAGACTACTGCGTATTCCAGGAGACGACAGTTTTATAGTCTAGGGAGCAAATCAGGCTGTTAAACATAAATGGGGAAAACCAAATGTAAAAAAATTTTAAAAAGGTACATCTTAATTTGTCAAAACCTAGAATGGAGCAGGCAAAGCAGCTTGCTGGCAAGCCTTAGGATCTGAGTTTGATCCCTATAATGTACATGGTGAAAGGAGAGAACCTTCTCATGTGAGTTGTCCTCAGACTTAGAAACACACACATCACATATGCACACACACATACACACAAACACACACATAACACATGCACACAAACACGCACACACATACCACACTAAACAGATAAACAAGGCGAACATGGCTTAAGGACAAACGAGCCATGCCAGCACTACATCTTGCTGAAGGCCGCATTTCCACCCCTCAAGGGGCAGCAGATACTCTCCCACTGGCCATCCCACCTGCTGATGACATCACTTCCGCACAAGGGAAGTGAGTCTGGTCCTCCCCAAGTTTCAAACATCATCAATTCGGGTTCAGTTCTGTCCTCAAAGACCCAATGGCATCCTCTTACCCCTGAAACATACTCTTGCCATTACTTCTGTTTCCTTCCTCACCTCTAGAATACTGTGCCTTCACCGTGTGTGCATTTACTTTTCTAAGTGTGAGATTCCACCCTACGAGGTGATATGGTCAGGGTATGTGTACTAGTTGGATTTTATGTCAACTTGACACAAGCTAGAGTCATTTGGGAAAAGGGAAAATGTCCCCATCAAACTGACCTGTGGGCAAGCCGGTGGTACATTATCTGGACTGTTGATTGGTGAGAGAGAGCCCAGAACACTATGAGTGGTACCACCCCCTGGGCTGGTGGTTTGGGGAAGAAGAAGAAGAAGAAGAAGAAGAAGAAGAAGAAGAAGAAGAAGAAGAAGAAGAAGAAGAAGAAGAAGAAGAAGAAGAAGAAGAAGAAGAAGAAGAAGAAGAAGAAAGGAAAAGCAAGAGAGAAAGGAAGGAAGGGAGGGAGGGGGAAAGGAAGGATGGGAGGAAGGAAGGGAGGGAGGGAGAAAGGGAAGGAGATGGAAGAGAGAGAGAGAGAGAGAGAGAGAGAGAGAGAGAGGAAGGAAGAAAGGAAGGAAGGAAGGAAGGAAGGAAGGAAGGAAGGAAGGAAGGAAGGAAGAAAGAAGAAAAATAGCATGGGAGCAAGTCAGTAAGCATCAATCCTCCATGGTCTCTACTTCAGTTCCTGCCTCCAGGCTTTGAATTCCTGCCCTGACTTCCCTCGGTGACAGAGTATGTGACCTGAGAGCTGTGAGTGGCATAAACCTTTTCCTCCCCAAGTTGCTTTGTCATGGTGCATTATCATAGCAACAGAGACCCTAACTAAGCCAGCATGCTTACCATGCCAACAATCCCGAGACAGGCATTTTCTTGCCCATTCAGCAGATGAGGAATCTGGGGGTCACAGACTTAAGGGGTGTGGGCAGGGCCACTCAACCACGGAGTCCCAATCAAAATCCAAATAAATAAATAAATGAATAGATAAATAAAATAAAAAAAATTCAGCTTCTACCCAGGCGCAGGTAGGTATTCCAAAAGCTCCCAAATGTCATCTCTTCCATTTGCACGCACCCGCATAAAGAAACTATTAATAATTGTGATACATCTCGAGGCATCTGCGCGAGCTGCTTATAAACGAACTGAAAAGGCAAGGGTGCATTGCACATGCTAATTGGAAGAGTTGAGGCAGAAGAGCAAAAGAATTACCTGGGGACTCCCACCTGCACCTGCAGGTAAAACCAAATGAAATAATCATAATAAAAAAATGTCTACTCACAAATGAAAAGCAGGGTATGGCCCTAGATACTGACACTCAGATCTAAGTTCCAGTGCGCCTCTTGCAAGCAATAATGCCACAATTAGCTGGAAGATTCCTCCTAGTTATAACACGTTCCCCCTCCTGAGAGGGCTCTTGTTTGGGGGTATGATAGCAAGAACAGTAAAAGCACACACACACACACACACACACACACACACACACAGGAAGCTATTGCAGTATGAAACTAATAAAGATGTGTTGATAAATGGATGTCGGTACCACTTCTGACTTACTCTCTAAATAATGACATAATAATAGGCAAAATATAAACTCTAATTAAATACCAAACCTAACAAAGTCAAACAACAGCGAATGATGCTTGACAGAAGCAAAGGTCTTAGGGGAGGTGAGGGGAAGCATTATAATGAAATCACAGCACTTGGCTGAGGGGAGAGATGGCTCAGTTGGTAAAGTGCCTGAGGCACAAGCGTGAGGACCTTCATCACCCACATCAAAAAACAAAACCAACCAACAAACAAATGAAAAAGAAAAGAGAAACTGGACATTATGGTGTAACTCTAGAGCTGCGCAGGTGTGTGTGTGTGTGTGTGTGTGTGTGTGAGAGAGAGAGAGAGAGAGAGAGAGAGAGAGAGAGAGAGAGGCAGGTGGATCCCCAAAGTTTGCAGACTAGCCAATCTAGCTGACAGATAAGAGACTGTCTCCAGAATTAAGATGGCAAGAAACACAGACACTCAATGTTGACCTCTGGCCACCACACACACAAAATCAGAGAACTATGCAAGGTCAGCAAGGGAAAAGGCCCATGACATCATTTCTTTCCATCACTTACAGATGGGGAAACTGAGGCCCAGTAAGGCTTAAAGGCAAGCATTCACTCTGATCTAGCAATAAGGCAAAACAGAGACTGGGTTCCCAGACTAGCAGCTGAACTGACCCCTCCCTCAACGCTGTGTGTTGGGAAGCTATTGCATTCCAAGTCGTATTTTTTAAACAGCATTAAACATTCTATAAATATTAAATTCCTTTTTAATAATTTTCTAATGCACAGGGGCATATGTGAAGAAAGGGGGCCTGGTTTTGATTCCTTTTGGAAAACAGTACAGTGCCCGGGAGTTTAACCTAGTATTGAGTGAAATATTAACAGGCCATATAATGGTTTCAGTGTTTCTTCAGGAAAGCCAAACAGAATTCAAAAGGCATATCCCCCCGGGGCCTCTGGCGGTCGTGCTTCTGGGGCGCTCAGTCAACTCCACGGTCCGCTCCACAGGCCCATCACTGTTAAGTAACTCATCAGCAAATAGAGGAAATTACCGAAGGGGATTTGCCAAGCAATTAGTCCTCTGAAGCAGATGACATACAACTGTTCTGGGGAGGAGCTTCCCAGCCAGTCATATGTCAGACTCGGAGCCTAGTAATCTGTAAATAAAATGCAAGGCGCGCGATTGCAGCTGTGATGGCGCTGCCAGCCAAGCTCACCACCAGTCAATCTCAGGCCCTTTCCCCTTCTCACGTCTGCACAGGGAGGGGCATTTCCACTGCAGATAAAAGAAAGTCGTGGTAAATTTCACCCAGCGTCCAGAAGACACTCAGGCTATCTACACAGCACCTGGACACAAACTAGCTAAGAGTCACTGACTGGGGAGGGGAAGGGGCGCACAGGGGAGGGCAGGAAAGGCAATGGTGCAGACCCACCGTGAACCCTGCACTCCTGTGTGGCTACCTGGCTACAGCTGACCGCCTCTGGCTGCACGTTTTGTTCTTAGAGTGTGTCCCAGTGAAGCTCGGCGTCTATCACGCTGGAGAGATAGATCGCTCCTATCTGCCAAGTCGTGGAAGCTGAGCAATGACCCAGAGAAGCTCTCTGGAGTCAAAAGTTCAGCAGCTCCCTGGGACTCCGTGTTGAACAACATCTGGAGCCAACTCCAGCCAGTCCCCCAAAGCAGATAAGCCGAGTGCTGCTGTCATCATTTTCTTCCATTAATAATTATCAAACGTGCGTAGGAATCTTGGGGCCGCACCGGGAAGAAGGGGAAGAATTGTTGCAAAGACAGAGCCTGAATCAGAAGCTCATGGGAGTCTCTGATCAAAGGCGCAGGCGTGGAAATGGGAAGTTTGGAGGCCCCTGAACTGTCCCCCATCTTGGTTTCTGAACATCCACTGTGTCTGAGTTATGGCTTGTTTATCATTCTTGGCAGACTTTGCCTTCTGTATCTAAGTGTGAGCTTCTTAATATAGCTAGACTCAGGGCTTGAGGCTAATTCAGAGTCACAGTGAGGAGTCTAAGCTAAGGTCACTTAATTCCTGGCAAAAGTGGGTAAGTTGCTTACCCACTGTTGTCCCACAGTTTCTACATCCCATGGCCTAGATGTAACCACAGTGTCTACCAGATATGAGCGTAATGAAGATTAAATGACTCCGTGTTCAAAAAAGCAACTGTATACTGCTTATCACTATTTTCCCGCTAGGGTCTCTTCTTCCACCCTGGATACTCATTAAAGGTTTCCAGGCAGCCTGAGACAGCTCATCAGCAGAGCAAATGCGTGGACCTTAGCTTGATCCCCAGAATATGTGTGAAAAAGTCAGGGGTGGTGGCACACACTTCAACCCCAATGCTGGAGAAGGCCCAACAGAAGAATCCCTGGGGCTCACTGACTGGCCAGCCTCACTGATCAGCAAGAGTCCCTGTCTCGGTGAAGAAGATGGACGGCACCTGAGGAAGGACATCTAGGGTTGACCTCTGGCTTCTACACGCTCCAAACATGCAGCTGCACCTGAACATGGAATGTCATGCTTTTAATATTATTATTTATGTATTCATATTTTCATTCTTAACCACTTGAGGGTAATACAAAGAGTTTGTAAACAACTCAGGAAAATAACAAAGCAAAATAAAAACTTGAAGCAATCCTCAGGCTGTCCCTAATTTTATGGAATAAGCTGTTCATAACACCACTGTGTGCCATGGACTCTTAGGCTAACTCCTCCATCCCCAGAACTAAGGCTCAACACTGATAGTTTCTCCAATGGGATCTCAAGTAGCCCAAGCTTGCTCAAACTTACTAGGTAGCTGTGGCTGGCCTTGAACTCCTGACCTCCCTGCTTCAGGCTCCTAAGTGCTAGGCCTACAGGAATACAGAACCATATTCAGCTCAATTATATAAATCTTTATCTTCTATAGGGTATTAAGTGAGAAGCCAATTTGTTAAAGAGCTGTGTGTGGAATCTTAGAATTTTCACCCATAAAGATCCATGACTATCTATCTCTTTATAGATGCATTTTTTCTCACATTTACAAGAACCTATAGAAAGCCTCCAGGAAATCCTCCAAAGTTATGAAGCACACCCATACGAATACGATTATCAAAAGTACAGTAGCTAGATTGCTACAAATGAACAATGGCTAAGTTGTTAAGTGGCTGCCACAATGAAGATGCTCGCCTGTCACATGAGAAGAATCAATCAACAGTAGCAAAGATCAAAGGCATGCTGGAATTGTTGCTAGCAGGAGCAGGGGCACCATCGAAAGTCTTCGGGAAACCGCTTAGAGGAAAGCAAAGGAAGCGTTTGTTTTAAGCGGAGAGAGACACCGCACGGGCTGCGTGTCAAAAGCGGCCTTCGTTTTCTTACACATGCATATTAGAGCTAGCTAAAATTAGCTCAAGTTCCTATTTTATAACGGAATAACTGTTTCAACAAGATTTCATGGCATTCAGTTGAACACAGACTTTCTAGGGTTCCGAGGCTCTCATAGAAGAAGCCCCCCCTCCACGATCCACCCCTGCAACTACCCAACCCCTCCTGCCACCCCAGCTTTTGAAAAACTGGCAAACAAAGGCTGTGCCACCATTCAGGCTCCCCTTCTTGCTGCCTCTTACCTTCGCCCTACGCATTCACCGCCAGCTCCTGTGTCCTTAGATCCCATCATGCCTTTTGTGTGTCCACCCCTTTGCCAGGCACAAGACCCCAAAGGCCAAATTCAAAACCCTTTTAATGCCAGCGATGCTTCCAAACTGCTCTTTGGACTGACTTCTCAGCTATTTCCATACCCCTGCCAGTCTCCTTGACTTCTGCAACTCAGAACCGTGCCCCCCCTCTTCAGCCACAGTTGCCCAGCCTACATACGACATACAAGCAAGCACTTGCTTGCTGTCCAAGCCGCTTGCAAGACTTTCCTCTCTCTCTCTCCATCTCTTCCCACAGAAGTGCAATCCCAGCCTTCAGAGACCAAATCACATGATCCTCCTCCTCACAGTCTTTCCTGAGCTCACACCACCCTTTTAAATTCCTTCCGGGTCAGAATGTACCCCTGAGTAAGTACAGCCCAACCCTTTCAGTTTTGTTAGCTATTTCAGCGCATTCCTCCTTTCTCGAGCCTGGTCACGAAGAATGTATAATCTCCTGTAGCTCTTACTCACTTTCACGTCCACAGCACCATGCAGTAGTTTAAAAGAAACACACACACAGTGAATGTATGAATGAATCACTTCTTTACATAGATAGTAACAGTGAATAAGTTAGGTCATAACTTGTTTAGCTGCATCATCTTTATAAAATAACAAGAGCCAGAAATAATAACCCAGACTTTCATTTAGAAGAATAACATGAATGTATCAGAATATAACATGATATTCTCTCCCTGCCCACATACTGCCATCAGTTGTGAGGACCATAATGAGGCCAGTATGGATGCAAAATGCTTAGATAAAGTGTAGACGTTTCTTTTCTGTGCAAGCACAGAAAATATCAACAGCCTAACATTCCAGGTGACACTGCACTATTTTGTCAGTAAGGTCGTGAGTATCACGACACTTCGCCGAGTGGTTATGAGGCCAGAAACCCCTGCATCTCAATAAGCAGGCTATGCTGCCCAAGATAAGGCTCCTGGCAGCCTGTCTGGTTCGTAAGAAAATTCTTGAGATTATTTGGTTATAGATAATGACTCTCTTCAAATACCACAGGTTTTAAAAAGAAAAGAACACCTCACCCCACATACTCCTGAACCACATCTCCTGAAAGGTCAGTGCAAGGACCATCTGCCTGGATTAGGCAGGTCCCCCAGAAGAAGGAAGGTAACAGTGGGCCACTCCACCCTGCCCATTAGCAGACACCTGCAGATCTTCAGAGGCTTGCCCTGCCAGTAGCTAGAGATCATTCTACTACCATTTAAATGGAGTCTCTCAAATCCACAGTCAATAAAACAGAAAGAACCCATTTGCATAATTCAAAAGAATACAATGTCTGCGGCCTGTTAACTCCCTCCTTTCTCTGCCTTGCCCCACAGAGGACTCTTAGATTTTTTTTTCTTTCTGTCTTTCTGTCTGTCTGTCCATCTGCCTTGGGAATTGAACCCAGAGCTTCACGCATGCTAGGCAAGTGCTCTCCCAATGAGCTGTATGTCCAGATTTCCAGCTGCTCTTTCTAAGGTTCAAACATAATTATTAGTCAGGCCTTATTATTATTATTATTATTATTATTATTATTATTATTATTATTATTCAAACAAACTACAAATAACTCTATTGATGCAGGCTATTCATCAGTTTATCTTACAGTGCAAAAAAAAGATATGCATCCTATCACAGTAAAGTTAAAATAAGTTCATAATTTAGAATTCAGAAAAATAAATAGAACCATTATTGGCTTTGGAGAGCCACAAATGCCTACAGGGTTGGTCCAAAGGCCAAGGTCTAGGTATATTTACTTGTTCTTAGTCATGTATGGTCCAGGAGCAGCCAAGGAAAAAGAAGAGATTTACATTCCTCCTCCCTGTCTAGAGATAAGCTATGTGCTAACAATGATAGCTTATGAGAACAGGTCATATGAGAACAGACATATGCCCGGTACACTCAAGCCACACACATGCAATTTTTTTTCAGTCCATCCTCACAGTAGCCCTCTGTTGTCCTCATCTTGCAGGAAGAAACCGAGGCATGAACAGGACACAGGCATGTGCACAATCAAAGCAACATCTTGATATTTGAAATCCAAATCCTCTGGCCAGTGTCAGAGCTTCGGGCTCTTATCTTGGAGGCCGTGGAGCTTGGACTTAGCTTAAAATAAACTGGTTCTGTGGCCTAAATACAGAAAACTGGTGAATTTTCTTGGAAGCTTGATTTTGTTTTGCTTTTTGAGAAGGGTCTCGGGCTGTATCCCAAGCAATTCTCAAGCTCACTGCATTGCTGCAGTTAGCCTCAGACTCTGGCCCATCCTCCTTCCGCCTCAGTTCTTCCTATCAAGTGTTGTGATCACAGACATGAGCCACCATGCCCGGTTCCACTGGGCCATTTTGTAAATGAACACTTGGTAAAGCCAGTATCTACCTCTTGCTGAATAGATTTTGCTGTCCTCAATTTGGGGTGTGTGGTTTGGTAAAAGCGCCTTCTGCTTCTTACCAAGAAAGGAAACAGGAAAGTTCCAGAAACACTTCCTTCATTCCAGCAGACCAGCGGGGAACATTCTGATTCAGGAGGTCTAGGGTGGAGCCCCAAACTCTGTTTGAAACTCTCTGAGTGAGTCTGTTGCCCAGCCAGCCTTTGGAACTTCTGATGTTGCCTGGCTTCACGGCTTCAAGCAGAGCTACTCTCAAGGCAGCTAGAAATCGATTTTTTATTTTCTATTCCACAACCTCCTCCCTCGCCTGGTTGTGTACACTAGTGTCCCCAACCCCTTTCAGTCCCACGTCCTAGCTGAATTCCATTCTCTCTGGATTTCACAGAAGGGCACTGGCCTCTTGTCTGCTCTTTAACAGAGAACCCTGGGTCAACAGTCCTTGCTTACACGCTGTTTCGAGACTCTCTCAGCCAGAAAAATTTACTGTATGTGAGGAAATCAGGAAGTTGTAAAATCCAAACAGACACAAAGAGACTCAAGATTCAACAACTCCTGGCAGCCACTGACCCAACAAACAGTTTTCTGCTTCCCTGCAAACGAATCATACTACAGTTAGAACCTAAAACGGGAGAACCAGTCTCAGGGGAGGTGGCAGCTTAGTGTTCTTAACTGACTTAAGAAAAGGTGACATGTAAAATGAGCAGGCACAAGCCCCAGGCAGCAGGCATCGAGCAAGACAAAGTCAATGCAGATTTCTTCGTGAACCAAATAGACCACAACCATAGATGCTTTGATCCAATTTTTATACACACACACACACACACACACACACACATACACACACACACACGCTGGGCAATTTTCCATACACTACAGTTATGTTTCACAGTTTACAGAGTACACAGCTGATGAGCAACAATCCCAAGTCAGATAGAAAACATCATAAACCTCTCACCTGACGCGAGATGCATTCCCTGCAGACGGAGAGGATGAAGAGACTCTTGGACAAGGATGGCAGACAGATCTGCAGCTTGAACGGGCTGGCCCGGTGACTTGTTTCGGGGCGCACGATGCTTCTACAGTGGTCCAGGAAGTGCAGGAGAAGAAATCCAAGATGAAAGACCAAAACCAGAGAAACAAAAAAGAATAAACTGCTTTTTAAAAAATGTCTACCTTAAGATGTACGCACTGAAATACAAGTCTTAAGAACAAAACTTTGCATCTTGTTCTAAAAGAGTTACACAGAGAGCGGTCAGCTTAAGACAGGTCCGGTTTTATTCCACAGGGCTCAGGGGATTCAACATATGAAATCTAGGCCACCTCTTCAGCCAAATGAAAACCTTGGTTCTACGTTTACGGCAGCCACTGTCATTTTCCTCAGACAGCCGACACACAAGTCCATGACAGTCATCACAAATAGCATCGGGTAGAAAGTGCACATGGATAAAACAGTAATTGGGCCAAAAGCCTAATTTGAACTGAGTATATATTAATCTATCCACATGCCACTTGAAAGACAATCATGACGGAACATCACTATTAACATACTAGCCCAAAGGTAAAGGGGGAATCAAAAGCAGAGGACAATAAAGTTGCATTTTGAGAAAAGGTCTCATGTAGCTTGGGCTGATCCCAAACTTGCTATGTAGCTCAGGATGACCCAGAACTTCAGATCACAAGTGCTGGGAATACAGTCATGGGCCACCATGCCCAGTTTACACGATGCTAGGGCATCAAACTTACAGCTTTGTGCAAGGTAGACAGGCACCTTTACCAACTGAGGTACTTGTCCAGCCCTAAAAATTAAATTATTTCATTGTTGAACAGATACTGTCTTCACTTTCATTTTGCCCCAATCGTCAATCAAGGTTACCCACTGTATGAGAAATTCGTGAATGGATAAATGAAAGAAGAAATGAATGAATCTTCATGGTACTTCTGAGATAATTTTATGAATTAAAGATGCATGCACAGACACAGAAGTAGACAGCTTGATTGGCTAGCATACTTTTTAGCCTTAGCCATTAAAATCATATAATGAAGTGCTGGGGATACATAATTAACCAGATTTTAAAAAAAAAGAAAAAAAAAAGAAAACTCAGCCATGCTGGTGGGATAAAAAATAAACAAACAAAAAAAAAACCCTCAACTAAGTGAACACTGAACTGGTTTTCAGTCAGATCGCTGGAGCCGAGCTGCATGTGTTTAGGCTGATTTTAAATTTAGTCTGGATTTCCTACGCTCACGCCAGGTAACAGTAGGAAGGAGAAGGCCCAGAATTATATTGGGTGTCAGAAAGAAACTATTCTGGAACTATGAATATGATCTCCAATGTGAGTACTCTGTAAACAGGTGAGGAAGCCAATTATCCTCGGGTACACGGCAGCTCATCTCAGGAGTCATAATTATTTTCAACCATACACACTCGCTATTTTTAAGAGCACAGCCCAGCTGGAAAGGAAAATAACTTCCATTTCTTTCCAGCACTTTGCAAAGTAATGAATAGTAGCCAAAGTATTCTTCCTTCTAACGAATCCATTCACCACCAATTTATCTAAGCATCTATTAGGAGCCAGGGGCTGCTCTGCAAAAGGACTTTTTAACAGTCTTCGGTTTCCCCGTGTGTAACCTGTGTATAGAGAGAAAAGCTCAAGTGGGCTATAATGTTCTTACAAAAAGAAAATAAGACACCATCTTTCCACTGAGAAGGCTGCTGGGTTACAAATGGTGACCAAGTTCAACAGGAGTTCAGCAAATTCTATCTCATCTAAGCGCAGCATTTATTTTAAGGGCAAGGGAAGTCTTGATTTTTATCTGGTAACATTTCAGAGGAAGCTCAAAATACTTCTTAATCACTTTCCCAGAAGCTGCAGGTACTGGAGACTTGGGCTCGCTTGTATGTGGATTTGTGTGTGCACAGGGCCCTGTTTACACATCGCCCGGCAGATAAGGCTTGCTAGAGTCCAAATTACAGTCTCCTCCCATTCTGCTGAAGTGCACAGAACAGTCAAATGTGATGTAAATGCTGTCAAATATTAATTTACTCTAGCATTGGCATGCTTCCTTCTTTTGAAAAGCATTTGTCCTGACACCCTAGCCAGAGTAAAAAAGAGTTATTCACTTGTGTATCCCAACAAAGGAAAGAAACGCAAGAATAAAGTCAAGGCCACATGAACTCACAATAAGCAAGACAGTAAATGATGGAACATGATAGACAATGACACACACTAAAATTGGAACCTTTAACATTTCAAAAGCACATATCAGAGAAACACAGTACTACGAATAGTGGAGGATTACCAAGCCAGACGGCCCAAATAATTAAACAGGTGATGGTATACAAACACCAGGAGGTGACACTGAGTCAGGACCAGGCCAAGGGCACAAAAAGAGAAAGTTTGCCATCCACAGTGGCAAGAAAAGACCTTCTCTTTATGCAAGAAGCACACATGCTTACAGGTCGGCAGCTGTAATCACTACTAAAAATATCTGATAAATACATTGTTCTAAATCTGTTCCCTTAAGGCACTTTGGTGGAAGCAGGATGAGTCCCTATGACACCAAATGATGCCCTGCAGTCAGGGAACACCTACCCTCTAAGCCCGAGGTCTTATTACACCATGCGTTTTCTGAAAAGGGATTTTCAAGTAGAATAAATTTGTGTTTGTTCGTTTACAGGATGGCAATTATTCCTGCATTTTCATTATCCCACAAATGGTATGCATTAAGAGTTATAGAAAAATCAATGAAACACGTCTGCTAACATCAAATATTCCAAACAAAGGGGCGCGTGAGTGGCCTTGTTTGTTTATAATAGCTCTAAATATGTTTTAGTTCATGCGTGTAATATGTAGTTCATAGTAGTAACAGGTAGCATAAGCATTTCTAGTAAATTATCCTAAAGGTTTATAAGGATTATAAAATACGCCACTGCACTGATTAAAGTCAAAAATACTTATAAATAAAATTGGGCAAGGAAAATAAAAACACCATTTCCACAAATAAAGATAAATTACCACACAGCATTCTTTTTCTTCCATAATTTTAAGTATTTATTTTTTTTTAAAAAAGCCTCAATCCAATTATAACTCTTTTAGCCAATATTTTTTCAATTATGTAAAGCTAGCATCCTATATGTGCATCATCATGGGACTGCTCACAGAAAATTGGAATGAGTACATTTATTTTACTAAACCAAATTAAATGCAACTAAAATAGTATTACTGATGACTCAGATTTTCAAATCTTAAACAACAAACAAAAGAAAAACTATGTGTTAGCCCTTGGGCAGAAATTGTGGCCTCCACTGCTATTTCCACAATTTGTTGTTTTTAACAAACATTTAGCAAAATCAAGGGCTGCCTCTGTTCTCAGGTTGGAAGTATGGCCAACAGGATCAAAATCTGTTCTTTGAAGCAATTAAATTTCACAAACCTAACTCTCTTTAAACCAATCGTTCAGACTTGCTTGCTCCTCTGAGAATGCAGAGCCTGGGTATCAGAGACCCCAACCCCCTAAAAAAAAATAATAACAGACTGTCTCTTGAGAAGGCTCTTTTCATATGTAAGTATTTAAGCTTTCCTGAGTCTAAATTATGTGTTGCCTTCAGACCACTAGAGTTTAAAGAAATCAACATTCACTCCGACATTCAAGTGCTCACATGAGCTCGGGCTTTTAGTAAAGTGTATTTATTGACTGTCTCCTAATAGGGAGCACAGTGAACTGCTACAGTCTATTAGTCAGTAGAAGCTGCCAGGTCAAGGTATGTGCTGGAGCAAAATGCTCTTGACATTTCAGGATGAGAGAGAAAACAAGGTCACCTTATACAAAAGGAATGTGAATCCTTGAACTCTCTAATGACAGCGGGAGCCATAGGAGTGTTGACTAATGTTCTAGCAATCTCTTCACCCTGGAGGTTCCTGGGACTCCTGGCGGTGGAAACTTTTGACCATCTCCAGCTATTTGATATGTAATCTGATGGCTCAAGGGTTTTTCTTTAATCTCTCGCTCAAAGCCACCTGAGAGGCCTGAAGTCTCTCTATGCTGTTTCTAACAAAATACCACTGCTGGCCGAACCCTCTTAAGACGAAATCGGGCGGGGAGACGGTGACGCCTTTCCCAGTTCTCGATTAAGTACAATACACTTCTCATATTTATTTTAGCAAGGGTTTATTTGTACACTGAGAAATACATGCACACGTTTAATCACAAATCAAGCCCTTCTCCATCTGTTGCAAAAATAGAACCGAGGACCTCCAAGGATTGTGTAAAACTTAAAATGTCTATCCTCTATTTTAGACCCTGTCTTCACATGAATTCACCTCTCAGAAATAATAGCTCATTTTAACCACAGTGATGCTTCACCGGACCAGGCCACAATAATGTGGCAACCACATAAACTCTGTAACCAGGGGAAACTCATAAACCCCCTGTGAGGAGAACTGAGTAACTTTCCCAATTTTGGCCCTGGAGGGGTGGGAGACTCTCTCTCTCTCTCTCTCTCTCTCTCTCTCTCTCTCTCTCTCTGTGTGTGTGTGTGTGTGTGTGTGTGTGTGTGTGTGTGTGTGTGTGCTGGAGGGATTCTCTCTGTGTGTTTTTCTTCCTTTCTTCTATTTTAACTGATTTAGCTACTTGGCCTTGAAACTATAAACTGACTGGCAGGGTCACAACTAAATTATGACACACTCAGAGTTACTAAAGCATTCCCCTTCATTTGGGCTGTCTGAACAGTGCCAGGCTCCAGCAGCTAAAGCTATTTTTCTGTTGTCTTTTCTGTCATAATATAATTTTTCTGGCCTCAGCAGGCTTAAGGTGGTACCGAAATGCAAACACTGGCCTGCAGCTCTCTAGATGTTTACTAAGTTATATCCTAAAGTACCATATACACTGTTTACTGGGCAAAGCTCCATGCGTGATACTGGCTTGTAGCACCTCTCACTCAGCTGCAAAAAAATATCTTCAGTTATTACTGGAGATCATCAAAGAGCAAGAGCAACAGATCCAAATTAAGGAAGATAGCATTCAGAATGCCTGCCTACTGTCAACATCCCTTTTAATATTATGGTCTGTGAGGTTTTAAAAATGTGAGAGTGGGGAGTATACTTTCCGAAGAAGCCATCTCCTCTTAGTGAACTACCTAGAAAGCCAGCCAGCACTGTCAGCAATTTCATTTCTCAAGCATGGTTGTGCTCGCCTCTCACACTTGAAAGGGTTAAGTGCTGGCAAGGCCAAAGGCTTCAGACTGCAGAAGAAACATCGCTTCAGTCAGCTTTGAAAGATTTCTAGCAAATATCAAATACTTGTTGATCTGCTCACGATAAACACCAGCAGGATTGTCAGCCCCTTTTCACTGTCTGGGGAGGTGCATCTACACACTGCACCCAGTAGGAGCACCATGCTGGCTTCCTTTAGAAAAGCTCAGTAGCTAGAAGCCTCATTCAGTGTCTCTGGTTCAGATGGACTGAAAGGAGATGCAATTGAAATGGCGAAGCCCTCTCCTCTCTGGTTCGGGCAGCTCAAATACTGGGCATAAAACACTTGGAGCAGTTCAGGCAAACCCACCTGAATGGACCGAGCAGCACTGTCTGTTGCCATGGCAGCCTGATCTAATTACATGAGTGATCAGGGCCAGAGTAAGTGTACAGAAAACTAACACCACCGACAGTATCTGTATGATGAGAGAGGCAGACAGGCAGGAGGCTTTTCAGCCTCGGCTTTATGTGGAAGGTGGCATTCAAGCCCATTTATTTGCAAAGCTGCTAAAATATTGACTGATGCATGGCCAGTTAGAGGACAATCAGAGGAGATTAAATGCCACAGCTAAACTGTTCTGGTGCAATCTCTTTTCAAGAGTTCGTGCGCATGTTTTTCTTCCCTTTGGAGGCTACCTCTAGCTTCCGCTGGCATAAACTTCATTCAAAAATAAAATATAAATAAACCCTGGGCTATCACACTGTCTTAGCTACCCACCCATCATCAAGAAACCGGAGGGTGGGCTTAACTAGGGCTTCTAGGAACTGTAGGGCTCTTCAAAAAGCCAAACAGAAACAGCTTAGCGAACAATATTGAAAAAGTAAGCAGCTGCGCTGAAAATAACCAGCATGTAACTACCTCGTTGTGTACAATCTAGAGCAATGATGTTTAAATATTAAGAAGAGCTTGCATTATAAAACAGAAATGTCATTGAGATGAGACTACTAGATCGCTACAGGGAAGCACTACACACACACATTCCCCTGCATGCTGGGCAGGATGTGAGGTGAGAACTCGACTCCAAGGCATTACTTTTTATTCTGTAGGTGGTGTGGGGTCTTCTAATTTTACCAATTGTAGTCTGTGGCTCTCTCTGAGAAGCTAAGAAACCTCTCCGGGGACAGAACCAGTTTGGAGGAGTTCCTACTGCACAGCATACGGTAAACAAAAATAGCTTGCCTTTCTTGTTAGCCACACAGCGCATTATATAACCAGCTTCCGACTGGCTTTTTTTTTTCCGCCCTTACTACTCTTCAGCAATTTCCCAACCTTCCCAAGTATTTATATTACCCTCTTATCTGTAGGATTATACAGAAAGCAAAACAAAACAGGACAGCCACGGGATCGAACTGAACTCCACTGTCTTAAAACCCTATTTTTTTTTCTGTCGGAGTCTAGATCACCATCATACTTCCACCCCCCCCCCCACTAAGGTCTTTGCTCAATCTCCCTAGAAAACCTGAATTGTTTCATCGCTTCCAGTCAGCTCTCTACGTGGTCTGAAATAAAATGAAAGCGCACAAGCCACAGAGTTGAAGGAGGTGGCTAAGGAGAGGTCAAAGCGATGTAGAGTCAGTCAAGGGACCACCGCGGAGACCCCAACCCCATCGCGATGGCCCTGGTCCCCGCCCGACGCGCGAACACACACACACACACACACACACACACACACACACACACACACACACACACACACGCTTGCACCTACACATTCATTTGCACTCACTCCCTCCTCTCCGACCCCGCCTCACCTCTCGCTCCGCCCGTCCGGCCCCTTCCCTGCCCCCTGCGGGACCGGCCTGTGCGCTCCGCTGCAACCACGTAGGAGGCAGCGGCGGCGGCAGCCCCGGCAGTGGCGGCGTCTTGGGCCCCGAGTGAACGAGCCGCGGGGCTCCGGGGCGCATCCCAATCCCCGCAGCGCCTCCTCCGCCGCCGCCTCCTCCTTCCCCTCCTCCCATCTTCATTCACCCTCCCTGCCGCCGCGCAGCCGAGCAGTCCCGGCGCAGGGCAGAACCCGCAGCTCCTCCGCTGCTGCCTCGGGCGCCGGTGGGGACGCCGGGCCGGGCTGGGGCGCTCGCGGGCTCCCGGCTCGGGCAGCAGTGGCGGTGGCGGCTGCTCTGGATCAGGAAGCGACCGCACCAACAGGGCGGCGGTGGCGGCTGCAGCCAGGGCCCTTCCCCGCCGCCACTCCCGCTGCGCTCCGATAGCCTGCGCGCCCCTGCCCCCTGCGCCGCCACCTCTCCGCTCCTCTAGGCCGTGCGCAAAGTCCCCTGCCCCGAGAGGCTGGCCTAGGCGGGGAGACCCCAGTCTTGAAGTGCCCCCCCTCAAGCTAAGCGACCCCCAAGCGGGGAAGCCTAGCCCTCCCTCGAGCCCCAGCGGCGCACCACCCCCTGCCGGGAGGGAGAATTTGCAAGAGCGAAGAGGGCAGCGCGACCCTCAACCGCTGCCGCCTCCCTCTGCGCCACCAGAAGGGAGGAGGACAGGGCTCTCTAAGCTCGCCGCCGCCGGGCCAGCAGCAGCCTGAGCGGGGCGCCGCCGCTCTCCCCACCCGCGCCCCTCGCCCTGGCGCGCCCCCTCTCCTGGGGGCCGCCCACCCGGCCCCTGGCTTCTCCCCTTGCCCGCCACTTCTGCGCCCAGAGTGGGGTCCCCAGCCGGTAGGCTGGAACCCGGCATGGGTGTATGTACACACACTCACGCGCGCGCGCACACGCACACACACACACACACACACACACACACACACCAGGACGCGTCGGTTTCCTTCGCTCCTCTTCCAGCTGTTTTCCTTGCAGTCCATTGAGACTGGGGGAGGGGGGTGTATGCTGGATGTTCTTTGGCCCCTCTCTGGAGAGAGCGGATTGGGGTGAGGGAGGGGGTGATTTTAATCTAAATCGGGGGGGGGATGGGGGAGGGGGAGAGAAAGAATCAGAGGAGGAAAAAAAATAGCCACTTACTGTAAAGTGTAAATGGATCTGGGGTTGCGTGGGGAAGGGGGGACAGAGGGAGAGACACAGTGTCCTGCGGCTGCTGTAGCTCTAGCTGCGGCTCCACAGGGCTTGTTTTGGATCCCCCTGCAGTGAAACAGGTCCTGTACGGCTCCGCCACTGTAGTAGAAATGATGTCTGCGGTATACTCTGCTTTCTCCTCCTCCTCCCCCCCTCCCCTCCCTCCTCCCTCCGCCCGCCCTCCCTCCCTCGCGCTCTCTCTCGCGCTCGCTCGCTCGCTCCAGTATGTAAATGTGTAATAGAAGCCAAATATGGAGCAGTTGGCTGCCGCCGCCACAGCTCAAGGATCCGACTTCATGGGGGGGGGGGGGGCACCCTCTGGCAGGCGGCCCGGCGAGCCGCACAGAGCACGGCGAGCGCACGGCGCGGCTGCCGGCCCGCGCCCTTAACCCTTGTGTGCACCCGGCCGGAGCAGCGGTCCCTCCAGCGGAGGCCCGGTGCCTCTTCCTAACTGCGGCTCCGGATCCCGGACGTCGGCCCGAGGGGGACTGTGCCTTCCAGGTTTGAGAAAGGGGCGGGGAAGTTGGGGCGATGAGGTCATTGGAGTGGTGACCGATCGGTGCTCTCGCGCCTCCTCGGCTCCTTGCAACCTAGTTGGAGGGGACAAGGCGAGTGCAGTGTGCAACTCCGGTAACCTGGAGTTTTCACCGCAACGGGTGTCAGGCTTCGGCTCCCACCTGGTAAAATAACCAAGGATGGGAACTCGGCTGATTCTAATCCCGAAGTGACCTTGGTGCCCCCAACCCCCAACCCCCAACCCCGGTGCGCGTCTAAGAGACTCACAGTATCCACGCTGTTAACCCTCCTGCCCGTGAGCCCTGAGCAACCCGACTCCGGGCCGGTGCCTTGGCTTGCAACTCGGGAAAGTTCTCAGGCTTCCTCAGTTTGCACTGGCGCCGTCACCTTTCCTGCCCGGACAAGCTGGCGACCTCCCGGCCCTCCTTTCTAATTCTGCAGGTCTAGAAATCTGCAGCAGGAATCGAACGTCTCGGGTCTAGCCCTGGTAGCAGACCTGCTCACTCCTCTTGCAACTAACTGGGGATCATTCATTTCATCGGAAGTGAGGTAACTGGTGCATTGAGCATTCTATGGCCGTTCTCGGGAGTCCAAGGCGAAGGAACTTCCCCTGGTCCCGGTAGCTAAACGCAGACGTGGAGTCCTCACCCACCCCCCTCCACTACACTGCTGCCAGGTGTGAGCTCTGTGGGAAGGAATCTTCCCCGGAGGAGTGCACCTTGCCAACAGGTGTGGCACCCAGAGGAAGAGCGGGCACAACCCTACAAGGGTCGCTCAGTGCCGCGTTCTCTTTGCTGCAGATAATTCTAGAAGACCAGTAGGTGTCAGGCCAGCATCTGACCTCTTTCAGGTGCTTAGAACTCAGAGTCTAGAATCTCGATCCCTTGGTCTTGTAGAAATGACTAAAAGCGGGTTTTGAGAGACCCTTTGGCTCCGTTTACTTAGGACCGAACAGTCAGTGTCTGAAGCAGCGTACAGAATCATCAAGAGAAACCTGTGAGCTTTCTAAACTACTGTATCGTGGAGTCAGCACTTCAGATTAAAATTTTTAAAAAAGTCATGAGGGGTGGGGGTTACATATCTATTCTCAGGTTTGAAATACCGTGCACACGTCCACAGCTACTTAAATAGAACTACGACTGTTCCCTCCCACCCCCCTCCGTAACTTGTGTTGCTGTTCACTTAAAGATCCCTGATTGTTAGACTTCATACGCTAAAGTGACATCGTTGGTCTCATTACAGCCTCTAGTGGACGGTTAACAGGAGTTGCCTGTCAAGTCTCTGACTAGTTTTGTTTTCCTTCCTGAGCTTTATCCAGGTGAAGGTTAATAGTTCAGAGCTTAATCGGGTGCTGGGTGCTTTCCTTTCGCTGCTCTTGGGAAAGCTGTCTTTGAACAGGAGCGGAAGCTTGCCGGCTTCGCGTGGAACAGGCAGGCGTAAGCTTTGCACTACAGGTATTGTTGCTGCTGGCCCGTGAATCGACAAAGCTTCTGCTCTTCGCTTCAGTTGCAGACAGCTTTCATAAAAAAACCAAAATCCATCTCAAATATTTTTATAACAGAAAATATTGGTTGCCATGTTTCTGGCGTAACTGAGATGTTTTCATTCCAGCTCATAATCTGCAAACTGTCCAATCCACCTCCACTCTATTTTTAGACATCTTACATTTAGAGAATTTTCAAGGGAAAAACTAATATTGTAATTATTACGTTGGTGCAAGCAGTTAATTTGCATTATTTTAACAACCTTAAACATATTAAAACACATAATTCATATTAGACATAGTCAATTAATTTAAATGTTCCCTGAAGAAAGCTAAATATGTGCATTACCCACACAGTAAAAATAATTAATAAGAAATGTGCTGTTTACTCTCCTAGCCATTACAATTAAAGCCATAAACTGTCACACTGTCTCCCTCCTTTCCTCTCTCTCTCTCTCTCTCTCTCTCTCTCTCTCTCACACACACACACACACAACCTCCAGCTATTTTTTGCTTCAAGGTCCAACACAAACATAATACCCACGATGCAGCTTCATAACTCGAGTGCTGATGTATTTTCTTTTCAGGTGACAGAACATCAAATGCACCATCAGCGGTAACAGGACAGGTTCTTTAAAAGCAAAAGTTCTCACGCAAATGAAAACTTGGTGGTAACAGAGCAGTTTCTAAGGTGGCAGGTGACGGCTGTATAGCACCATTCCCCTGAACCCAAATCTGACATTATATTTATACAAGACTCAGTCAAGCTTTGAAATGGAGTCAAATTGAGGAAGAAGGGCCTGCTGAGCCTTACTCCTAATCTGTGTTATGAATGACTTAAAGAATGTGAAAAGAAATGTTAGTACCCTTTATTTGTTTTTCTAAAGATTTGTTTAGTGTGTGTATGTGTGTATGCATGTATGTGTGTACGTGTGCATGTGTGTGTGTGTGTGTGTGTGTGTGTGTGTGTGTGTGTGTGTGTCCTGTCACTTTCTGAGTACTCCTTTGAGCTTTGAGACGGGGTCTTTACCTGAACCTGAGGCTCATCTCTTCTCGACTAAGCTAGAAGCCAGCAAACCTAGTCATTGCCTCTTGTCTCTTCCCTCTCCAGGCTGAGGTAATGGAAGGTGGGATGCCAGACTCCTTTGATGAGTGCTGGGGTTCACACTCAGAGCCACACTATCCTGCAGCAAGTGCCCTCAAGACCCAGGTCATGTCTCTAGCCACCTTCTATCTATTTTAATGTTTTTGTCCCATCTGCTTTTGAAAGTTTAAAATGGACTGGCTACTGTATATTAAGTCACAAGACTTTTATGTATTACATTTCTGCGTTTAAAATTGGAGTCCAAAATGTCGCAGCGCCCGCCACGGCACCATCACCTGGAGGAGTTTAGACTTCAGAATCAAGGTTCCTACCCCACGATATGCAGTCAGTGTCTGCCTTTGAACTAGCTGCCTGCCGAAGACTGGGCGCATCCCAGCCTGAAGAACACTGATCTTCATGGGCTCTGTCTGGGCACATTTGGCCATGATACAGAACTTGATTCACCAATGAATCACCTTTATGTTAATTGTTATACACAGGGGAAAAAGGGACCGCATTGCTCCTGGATCTCTGCATCCCCAAACTTAACCAGCTTCTAGTAGAAAACAAAACATTTTTAAAAGCCATCTGCACTGAATACCTGTAGACTTACCCCTCATTGTGCTCCACACAGAATACAGAATAACAAGTCTTTCCACTACACCGGGGTGCTATCAGTAATCTAGAGATTCCTTGGAACTTAAAGTTATACTGTAAATTTAAATTACTGATTATTTAAAGCATTAGAAAATATGAATACATGGTGTGTAAACACTATATAATACACTTATACAATCTAAGATTTGGATATTTCAGAGGAACCCTAAAACTAGCCCTCCCGTTTGAGGGGTGACTATATATGTGTGAAGAAAATAGCACTCCTCGAAGAGCCCCAGTTCATCTATGAAAGAAACTGGCTTGAAATGAGTGTGTTGGGGTCTTCTCTAGGAATGTGCTCTCTGAGGCAGTAGAGGGAGCACAAGAGTGCTTAGGACAGCCATTGTACACAGGGCGCTCCAAAGCATGACAGATTTTTAAACTGCAGTATATGTTTGCATTGGAAGTAGCCCGTTACGCCATTCCAAACAAAACAAAACGAAAAAGCTAACAAACACACTGCCTACCCGATTACAGCAGTTAAATAATTGAACAGATTGCAAATTACATAAAATAAAAGATACAAGATATACTCATTTCAAGTTCTAGGCTTGCATTCTTCCAGTGGACTTCAAGAATCCTGCTTAGGAAAGGTACTTTATTGCCAGGAATGCACAAAGCCCTCCCCCCCCCCCAGTTTGATGCTCTGGGTGTGGCTGGCACACACCTGTAATGTGGACTGGGGAATTCCAAATTGTTGTCCCTGAACTATGTAGCAAGTTCAAGGATAGCCTAGGATAGGTGGGATGTTGTCTTAGGGAAAAAAAAAAGTAAAAAGTCTTCCTGGCCTGGTGACGTACCTCAAAGGTTAAAAGAACTGACCACCAAGCCTGAGGACCCAGGTTCAGTCCCTGAATCCACACGGTGGAAGGACAGACCAAGTCCTGCAAGTTTTCCTCTGACTTCCCTCACAGTAAGTAAATGCACATGATAAAATTTAGTTAATAAAAGGAAAAGATGCGTTGGTTTTCTCTAGTCAAAAATAATGTTAATTTTTCAGAATAGACAACCCAGAGAGAAACTAAAATGGATAACTAAGAAAGGAGCTACTTCATCAATATTATACCCAATAAATTGATTTTGAGTCAGACGCATTGGTTAAAAAGTAGATGATTTTTGTAATACTTTCAAAAATGTCTCATTTTGGGCTGTTTCAACTGCTTGCCATGATGACCATCAATTTGATTATATTTATATAATATTTCATGCTGTTCAGATTTCTCCTATATCATACCCTCAAACACTTCCCTGGGGTGGCTAGGGCACATAGGAAAAGCCAAGATTGAATCAGGAAGCTACACAGTGAGAGCTAGTTGACATTTAGTAAGTATCTATTTATTTATTGTAGGTGAATTTCATGAGGTAGTCCAGGCTGGCCTAGAACCTCCAGTCCTCCGATCAAAACCACAGGAGTGCTGGGATGACAGCCTAGATTGGTCTCCAGCTGATAAGCATGCATTCAGTAAGAGATGAGGAATAGTGCACCAGGCCTGGAGCCTTGGACCCAGGGACCAGCATTTGGGAAGTGGAGACAGAGAAATCTAAAGCCCAAAGTCGACCTCAGCTACATGGTGAGCTGCAGAGCATGTGGGACCTTATAATTAGAACCTGTGTCTTAATTCTCGAGCTGTTCTTTCTGTCCTTGCTGTTCCTCGGGCACCATTTGTTTTGCCTCTAGTACACAATATACACTATACATAGACCCCCCCCCCTCCGCCGCCAAGAACACACACTGAGGAAAATGGACTATCCCACAGTTTACCAACCTTACCTTTCTAAAATATGTGTATCTTTACCAGGGTGAGGAGGCTCACTGCTGGCCGACCAGTAGCTCTCAGAAACACACAGCGCTGGAAGCACTGAGAATCCAAGACGGCACTCACTGAAATGTTGGGGTGGGGGTAGGAGAACAGTTGTATAACTCTTGAGCAAGGTTAGGCTTACAAACTCCTATTAGCCTTTCAGCTTTGTAAACCAGACCAAATGTGAAGGCGAAATGCATCTTATCTAAGTGCACCTCCTATCAAAGATCATCGAAGTTGAAGTAGTAAACATTTATTTATTCTTATCTCTTTAGAATTGTTAAACGTCTTTCCTCCCACAGTAGTGAAGTACTTGCCAAGTTTCTGCCTGGAACAATTTGTTATGGCTATGCAATAATCCTGGAAACTTTGAATTTTTAATGGAAACACTGAGGCCAGCTCTTTAACCATGCTCTTGCAAAAAGGGGTTTATCCTATATGCCATCTTAAAAACAGAGCAAGCTGCGGTAGTTACAAAACAAAACACTTTGCTTAGATTGTACTCCTAAAGAAGCCTGTGGGGAAATAAACCAGAATAATGAAGAAACTAGAAACAAAAGTGAAAGCTGCCCATTCAATAGACTCTGGGGTCCGTGGGCCACACCCTAGCTGAAGTCTAGAGGTTCCACTTTCAGACCTGAGTCCCAAGGCTGTGTGCAGCCTACAGGCTTACAGACCTGAGTCCTGAGGCTGGGTACAGCCTACAGACTTACAGACCTGAGTCCTGAGGCTGTGTGCCACCTACAGATTTACAGACCTGAGTCCTCAGCCTGGGTACAGCCTACAGATTCTTACAAGCCTGCTACAGAACCACATGTTTGATCTCTTAAAAACTGCAGCTGCGCAGGCTTCTTGATCATGAAATGACATCACTAATATTCAAGAGTGGAATGAGGGTTTGGAGTATAGCTCAGTGACAGCATGCTTGCTTGCTTGCCCTCAGCAAGACTCTGGGTTCTATTCCCCAGAGCCACAGAAAAAGGGTTGGCTAAAAGCCCTTGCACCACAGTATCTGCTGCCAGTTTCTGATTCAAGAGTACACATATTGACTAAACAAAATGGCAATCTTAAAAACAACCACACAAATATTTTAATATAGAGCCTTGCTATCCAGTATGGTCTTTGAGCTCTTGAAACTTGGCTAATTTAAATTGAAATGTACTGTAAACATGAAATATGCTTCAAAATTTAAAGATTTACTTAGATACCTGTGTATATGAAAGATATAAATACAGGTATACATATATTCAGTACCTCAATAATTTCTTATTGATTAAATGTTGAAATGAAAATATGTGCATTCATCATGCACTGGGATAAATGAAACATATTGTTAACACATAAAAGCATGAACATATGTACATATATGCAATAAATATACACACATGCTTGTATGCAGAGAAGTATACACATGAATATACAAGTGATCATATACATACAAACACACATTCAAATTTATATTTAAGTATATATCTTGTTCTTTGTTTGCTTAATGGGTAAAGCAATGGAGCCCAGAGCTTCATCATGTCAGGCAAGTCCTCTACTCCTTCAGCCCCATAATTCAACATTTTCCACAGTCAGCTACCAAGAGTGTAGATGATGAGATTGGCAAAACAGTCTAGCCTCAAAGAGCTGGACACCTCTGGATCCTGGATGGCTTCTTGCAAGCATTCAACGGATATTAGCTGATGTTTACCCTTCATCTGAGTGTCCTCTTTCTCCATGTGACTGTAACGCCTGTTCTCTGAGAGTCATCTGTCTGAATGCATTGTCCCATTGGTAGATATGCTGCAGGCCTGTGAAGCAAAAGCTGTTAGACTCCTCTGTGACTGAGTCTTCATGGAGGGTGTTCAGACTCTGGTTACTTGAATTGCTGAAAAACCGACATGTGTGTTAGAAAGCAATAACGTTCTAGCATTATAGCTGGTTTGGGAGGTTGCTATTTGTGGCTAAATAGTGTGGTGTTGATACCTTCTAGGGACAAATGGCTTTGGGCATTAATAATGGAAATTATACTATTCGGGGCTTGGAATATGACTTAGTCAGTACATCCTTGCTTCAAAGTGTGAGAACTGGAGCTGCGAGCCTCAGCACACGCATAAAAATTTGGGTGTGTTAGCACACCATTAAACCCAGAGCTGGGGAAGTGGAGACAGAAGGATCCCTGGGATTTGCTGGCCAGTCGATCTAGCTGAAAACATGAACTCCAGGTTCAGTAAAAAGTCCCTGTCTCAAAAATAAGGTTGTAGGTCAGAAAGATTAAATTTCTGGTACCTACCTAGTGGAAAAGAAGAACCACTAGCTGATTTCTTTGCCCATGCATACACTTACAGTGCTATACTGAAATGCACACACACACACACACACACACACACACACACACCAATAAAAAATGTAGTATGATGAAGGAAGGGAAAAAAAACACTTGACACTGATCTGGTGTACACACACACACATACACATACTCATTCATACACACACATACATATATACATGCTTATGCACACATGCCCACATGGTAAGATACACAATAAATAAATTAATGTTAAAAAATTAAGATGCACAGTGACTATGGAAAACACCAAACATTGACCTCTGACCTACACAAATGCACAGGTACACGCGCACATGTTCATACCCACACATGAAAATTATACATTTTGCTGTCTTACTAAAAACATACCAAGTCTATTGAAAAGAAATCTGTTTTTTAATATATAATAATTTCAGCCCAATGGGATACTTCTAAAGGAAATGAGATGCTTTTTGAAAATTTTTTAACCATTGTTAATTTGTCAGCAAGCCAGAGGTCAATTGTCATCGAGGCCACTCTGACCAAGATTGAATATGAGGAAATGGACCTGTTAAATATTATAGTTTGCAACTCCAATCATCTAATAAGCACGACTCTTTTTAAATGAGAAGAAGACAGGCAACATTTTAAGGCTGAGAGTATGTGAGTTAAACCTTGCTTGGTATTGGCTGGAAACTTTTGGGACTCTATTTTTAGTATTTCATTAACAACTTGGCATTTTTTTCCTCAAAAGAAATCCATTTTCTAAATTAAAATCCAAGCCAGAGGCACCACCGTGTGAACGTAAGACAGTGGCACTTGATGGGTTATACTTGTCAGACACAGGGTGCTTCCAATGTGAGGTGTGGACCATAGCAGGCTGCAGAAACAAACATCAGATCCTTATGGGAGGTCCGGGAGACTTCTCTGTCCTTCTGGCTTCGTGACATGAGAAAACATGACTGCAAGCTCTCTCTTAGCTACTTTATTTTTCTTGAATAAATATTGGCCAGGACAAGCTGGTCTGAATAAGGGTCATAGTTTAAGAACATCCTTTTGTGAGGAATTTACCCAGCTTGCCCCCAAAGAGGAAGCAGTGCAGAAAAAAGAAATGCATTGGCAAGATTTCCTTTTTTTTTCTTTTTAACATAAATAAGTAGAGTTCATAGAAGAAACTGTACAGTCAGGGTTTCATAGGAGATTAGCAGGTGGTTTGAAGCCTCCACAAAGACCTGGAAGTGGGGCTGGGAGCTGGGGCAGGGAGTGGGTGGTATCTAAAAGCCTCCTACTGGAGGTTCTGGTTTTGCTTTGCCCCTCCTGCCTCAGATGCCTTCTGCCAGGGCAGGGATAATAGCACCCGACTAAAACTGTAAATTACAAACATTCTCCTTAACTACAGAATGAACATGCAGAATAGAAGACCCTGTCAGCCCGAGTGCCAAACAATCAAAGAGAAGAAGACAAATTACTCACTCATCCCCCTGCAGCCAAAATCTTATTCTGCCAGCTCCATGGCTGGGGGAGGGCTTTGCTTTTTTTTTTTCTGTCAGATACGAAGAGAAATTAATACTTTGCAACTGTAATAAATACACGGGTATGGAATCCATTCTACTGCAATAGGCAACCGAGTTGTGAGATCTGCTTTTCATTCCAACACCCTCTCTGCTTTAATGCTGGTGCTTAAATACCAAGAGTAAGAGCATAGGATCCCAACACTCTCAGGACTAGCTTTTCCTGCAGTCAGTTTTATAATTGCATGGCTCCACCCCCTCCTGCTCAGTACTTCCTTTTCCTCAATACCCTTTCTCCCCCACCCAACCATGAATCATCTTGCCTTTAAAGAGACTGCTATGACCCCGTGTGAACTTTGCTGGCATCCTGTATCTCCCTGTGCCAAAAAAGCAGGGCAGTAGTTCTGGGACAGAAACCGGGTCAGACCCTGATTCAGGCTCTGAGGGGACAATCTGGGGGTACTTCTCTGGGAAGAAGAGTGGGGAGTTACTTTTCCTAGATCCTGAAGAGGATTCTGAATTTCATATCTTGGTTCACAATCGGGTTCGTAAGAATCCAGTTTGGCCCTTTGTGCAGAATGAAATATATCAGAGGGGAAAAAAATGTTGACTGATCTTTTTCTGCAGTCAGGGCAGAAGAATTTCTACCACATTCGACTCTTTGATTTCTCCAGATCTTGCTGAGAGTGGGGTTTCCATATTTGTGCTTTGGCAAATGTGTCCGATAGCTGATTCCTCCTGATATGAGTTCCTAGTGTTATCATTTTCTTATGTGCGCATTCATTGAAACCAGAAACAGGTTTGACCTTCCTCCCTTCCCCCCTGCAATGATGGAAGTGGAAGAAACCCAGGACCCTGTAATCTCTAGGCAGGTGCTCAACCACTGGGCTACACTCCAGCCTCCTCCTCCTCCTCCTCCTCCTTCTTTTTAATATTTGAAAACAGCAGATAAAATTAACAGTACAGGCCTTGAGATGTGACACCCCCCTAAAGGAGGTGCAAAGTGTGTCCACAAATTAACCTCATACCCTGGCGAACACTTTTCTCTTTGTACGCAAAGCCTACCTTGCTTTCTACAACCCCCCTCCAGTCCTCAGCCCCACCTTCTTAGCCTAGAGACCTACTCCTCATCTTTCAACATTTGGCTTAAGCGTCAGCACATCAGCGAAGTCTTCCTTGATAATCACAAGAGTCTGCGTCTCTGCCCAGTGTGTGAGTCAGAGCAGTGCTATTTTCTAATTCTTTTTATTTATACAATATTTTTTAAGCCAGTAACAGAAGATAAAAAAAAAGAACTTTCAGGGCCATGAGCACAGATGGAGAGAGTATCCTGTTCGGGGAGGAGAGCCGCTCTTATCTGAAGGCTTCCTGTGGCACCCAAACACGTGTGGCCTTCACTAGCTTCAGCTGTGAGCATGTCTCCCTTCTTCAGTACTCTGCCTTGCTCTAACGGGCCTAGATAGAAAATCTATCTTTCTTCTGGACCTGAGATTTCAGGACTGTTGCTTTTTCTTCTTGTTATTTGCATACATACCCCCATCTCTTTTCTCCTTAGATATTCATTGATGACCTGTTTTGAGAGTATATTTGATCTGTCATCCATGACTTTGGAAAACAAAAAGATGACATGGAACAGAAGAGTTACCCAGAGTCACTGCCCTAACCTCATCTTTCCAGAAGAGATGATTGTTGACTCTAACCTGAGACACAGGCTACCAGGTCTGCATGGACAGTTGAGTCCTCAGAGAACATAGCATGATCCTGCCAGGCCTGTGGCCAGGTCCAAGAACAAGGGCTTCCCCAGGGCTTCTCAGCTGCCTCTGTTGGGCATCAACACACACAGCAGCTGTCCCCCACACAAGTGTCATGGTAGCTAAAGGTGCAGAGTAGCCAGACAATAAACTAATCAGACATGTAACCAATCAACCTGAGGCAAGAAACAAACAAACTGTTCATGATAGCAGATGTCTACATTGTTAGAGCAGAGGAATTTATACCACATTCCGGCCTTGGGCTTCTCCGGACCTGGCCAAGTGTTGAAGTTTTTTTGTCTTTCTTCCTAGGTTCTAGAGATTGAACCTAGGACCTTATGCATAAAAGGTAAGTGCTCTACTACTGAGCCGTATCTCCAGCATTGATTCCCATCTCTCAAGGAGCAGCTGCGTAAGCCCTGTCTCACCACCGAGCAGATCTTACCCTCAGGCTCCCAATCCTGAGGAAGCTACTATGTTGGAATAACTGTGACATGTTTACCAACATTCTCACATCTCCGGAAATGGCATCTATACCCTTCCAGTGTTCAGTCCCAAGGCCATTGGAGTTACCTATCTGCTCTCTCATTGGTACCTCACATCCAAGCTCTCCATTGGATGGAGCTGGCTGGACCTTCAAAATATGTCCAGACGCTAGTCATTTCTCTTCACTGAGATTGCCACCATCAGAGCTAACCCACCATCAGGAACGTTGCAATAGCCACCTACAGTCTCTTTGATCTCTCTGCTACTTGGTTCCTTCTTGGTCTACATCTTGGTCTTCATCTTGGCCCACTGTGTGGAGCTGGTGAATCTGGGCTGCCTTTACAGGTGCTTTTTTATACTCAGAGGCAGGCCACAGCACTTCCATGTCTGCCAGACTCGCCATGATCTCAGCTCCTCTGACCTCTGATGCCACCATCATTGCCCCAACATCTTCAGCCCCACGGCTACAATGAAGCCAGGCATACTCTGCCATGGGCCCAGGCTCTCTGCTCTCTTCCCGGTTCTGGAATGCTTTGCCCTTAGACAGTCAAACCTGCCATGGCTCCACCTCTGCAGTCCTTTTTTGTCCCTGAGGAGCCACCGTCAGAGTGGCATGTTTAGCCCACCACACACTAGTTGTATCCTTTCTGCTTCCTTGAGTGCTTATTGCATGGATGTGTTATCCCATGATACCAAATAAGTATTTGTTACTTGTTTTTTGTTGTTGTTGTTGCTGTTTACAGGAAGGGATGGATTTCTCATGATAGCTATCCAATAAATATTCACTGATTCTTCAATGAATTCATGAATCAAGAAGTAATATTTTCCAGGACCTACTATGGGCAGTCACCAGCCAATACCGAGGAATGATTGCATCAATCGAAGCGGATCCAGGACTAGATCTATAGCTCAGTGGTAGAGCTCTTGCCTGGCATGTGTGAGATCCTGGGCTTGATATCCAGTTCCACCCAAACAACAAAACTAAGCCAAAACAAACCTACTCTGCCCAGGCTGTTTGCTTGCTCTTTGACTTAGTTACATCAAGTAACATGGTGAGATGGCTCAGAAAGCAGTTTATAAAGACATTTTAGAAGAATCAAAATTCAGAGCCAAGATCTGGGCAGGGATTTATCTTAGTCTTTAATTTGGCATTTTAAAAATCTGTCTTCTATTCCTGAAGACCCAGGAAGCCATGCATAAAGGTTACAGTCGCCTGTAATGACAACACTCTGAAAATGGAGGCAAGAGAATGGGGAGTTCAAAGTCAGCCTTGGCTACATAGTAAGTCTGGGGCCATACCTGGATACATGAGACCTGTCTCAAAGCAAAGCAAAAGTCCAAGACAATATATAATTATAACTGTAAAAGTTTCTATTGACCAAGTTCTTGTGTGGTGACAGACTCCCTGCTGGGGGCTTTGCAGATAACATTTCATTTAATCTCCCACAACCCAGTGAGGTGGAGGTCATAATCCTCATTTCCTAGAGTTTCAAAGATTGCTCAAGGCTCAGTGTTTTTAGGGTTAAGTAGGTACCGTAAAAGCTTGAGAGTTTTTAAGATGCCATTACTTGAATGAACTAGGACTCTGAAAATGAAAAACAAAACAGAACAAAACAAAACAAAAACAAACAAACAAAGAAACCCCAACTTCATTGCAATGTTTGGCCAAGGGATCATTTCCATGCCCTGTTAGGGCTTGAATGTAAAATGTCCCACTTGTGGGCTCATTTGTTTGAACACTCAATCCCTAGCTAATGAGACTGTTTGGAAGGTTGTGGAACCTTCAGGAGATGTGACTTCCCCAGAGGAAGTGGGTTGCTGAGGGTGGCTGGGTCTTGAAATTTTCATAGCTCAATCCAGTTCCAGTCTGCTCTTTACTTCCAGATCCACCAAGATGTGAGGCAGAAGTACCCAAGCAGCCTCCACTTTAGTTGGACCTCCCTAGGTGTCATGCCTTCCACGCCATGACTGCCTGTGCCCTCTGAACCCAGGAGCAAAGAAAGTCTTTCCTCCCTGAACTGGTTTCTGCCAGATATTTTGTCACAACAATGAGGAACGCACCTAATACAATGTTTCCTTTGTTTGTTTTTGAAATCAAGACTCAGACTGTAGCCTAAACTAACTTTGAACTCATGGTGATTCCCCTGCCTGCATCACCTGCTGGGATTACAGGTGTGAATTACCATCACAATGAGTTGGGCTTAAGTGTTTTACTGACCCGTGTATTTCAGAAATGAAAACTAGAGGCTCTTGGTGAGGCGGGAAATATTTGTCCAGGTCAACTTACATCACGTCCCAATTAACAAAACTAAATAACAGCTTTTGATTTTTGCCTGTGGGTAGAAATGGCTCACACCTGAAGTTCCTGCTTTCTTCTCTAACATTCTCTCCCAGTGTAGGTGTGTTTTATCAGACCAGTCCTCTGTGATGGAGGACTGAGTACATTGTAGGGGGGCCAGTGTGAGTTTCAAAGCCTCATTTCAATGGACAGTTCCATTTAAGTTGACTTTGTTCCACCCCAAGCTTTACAGAGTCCTCAGGAACTGGAACTAAGCAGAGTCTTAAAGTTACGTAAGTATAAAACACTATACAGTTATTGTAGACTCAATTTTTATGTGTATGGGTATTTGGCCTCCATGAACAGATATGTGAACCACATACATACCTGGTGCCATGGATCCCCTAGAGTTGGAATTATAGACAGTTGTGAGCTGCCATGTGGGTGCTGGGAATTGAAAACGGGTCCTCTACGGGAGCAGCCACTGCTCTTAATCACTGAGCCATCTCTCGACTCTTTCCAAGTTCTACTTAGGAGATATGGTTATAGAAGCTGGAATTGTTCCAGAGTTCAACAGTCTTAGACAGAGGAGGAAGAGGAGGAGGAAGAGAAGGAGGAGGAGGAGGAGGAGGAGGAGGAGGAGGAGGAGGAGGAGGAGGAGGAGGAAGCCAGCCCAGCAATTTCAGAGAGCCCAGCTTTCTCAAGTCGGAAGGAAATGCAAAGACCCTATTTGTGGCTGCAGGAGAGGAAAAGAGTCCCACAAGGAAACGACCAACAGATGGTAAATACATTTTTAATTCTCCTGTCATACTGTGTGGACTTGTGCACATTTGTCCTGCTGTGTTAGGCGCCTGAAATAGATGCCGCGGACCTGCAAAAGAGGGAGTACCGCAGCCATCGGAGACTCAGGAAGCCCTGAGAGCTGATGAGCAGGAAGGGGTAACAGAACAGGCGAGTGTGCTCCCAGTCAGTGCCTCTTCAAGGTGCTCGCTGACAGTCTCAGTGCAGAACATCCTCTCGTATGTTGGGTCTCAAGGGTGATGTTTCAAAACATGCTATCTCAAATCGTTCTCCGGGCTCTGCTTACAATGATTACATGTTGACACTGTTCATTTACTGACTCCAAAAGTTATAGGGAGCAAGGACCGTTGATCGACAGGTCCCAAGTACTCAAGGGGCTGTCACCAATACCCGTAGTCCAGACTTCTTCATCTCATCCTCTTCCAACTCTTAATGGAATAGCATGGTCCCATGTGACATGGTAGAAATATCAGTTCCGGAGCAAGGAGCAATTTGATTATGGATTTCCCGGCAAAGAACCTGAAAAGGTAGCACTCCAACTTCCGGTCTGTGGACTCTGGTTCTAAGAGATGATGGGGACCATCAGGAGGAGGTTAGGCTACTAACCCTTACGTCATCTTCCGTGGTGCAGCAGTGGAAAGGAGATATGGTGAGACACTCCACTGGAAGAAGAACAATGAAGCAGGTTGACGACCTAATCCCAGACTGAGGGACAGAACACAATACTGTACCATTAAGACTGTATCCCTAGGAGACCCAGTTTGGTTTGGTTTTTTTTTTTTAATAGGCATAAATCTGGGCCAAAGAGGTGCAGCAAATTGGGAAAGACCTTGCAATTAGTGGCATACTGATGAATTCATCAGTAGAACCCAAGACACTTCTGTCTCCCCGCCAATGTTTTATCTCCTCAAGGAAGGTTGGCACGGCTGTGACACCCTTTATCTGAGGTTAGGCGACCTTGGTTGTGGCATCTTTTGTAGTTGGGTTTTTGTAAATCAGGATGAAGGAGTCTGTGGCTGCTTTGGGAAATTGATGATAATTCTTTATCAGTAAGGTTTCAAGCTGAAATGTGTTTGTTAATTTTTGTCCTAAACCCCTGTGGATTGTGTCTGGGTTATACAGCTGTGACAGTATTGGGCACAGCTGGGCCCCTCTTTTCATGAAGTGGCAGAGAATATTACTAGATAAGAATTAAAGGCATTGCTGAAGGGACTCCGATGCTTGCACACTGGCTTCCCAGCAGGGCATGGCTGATGGGAGAACTTCTCCCTGCTCCTGTTGGGTGCAGAAATGACAGGCACTTACTGTCTGAGTCACAGAAAACAGAGCAAGATCATCCTAGCTCTGTTCAGTCAGAAGAAATCTTAGTCCATATAGTATAAGTTTCTGTAAGACTAGGTAAGTTGTCATACAGACGATTTTACATCTTCATAGTCCCTGAGTAAAGTCTCTTCTTAGCCGACGATGATTGTCCCACATAGCTAATTTAGAAACAGAGACCTCCGAGTTCTTGCAATTCTACCCCAAATGCTGATTTCGTCTCTTCTGCATATGATAGCTACAGTGTTTCCTCCTGGTTCCCTGGTGAAATCTTTTAATCTGCTTTGTTTGCATGGGATGTTCTTTGCTGTAGAGAATCGGTGTGACCTTTTGAATACACCTCTTAAGTGTACTGAGTAGTGCCATGACCACGTGACAGATCTGGGGCTGAGGGAGGGTGACAACCATTTTGACTGAGTTATTTTCAGTTGAACAGTAATGAAGGCACACTTTAAATTATTTCATCCCTGTGATCCAGATTTGATTATCTAGTTAATATCACTAGGGACAATTGAAGCTTTAATAATTACACTCAGGGTCTTGAAAAAAAAAAAAAGAAAACTGTGTTTAGTACATTCATTCATACACAGCCTTGGAGAGTTGGCCTCCGAGAGCCTTTCTGACTGCCTGAGAAATGATCCTAAGATTCCATCTTGAGACCCAGTTCAGTTGAAACTATTTCAAATGAAGCAAAAGCTAGCTATAAAATACTGTTGCTTTTAGTAGGGTGGAACAGTTCTTATTTGAATATTTGAAAGTGTAAAAAGCACAGACTGTAGTTGTTTTTCAGTTTTGTTTTTTTTTTTACTAATTATTATTATTCTTTGGGGCCACACAGCTCCCAAAAAATATACAGAGACTTATTCTTACTTATGAATGCTTGGCCTTAACTTGACTTGTTTCTAACCATTCTACATTTTGCCTCTGGGCTTGTTACCTTTCTTTATTCTACATGCCTTTCTTTCCTCCTTATTTGGTGACTGGTTGTGTGTCTGTGTGTCTGTCTCTGGCATCTTCCTCTCTTTCTCCTTTTCTCGCACCTTCCTCCTCCTTTCTCTTTTCCTACTTATTCTCTCTGCTTATTTCCTCTCCTGCCTAGGTGCTGGTCGTTTAGTTCTTTATTAGACCAACCAGTGTTTTAAGCAGGCAAAGTAACACAGCTTTACAGACCTAAACAAAAGCAACATAAAAGAATGCAACACGGTCAGGTGGTGGTAGTGTTCGCCTTTAATCCCAGCACTCAGGAGGCAGAGGCAGGTGGATCTCTGTGAGTTCGAGGCCAGCCTGGTCTATAAGAGCTAGTTCCAGGACAGGCTTCAAAACTATAGAGAAACCCTGTCCCCAAAAAACAATAGATAGATAGATAGATAGATAGATAGATAGATAGATAGATAGATAGATAGATAAGTAAATAAATAGTAAAAGGAAAGCAGAACATCTTTGTATCTTTAAACAAATATTCCACAGCATAAACAAACATAACACATCTGAAACTAATAGTCCCCACAACCGGGTGTTGGCTTCACCTTTGCTTGTGGAAAACATCTTTAGAACTACTCTCTTGCAAAGATCTGAGGGCAGGAGTCTTCCTCCCAGTATGGGCTCCAGTATGAAACAACACGGTTTTGAAGTTGCCCTGCATTGTAGGCCAAGGGCTCGTCCTGTGGCCAAATGTCATATATATCCTTGGATTTCCATATCCTCAGAAATAAATCAACTTCCCAGAGGAGCTCAAATCGTCCAATAGTTCTGATTTACATAACAGCAGATAGTGTGAGGATGCCATATTGCTTAGCATTCTGGGTAGCAAACAGGGAAGAAGAAACTCAACTGGAAACCACAGTTATTTCAGCGCCAGAATGAGATACATCGTCTATCACAGACACATGTCATGACTCATGACCTCTGCCTAGGGGTTCCACACAGTCTGTGAGTTCCAAAAAAAAGTAAACGAGTTTCCTGACACCATGCTTTGCTTCAAGAAAGAAAACAAACTCACAGGGGAGCAGATAACCCTCCCAGTGTGGAAAGATGGGACACTGGATGTAAGGTACCATTGGCTACATTGTTCCCATTGGTTTTAAAAGAAAAAGTCCAAAAGCTTACAAAACTCTCAGGCTGGGGAAGAGTATGCTGTGTGTCTTTTCCTGGGGAGACCTAGCAAACATCTGTTCATGCCAGATGGCAGCAATGCAAACCAGAGACAATTATACCCAAGTCTAGCTGGGGGAACTTAGGAAGTATATTGGGGTTACTTATGAGAGTGTGGTTGACTCAAAAATGGTTGTATTACCTGAAAATAAAAACCCAGCCCCACATGAGTGACAGTTCACAAACCTGCAGCCCTGGAGCTCCTTGTACAACGTGCAGTTGGGTCCACACAAGAGTCTCTTTCTCCAGTCAAATGCTGCTTATACATAAAAGGCTTGCATGAGTACAGGAACGGGCGTGTGAAACGTGGAACTTTCCCCAAGCCTCTGTAAGTCTCTGTAATGTTCTGTGGATTATGTGCCTCCATTCTCCTCCAGAAGAGAGTGTTTCGGTTGGGAAGAAATGGCTGTTCAACAAAGTCTAACCATTTTCCTTTGCTGACAAAGCAAATTGTGATTAGAAGGCTTTTCAGCGCTCGCAAGTTCTATTCTGATCTGTGGGTGGTTATCCAGGGGTACCTACTGTGTGATAACCCATTAAGCCATGTATGTGGGATTCATATATATTTTCCACAGACTTATTTGTTTCAATTAAAAGGTTTAAAACGAATATCCCCTCCCCAATGGGCAATATAATTCTTAAAAAGGGTTAGAGTAACATTTTTTTAATTAAATAAATTGATTAATTGTTAACGAGGAAAATAGGAAACTTGGATAAAAAGAAGAAAGCTAGAGAAAGGTAATACTCATCCCCGTTATAAAACAATGGAAACTCTCAGGCATGGGAATTGCTACCATGCTCTTGGTGAACTGTTAGGTTTTATCTACTGAAAGGAAAGATACCCATATCTATACTGAGATGTGAACCCCAGGATGCACATCCACAACAGGATGAGAGTTTCCTTTCATAACAGCTAAGCACTGGAGACAAGGGAAAACATCTATCAGCAGTAAATATCATAAAATGTCATTTATCCAGCTTAGGAATACCTTATAGCACCATAAATCAGTGGAGAGGGAGAAAAAAGAAATACATATTTCCCCACATATTTTCTTTCCTTTTCTATCTTTCTTTTTTTTAATGGGAGCTGGGATCTGGTTCAGTAGATTACAGCACTTGCCACTCAATCATGAGGACCCGAGTTCTCATCCCCAGAACTCACATAAATCCTGGGTCTATGCACATCTGCCATCTTCTGTAGTTGATTGTTTTTGATTCTTTACTCTTTTTACTCTTCGGCTCTTCTGGAGGCCCCACCACCCAGCTCCCAAATAAATCGCTTACACAAAAGCTTATTCTTACTTATGAAGGCCCAGCCTTAGTTTGGCTTTTTTCTAGCCAGCTTTTCTTAACTTAAATTATCCCATCTATCTTTTGCCTCTGCGCTTTTACCATTCTCTATTTCTGTATATCTTTACTTCTTACTCCATGGCTGGCTGGGTTGCTGGTGGCTGGTCCCTTCTTTTCTCGCTCCTTGATCTCTCTCTCCTGAGATTTCTCCTCCTATTTATTCTTTCTGCCTGCCAGCCACGCCTATCCTTTCTCCTGCCTTACCATGGGCCATTCAGCTCTGTATTAGACCAATCAGGTGTTTTAGACAGGCAAAGTATCACAGCTTCACAGAGTTAAACAAATGCAGCATAAAAGAGTGCAACACATCTTTACATCATTAAACCTTGTTCCACAGAATAAACAAATGTAACACAGCTTAATGTAATGTTCCACAGCAATCTTCACAGTCCTGTGGGGAAATAGAAGGCAGAGACAAGAGAGTTCCATAGCATAATGGAAGAACCGTAGAAGACCCTGTTTCAAAGAAGGCAGAAGGCAGGTAGTGGCAGCTGGCATTGTCCCCTAGCTCTTATGTAGAGGACTAGCATGCACATACATTTAAACACATATAAATTTTTTAAAAATTGAAAAATATTCTTTACCAACGCATGCTTAAGTAGTAAAACTATAATGCAAAAATAAAAAAAAAAAGTGGTAGGAAAAGTAGTTTAAAAATAGGCAAGGGTGTCCCGGGGTCAGGAGAATGGGAGAACCGGCCCTGCCTCTCGCCAGCTGCAGCACTCAGAAGAGCGGCCCTGCACCCCTCAGGCAGTATAGTAGAACTGGTCCTGCTGGTGAGCCGGCCCTGAGGGCACAAGAATGACTCTGCCCTTTGCTGTCTGAGGCACTAGGTGAGCTGTGGGGCAGTGCTGACCATCCCAGCTACCACCCAGGCCCAGAACCAGGATTATGAGTTAGCCCACAACATCCACCCCACCCATGATCTTCAGGAACACGTGAAAGGGAAGAATCTACAGATCCAGAGCTGCAGGATCTGCAATGCACAGGGCAACAATGGGATATCCAAGACGAGTCCCAATGAGGGCCCGATACTGATAGTGTAGCAGAAGCCAGAGGCCCCAAACCGGATCGACGACTCATTGCAATGAACACTTGCAAGTAAAGATGCTTGGACTAAAGAGTGCACTGTGTGACTCAGTGTGACACACTACAGCTTCCGCGGCAAGATGTTTTTTCTTTTAAATTTTATTTTCTTTTTTTTGTGGGGGGGGGAGTTTGCAAGGGCAAAGGGCAGAGAGGAAAGGATGGGAAGATGAGTGGGCTCGGGGTGTGCGGTGTGAAATCCACAAAGAATCAATAAAAAGTTTTAAAAAATAGGGGAGGGTGGATCATTATCATAAAAGGTTGGGTGGAGGGCTTTGGGGGTTGGGTTTCATTTATTCTGTAACCACCCAAATATGCAGAATATATAATTGATGACATTGGACTTTCTGTGTGTATCACCTGTTTTCTCGCATGTACATTTCACCAAAAAAAGTATGTAAAAAAGCCACACGAAACTCCAGGACATGGAGGCAGTTAGCACTCTAACACTCTGCTACAGCCATGCTGCCAGGCCTCCTTTACTGCCGAATCGATTGTCTGCCCACATTTCTTTCTAGCCTTTAATTTTTCCCCATACTAATGACATGTCTTCCCAGACGAGTTCCTCTTCCAGGTTTTTTTCTTCCCCATTTCTATTTGATTTTAACTAAGAGGAAAGACCATGCAAGCTTTATGCCTCTCTGGAAGCCCAAAGCCATAGAATGGCTTTCAGGAAATTAGGTTGCTTTAGCCTAAGCTACAGTGATTCACAAACCAATCTGCAGGATTTTTGCCATAGCTCATGGGAGACGTTTCCTTCTCTGTTAATAATGCAGCTGCTTAAAGATGAAAGGGGTGGGGGGGAGGCCTCCTTTCCACCACATCAGGTGCAGTAGCTTCAGAAGGAAAGGGCAGGCAGTGAGGGAGGGAGACTGGCAGGGTGGTGGTCTGGGGGCTTGAGGCAAAGGCACAGCTCAGATGGTGTTCCCACCTGCCCAGTTTAGGCCACCTTGATGTCAGACCCAGTCTCTTCCAGCAAGCACCCTGGAACAGATTTCCAAACTGATTTAGGACTTTTTTTTTTTTAAAAATTCCTGTAATGATTCATACTGATCACCAACTTGATAGGAGAAAAAATGGGCATGTCTGTGAGGGGGTTTCTAGATTGCTTTAACTGGAGTGAGAAGACTCCCCTGAAGGCAGACAGCACTGAGCTGGCATCGGGAACTGAGGAGAAAGGAGAGAGGAAGCTGAGAACCAGCAGGCATCCTTTAGGCATCCTGGCTGTGGGTACAATGTGGTTAGCTGTCGCACGCATCTGCTGCTGTGGCTTGCGGAGGATGATAAACTGCCCTCGCAAACTCGGAGCCAATAGGAATCCTTTTCTCCTTAAGTTACGTTTGTCAAGTGTGTTCCAGCACACCAAGAAAAGTAACAACAACCACAGCTGAAACAACCTGAAGTAGGTTCTTTTGCTTGTCCTTGGTGCACGGTGGTGCGGCCTTCTGCCCTGAACAGGTGAAGACACTTGACAAAGGAGCACACATTTTGGGTTTGGCCTTCTTGCAATGTCTACTCTCCAAATCTAAGTCCCCCTCCCACCCTGCTCCCAGCCCCCCACCCCGGTGCTCACTCTGGAAGGAAAACAGAAAGCAGTCCCACAGAGGCACGAGAAGAGGAGACTAGAAGGCGGTCAGATGTGATGCTGGCGGGACTGGAGAGACAGGACTGGACAGAGGACAGAGGTGTGGGGCCGCTGCAGTGAGAGCGAGTGGCGCGTCTCAGAACCCTCCACATTAGGACACCACAGGCATCGGCATCAGTGCAGGATCCTGTGAGAACTGCAGAATTCACACATACCCAATCAGAGCCTGCATTTCCATGGGAGTTTCAGGAATTCTTGTGTGTGGCTGTGCCAGGGCCAGATCTGATTGGCATCACCATCCTTGGGCATATTAATAGAGGGAACTGGTTTGGTTGCTGAGGGACCTTGCCAGGTCCCATTACCAGATGAGCCCCACTTTCCGCATTCTCTCTAGCACTCCAGAGAAGCCTGTGGTCCTACCTGTTAGTTCTCTATTCTCTACAGAGTGTCAAGGACATTACAATCTTGCCCCGAGTCTTGCTTCTCTCTAAACTGCTGAGCTTCTTGTAGAAAACAGATGTGACCTTCTCCACCTTTAGGGGCAAGCTAGCCATGTCTGAACTGTTAGCCTGAAGCAATGCCTGATTTTGACTGCTATTAGCTGGGCTTCATCCAGTAGTGTACCCGTCTACAGATAGGATTCCAAGTCACCAAGTCACGTGGTCCACCCTCATTTCAACAGGTTTCCAACCACTGCATATTGGCCTGCCCAGCTGCCCCCAGGGGATGCTCAGTGTTTCAGACTCTTTTTTTGGGCCACTGTGACAGGGCACTTGATAGGTAAGTCTAGGAAAGGTTGGTTTCTTCTGAGTCAGAGGGATTTTAACCCATCATGATGACAGAGGGACACATGGTGGCAGAAGCAGCTCTGTTTTTAGAGGCGAGAGCCTTGAGGTAGTGACTGGAGATCAGGAAACAGAGAGTGCAGCACTGAACCAGAAACAAGGATAACTTTCAGTGTGCCCAAGATCCCAAACGGTCCACGGTGTCCGTAAACAACACTGTCAGCTGTGGGCCAACTGTTCCAACATGTGGTCCCATGGGGGTACACTTCACATTCACTCCAGAACCGCCAGTGCCCCTTTGGGTGGCTGAATATTAGCTTTGCCCTCCTCCCCGCCGGCAGGTGCTACTCTTGACCCTGTAGGTTCTGCACTCGGCCTCTCCTGCATGAGAGGAAGAGACCAGCAGAAGCCAATACAAACGGGCCACACCTTCTCGCTTAGCATCAGTGACTCCAGGACCCGGTGTGCCTGTTTCTGCAAGACCATGAAAGCCCAAAGATTGTCTTTTCTGGCCTGTAAGTTAAAAGCAGCTTAAAAAGGAAAGATTACATAAAACCAGCCCGATAATTTTGCATAACTGCTGTATGGCTCCCCCCCACAGAGGACTTTGTTGCCTGATGTATGTTATAAAAGCAGTCCAATTCGCGCAGAAGCTCCATAATTTCTCTGGTTGCTATACAGCTATTTCACTCTGACTGCTGATATTTACCTCCCGCCATGCTCAATTTATAGCAGTCAGTAAATTACTTCAAGCGCGGTGCATCTGCGACTGAGGTTTAAGCCAGGACAAAATGGCATGAGAGGCTCCATCAGGCTGACTGTTAGTTATGGAAGGGTCAGGTTCCAAATGGCTAGGACTCCCCACTAATGAGTGATAATATACTTGCTGTATTGTTATGTGTATGCAGGCATGTGCGTATGTGTGCCCCTGTGTATGTGGGATCACCTGTGTGGGGGAAGGTGCTCACTTGTGTGCCAACATCTGTGGAGGCCTGAAATTTATATCGGGCATCTTCCCTGACCCTGATGACCCTTCCACCTTACTCTTTGAGGCAGGATCTCCCAATCAAACCCAGAGCTCGATGACTCGGCTAGTCTGTCTGGCCAGCTTGCCACAGGGATCCTCTGTCTCTACCTTTCAAGGCTAGAATTATAGGCCAGAGTGCTGACCTGGCATTTATATAGGTCCTAGAGACCCGAACTCTGGCCCTTCTGCTTGCATCCCAAGCACTTGTACTACTGAGCCATCTCCCCACAGTCCGACTTACTGTGTCTTTAAGAATGTTTTATCATTCCTATTCCTAGGAACTATTCTGGTGATTTGGAAAAAAAAAAAAGGAAGAGAAAGCAAACAGAAGTGTGGCAGCACCCCAGTAGCAAAGCAATGGTGTGGGTGTTGTTTCTATTACATACATACATAACACTTTTCACAGACTCCAAATGTCTTACAAAAGAAAACACAACACAAATTCCAATAAAGACGTGGCAACACGGTGAGCGACGAAGAAAACAATTACCCAAGGAAATGTAAATCTGGTAGAAATCATTTGCAGAGAAAGAATGGGTGAGTACCCATCGACTCAGCCTGCGTGGACAGACGTGTTCACGGGGCAGCACCGGCGTGTTTGGAAAAGAAGTACAGTCAGCCAGCCAGCCCTCGGTATCTACGGGATCCACATTTCTGTACCCAACCAAGCAAAACTACAGTCGCACCTGTGTTGAACATGTTCAGACTTTTGTCTTCTTGTTATTCCTTAAACAACATAGCGGAACAGCTTGCACAGCGTTTACACCGTGTGGGGGTTGCGAGACTCAAGGGATGGTGCAGCGTATCCGGGAGGAAGGACACGATGCCCTGCAAGCGCGAAATAATGTCACAGAAGGGTCATTGAACACCTGCACAATTTACTACGGGCAGGGTCTTAGAACAAATGCCCCACTGACACCAAGGAAGGGGTATAATATCAAGACAGAGGTAAAATGTAGGAACTCAATTACCCATGCCTAAAGTTCTTCGAACAAGAGCTACATGCTGTGTAGTGAGCTTACTTCAGTTGCTCAAGTTGCAGATGAACTCACTAAATTAGGAGATTAGCAAATGTGTGTGTGTGTGTGCGCGCACATGTGTATATGTGTGTGTGTGTGTGTGTGTGTGTGTGTGCAGGAGCATATAGCTGACATACATAGAATTTTCCAGAAGATACTCTTGACTGAGCAAAATCAAAGGCCCTGCAAAGAATGAGCCCCAGACTAGAAGGACTACGTGGAAAGCGAACGCCTTGTTTTTACCTGCGTGTCATTTACGCTGCACTTTTCTTCAGGCCTAAGCTTGGGGGCAGACAGTACCTGATAAATGAAGAAGAAACCACATTTGCAGTCTGCAAAAATCCCAGATTTTTGGGAGGGTTATCGTGACAGCTTACCTTCAACTGCTTTCAGTTCTCAGGGTGCTCCTACATCATTTGAGTAAGCCTCCATCCAACCATTCACACTTTTAGAAAGAGGGACTTCTACTATGAGATGCTCCTAGGACAATTACAAACATGTTAAAGAAGCTTAAGACATTATCATTTTGTAGAGTAATACCGCAGGTGCTACTACAACACTAAAGACTCATTTATTTTATACGCATGTGTGAGTTCCTGCATGCACGTATGTGCACAGTGTGCATGCCTAATAATACCTGCAGAGGCCTGGAGAGGGTGTCGGATCCCCTGGAATTGACGTTATAAGCAGTTGCGAGCTGCCTGATGCCGGTGCTGGGAACCGAACCTGGCTCTTCTTGAAGAGCAGCGAGTGTTCTTTAGTACTGAGCCACTGCAGCTTTCGGGTGTATAACAGTCATCAAAACACTCAGAATTGTGATGTCATTTGTCTTCTTTGTTTCACAAGTCACATGATACAATTAGCACATCGGTGCTCTGAGGATTCAGCAGTGGAAGAAAGCACCAGCTCACTCCTCTCAAGAGCAGCTATTATTAGCTGGCTCTGATCCCCTCATAGGCTGCACAGCCATGCTCACTAACTTGCACACTCCCTCTGTCGCATCCATCCATGAATGAGTACAGTGCTGCTATGTTCTGTGCTCCGGCAAAGCCAGCAGGTGCCCATTGCCATGAGCCCTTCCAAAACTAAAGGGACAGGGCATTAGAACATTATTTGGGTAGAATGGCGTGCACTTTCATATTCGCAAAGACATCAAACCTTTATATACAGAAAGCGTTGTGATGCCTAAACTGGACCTCCCTCACCCCCCCACCAAAATGCATTCCAAATGAGCACCTGCACTTATGCCCTTATTTGGAAAGAGGGTCTTTGTACCTATGCAGTTAAGGTGATGTCATACTGAATTGGGGTGAGAACTAAATCAGTATTATAAATACAGTGGTGTATTTATAGTAGGACTCTGTAGAAACACACAGGGGAGATTGACAGGGGAAGAGAGGCGGAAATTAGAGTGGCCTGGAGACATGATTGGTAAAGAGCTTACCATGCAAGCAAGAGGACCTGAGATTGAATGCCCAACATTTATATTTGATTTTTGTTGTTGTTGAATCTCAGCACTTGAGAGGCAGAGGGACAGATTGTTAGACCTTGCTGGCCCACTAGCCTAGGCAAGTCAGTGAGCTCTAGGTTCAAGAAGAGACCCTGTCTCAAAAAATAAAGTGGAGGGGGTTGGAGAGATGGTTCAGTGGTTGAAAGCACTGGCTGCTCTTCCAGAGGACCCAGGTTCAATTTCCAGCACCCACATGGCAGCTCATGGCTGTCTGTGGCTCCAGTTCCAGGGGACCTAACACCCTTACACAGACATATGTGCACATTTTTAAAAAAGTGGAGAGCACTGATGTCAACCTTTGACTTTTACATACATGTACTTCTATGAACATGTGAACATTTATACACACACACTGAAAGAAAAAAATTGGACTGATAACAATCACAAACAATTCAGTGGGTGATAATGTTATGTCAACACTTATGTTAGTGTTTTCCTAAAATTAATACGTTAAAACCTTAACTTTTCCAATGAAATGATATTAGGATGGGAGGCCATTGAAAGGTATTTACATCATGACAGGGTGAATCTCAGGGGAAAAAAAATCAGTCCCAGTGTTAGAAGTGACCTAAGGGAGAGTATTTTCATCTTCTTCATGTATTGATACAAGAAGATAGCCAGTTGCAAACCAAGCAGGTATTGGTCACCTCCTGGTCTAGTAGACCTGGACCCTGAGCTTCCAGAACCTTGAGAATCCATGTTTGTTGCCTAAGCCACCTGATCTATAGCATTCTGCTACAGCATTCTTACATGAGGCTGGGACAGTGTTGAAACAGTGTCAGTTTGCCCCCACCCCTACCCCAGGAAGTGTGGCCCTAATTCCAGACTCCTGTTTCTAGAATTTGGAAAAAATAAAGTTTTGTTGTCTTAAGCTTGCTGGTTTGTAGTATGTTATACCAGTCCTGGAAACAAAAGCAAAATCCAGTATCCAGACATGAAAGTAAATACCGCTTAGTAGGTGGTGCAGGTCTGTATTGAGAGCTATTTGGGAAACTGAGGCAGAAAGATAGCAAGCTCAAGACCAGACTGGGTTACAGAGTAAGTCCAAGGACAGACTGAATAACTTAATGGGACCGTGTCTCAATTAAAGAGTAAAAAGAAAGCTGGGGATACAACTCAGTACTGGAGGGGTTGCCTAATAAATGAAAGACCCTAGATTCAGCCTCCAGTACTACCAAAACCAAACTAAAACCAAAACCCCAGAGACCTGATATGGTCATTCCCTTAGACTACAAAACACAAGAAGGAAAAGCCTACTTGCCACCAAGACATGTCAATCATGTGCCAAAGCTGATTAGAAATGGGTCATTCTGTCCCAAGAAGGCAGGTCCAAAGGTTCAGTCAAAGTGTACATATTCACCTCCTCTTTGTTTAGCCTATTTATTTGTTCATCTGAGGTAGGGTCTTACTATGGAACGTAAGCTGGCCAAGATTCATGCTCCCTTGCCTAAGGCTTCCCAAGTGGTGGTATTTTAGGTATATTGTAGGTATATATCTAGTCTCAGGCATCACATTTTAGAGTAACATATGAGACCCTCACTCTAAAAGGAGCAAAGCTGGGGCTGGAAGTACAGCTTAGTGGTAGAAAGTGTGCCTAGCACGCATGCATTCCCAGGTTCAATCCCCAGCACACGGCCCCAGCAAATGCAAAGGAGAGTGTCAAAATCTGATTCCGTGCCATTCACAGCCCTTACATAAACCAAACATTCATTAAAATGTGGGAACTAGAGATGAGAGGGTAGTGTTGATTTCTAGAAATAGCACATATTTGGGGTGTTTCTCTTTTAAAGATCATTGGGGCAAAGAGAGAATGAGTAGATCGCTTGGCTCAGACAAGGGTCACCTGGATAGAGGGAACAGAACTCAAAAGGCAGAGGTTTGAGGTGATAGATAGCCCAGAAGGCTGAGGGAAAGGCAAGTGACCAGTCACATGAAGACATCCTTACACCCTCATAGGAAAACATACATGAAAAACACCCCACCCTCAAGTGCTTCCAAAGACCACCAATGAGAGAGGAGCTTTGAAATACCAACCAACGCCAGAGAACAGCGAAGCTCTCCATAGGCCCAGCAGGCAAGTAAGCAGTGGCCTGCTTCTCTTCTCCCTCCTTCCCCCACCACTCTGCCCATGAAGGTATGAAGTCCCCACCCCCAAGAGCTAAAGGGCAAGAGATGCCGAGAGGAGAGAGAAACCACCTCTCTCCAAACCGAGCTGATGCTGTATTATCACATGGAGCTTTGCGCCTCAGCTTCTGACATTTTGCTTAGGACATCTCATTACCTGGAAGTGACCGGAAGAACAAAATTTATTCTAAATTTCCTTTAAGAGCTGAGCAAGTGTTGAGTCCATAGATTAAATCGGATGGGCTGCTTTCTGATTGATTGCACCTCTGAGTCATGCTTCTTCAATGGAGTAGTTACATAACTACATCTAAGTGCATTTGGAGGGAACAGTTCTTGTCCCTTCTATATAGTTTTCTTTATGAACACGCCGTTTCTGTTTGAGCTCTGGAAAATTATGTCAAATTATGGAGAACTTCATCCTTTTACTTCCTGTTTATGAACACCTAGGATATATCTAAAATGAAAGCCATTTGGGGCTTATTGCATATCAGGTGATCAATAATTTTTGAGCTCATCAGCAAATAAGTGATCGGGGAACAGAAATACAAATTGCATAAACTTTTTATAAATCTGGCCATTCCCAAATCCTTCTCTGCTAGAATAAGCAATACCCCATGTTTGTGATTTAGAAGACATTCCTATCAGACCCTTGATACATGAAACTGTAAAATCTTAGTATCAGATTAGAGAGTGATTTAGAAGAATTTCTTTTTTTTTTCATTTTGGAAGGCTGCATTCATGACTTATTGTCGCTGTAACAAGATAACCTGAGAAAAATTACTTTAAGGACAGGTTGATTTTGACTCAGTTTCGGGAGATACTGTCTGTTGTGGTCAGAAGGCCCAGCAGTGTTTGAGGAGGCCCGTCACATTCAGAGGGAAGGGAACAATGAATGTTGACACCCAGCTCACTTTCCTTCGTTTACTTATCTAGAACTTCATAGAAAGATGTCACCTATCTCCGGGTAGGGTTTCCAACCTCAATTAAACCAGTGTAGAAACTCCTTCACAGCCATGCTCAGTGGTTTGTCTCCTAGCCGATGCTAGATCCTGTCCAGATAACAACAGTAACTGTCACAAAAGGCACAAGAAGGTTAGGAATTTGACTAAATTCACCCCTTTTGGTAGTTGTGTGGGGCCTGGAAAACAGAGCTTGACTCACCGGTATGGACATGTTCTGTTTTCTGGGCTCCTTACTGGCTTGGTTTTGAGTGACAGCTTAGGTTCTCCCTACTAGTTTTCCCATCGCCAAGTAAAGAAGCTATAAAAGTTGACTCTACCTCATAATCACAAAGAATCTTCCCATGCTAAGAATGAAACCCTGCGCTCTGATAAAGGGAAGGGTTAGGACCAGCTATTGCTCTCAGAGAGCCTGTGGCCAGGTTCAGGAACAGACAATAGAAAGGAAAAAAAAATAATAAAGTTACAATAAGGCTACATGGTAGAAAGAGACAGCTGGCAACATTTTAAAAAGATACCTGTTAAGGCCTCAAGGGCCATGGAGGGCTTATTAGCGAAGGCAATGTCTCGGTTGACTCACAAGAATGAGGAACGTTTAGTAAGCATTTTGGCTTGAACAAAACCTGAAGGATAAACTAAAGGAGGCATCGCTGAACACAAGGGGGCAGGAGAAGCGATCAGTCTTGAAGCCCAGACAAGCAGGAGGTTTTTTGCTGTGCTCAGGCATCTAGACTTAACACAGTCAGTCAGAATACAGACTAATGACCGGACTCAATGTCAATCAGGAACTTCTGAAGTATCTTTAGCAAGACAATGATAGCAAGTCCTGCTACATCGTGGATAACGGCTGTGCTAGGGACACTGAGTCCATTTGGGAAAGAATTGAATTAATTCATGTAAGAAAAACGGCAGTGGAGGTGAAAAAGTCATAAGAATTTCAGAGAAGTGTATTATAGACTATTGAGCTGTTTCATGTTACAGCCTCATATATTCAAGTCAGTCCTACCAGTGAATGCATTTCCAATGGGCCTTGGAGATGATTAGATTTTGATGAGAGCCCATGCTCTCGTGATGGCATTACTGTTCTAAGAAGAGACATCACAAGGCTTGCCGTCTGGGACAGTTTTTACTGTCAGTTTGACACAATCTGGAATCACCCGGGAAGAGTCTCAATGAAGGATTGTCTAGATTAGGTGGGCCTACCAGCATCCCTCAGTTACCCTCCACTGAGATGGGAAGAGCACAGGCCTGTGGAACTGTGGGCGGCACCATTCTGGGAAGGAGATCTTGGATTGTATACGTATGCAGAAGGTGAGATGAACAATAACATGAATATACTAACTCACTGCTCTCTGCTCATGATTCCAGATGTGATGCAACTAGTTGTTTCATGCTCCTGAATCCTTGACTTCCCCACAACACTGGGCTGCAGCGCGATACCATGAGTCAAATAAATTCTTTTCCTCTCAAGTTGCTTTTGTCTGGGCAACCAAAACACAAACCTGAACCATCTCTTTGTTCTCTTGTTACGAAAGGCTATGCCCACAGGTCATCCATCCACAAGCCAGGAGGAAAGCCCACATTAGAAAACAACCACTCTGGGTCCTTGACCTTGCGCTTCTAGCACCAGAACCATGAGGAAATCCGCTGTTTTGAAACTAGACAACTGTGGCGCTTTACTGTGGAATCATACACTGAGAAACGGTGACTGTGGAGTGCGACTGTGGTCTATTAGACAGGGAGGAAACTGAATGAGGAGTCAAGGATGGGATGGATGTGTATCTAGGTGGATTAGTCAGGGCTATTGTTCAGTCATGTCCTCGTTTCCATTCCAGATGCCCAGGAATGCAATACTCTGCAGGAAGCCCTTAGGGAAGAAAGGAGCTTATCTCAGCTCACAGTTCTGAGCCCTACTCTATCATGGATGGCAGGGAAGTCACAGGGGCTGGAGGGTCAAGCAACTCATTACATCTATAGCCCAGACCAGAGAGAAGGAGTGAATCCATGCTGCCTACTCAGCTCACTTTGCCGACTCTTACACAGTCTATGACTCAAATCTCAGAAATGTTGCATCCTTCATGGGCTGGGTCTTCCCCACATCAATGAATGTAATCAAGATAATCTGCCACAGACGTGTCCACAAGCTAAGTGATCTAGACACCTCCTCGTGTAAGGCACTCTCCACAGGCGAGTCTAGATTGTGCTAAACTGAGAGTTAAAACTAGCCTCATCTCAAGCTCCATCGCAAACTGGCTTGTCCTTCATGGTTTTCTCAACCTGTTTTCTTATAGCATCCAGGACCAGGAGCCCAGGGCTGGTATTACCATATACCATATATCAAGAAAATATACTGGTATAACAATATACCATATACCAAGAAAATATACCATAGACTTTTCCAGGATCCAGTCAGGTAGAAGAATTTCCTCAGTTGGGGTTTTCTCTCCCCAAATGTCTCCAGTTCGTGTTACACTGACATAAAATTAGCCAGTATAGGACTGTTCATAGTTTACTGTAATTGAACTGTCAAAAGCAATTACATTAAAGACTATGAGAGTTATTGTAATACAACAATGACTGCAAAATTCATAGATTTTTTTTCCCAAAAATTCTACAAATGAATAAAAGAAAAATTCTAAAAACGGTTACATAACCAGTAGAAGGACAGGAAAAAAAGTTAATAGACAAGTCAATTAGAAAACAAAATAAAACAAGGCTTTAATGTATTAGTAACTACACTAACAATAAATAAAATAATGTCAATTCGTATAGTAGATTAAACCCATAACCAGACTCCATGCTATCTCTAAGACACCCACTTCAAAATGAAAGTAAACGATAGCAACCTTAATCAAATGAAGGAAGAAATGGTATATTGACATCGGATAATCTAGAGTTCAGAATAAAGAATAGAGAAAATTATACAAGACTGAGAGCACGGTTTCCTTGGCTCCCAGTTTCAGAGGGTATCATCTGTCCTGGCAGGAAAGGAGCGCTAAGCCTGAGAATGGGGTGGCTGATCACATTACCATCCCATCCACAGCCAAGCAGAGAGCGATGGATGCGGGTGTTCATAAGTCTCTCGTCCTTCCATCCCCACCCATCAGACAGTGCCACCACACTCAGGGTGAGTCTTCCCACTTCAGCCAAAGGTCCCTGGAAGCACCATCAGAGATATGGGTAGGAGTTTGTTTCCTGGGTGATTCCAAATCCCATCACGCTGACAATTAAGAATTACTCTCTTAACTCTTAATTTCCCACTGCAGCTGATCATAACAATCCCGTCAGTGTGATAAAACAAAACAAACATGAAGCACCAGGACTCACAAGATGGTTCCTCAGATTAGGGCAAAGGGGTTAAGCCTGATATCTTGAGTTGATGCCTGAAACCACATGTGGAAGGAGAGAACCGATTCCCACAAATTGCCCTCTGACCTCTATAAGCACATGATGACACACATAAAAATAGCCTCTCCTACCTTGGCCATGGATGCATAAGTCAATCTGTGCCTCCGCTTCTTATCTGGGAAATGACAAATGGGATTTTCAAGAAGGTCTAGCTTTCTTCTAGGACGTCAGTTCTCAACCTGTGGGTCATGACCCCCACAGGGGGACTCATATCAGGTATCCTGTGTATCAGATATTTACATTACGATTCCTAACAGTAGCAAAATTACAGTTAGGAAGTAGCAACAAAATAATTTTATGGTCAGGGTCACCACGACAGGAGGAGCTGTGTTAAGGGGTTGCAGCATTAGGAAGGTTGAGAACCATTGCTCTGAGTGTTACCTCACCCTGTTTCTTATCATTCTCTCTCTTCTACCCTGCGTCTTTCCCCATTCATTTATTCCCATTACTGAAAGCACAGCTTTCTGAGTCACAATTGCTATTACAGGCACTGAAGACATAGGGTTGCAGTCTGGTTACATGTGCATCTTAAACGTGAACAAAAGTCTTTGCTGTTTTTTTTTTTTAAATGCCTTAGGCATTCCACCTGGATATCCTGCACTCTTCCATGTTAAAGTGATGTCTTCTCTTCCTGGGGAGGTTGGAGATGCATACACATCCACAACTCGTTGCTACGATAAAGGAATAGACGCCGACTGACCTTACTTCTCAAACAAGTTTATCTTGCCTCTAGCTTTATGGAGGAAAATCCAACATCAGCCTTTGCTGGCGTTCTAGCAGTTGATGATGTCACAGGAGAGCCCACAGAGAAAGGGAGGAGTCACCCTGTGGAACAGGAAGCCAAGAACCACTCAGGGCTTAGACCCTCTAAATGACAACCTGATGTCATGAGAGCTACTGAATCACTTCCCAGAGTAGGGCCACCTCCCTTGCATTAGGCTCTTTCCCTTCACTCTTATTTTTTTTTAACATAGTAGTATATTTCATTGTGCTTTTTGTATACATACTTTTTTTTTTATCCTTCTGTGCTCTCCCTCATCTCCCTGTCCCACTCTTGATGGCTCCCTTCTTTTTTCTACTCGCCCCTCTTCTGTTCTCATGTCATGTGTGTGCTTACTCTCTCTTTTCTTTTTTCCCTTCCTAGGCTCCCCTAAAACCTCTTTTCTGCTCTCACAGGCCCCTTACTAGTTGGGTACATGACTTGAATCATGCACCCATCCAAAGAATAAAAACCTTTGACCCCTGGTGAACAAGCTTAGCTGCTCTCTCTTTCTCTTTCTCTCTCTCTCTCTCTCTCTCTCTAAATATATATATATATATATATGTGTGTGTGTGTGTGTGTGCATGTGTATGTATACATATTATACATATATATGATTTTTGAAAATTATATTTGTGTGTGTGTGCATGTGCACTTTCACACATGTGTGTGCTTGCCCACTCCTGACATTGGATCTTTTGGAGCAGGATTTACCTGCTCCTGGGAATCCAGCTCAGGTCTTTCGCAAGAGCACCAAGCACTCTTAACCACTGAGCCATCTCTACATCCCAAGCTTAACCTCTTTAAATTTCCTCTTATACACATATAAAAATGGAAATCTAGGGTCTACAAATGAAAGAAAACATGTGGCTCATTTTTCTTACCAGAATTATTTCAACTTGCATCCATTTCCTTCCGTATGCTATGGGCTCATTTTTCTTTATGGCTGAATAACATTGTATTGTGTGTATGTACCACATTCTCCTTATCCATGCCTCTGTACGCAGACACCTAGGCTGATCCCAGCTGATTTCTTAGCTGCTTTGAGTAAAGCAGTGAACATGGATGTGCACGGGTCTCTGCGGTAGCATACTCAGTCCCCTGGAACTGTGCTCAGGAGTAGTATATCTGGGTCATATGGTAGTTCTGTTTTCTCTTAAAGGTACCTGCACCTCTCAGCATTACCTCATTTCCATGCTCCCAACACACCACCTTTGAAGGCTATAGTCAAACCTATCAGGGAGTACTGACTGTTCCAGAGAGTCTAAAGCTGGCATCTGGGCCAGACTTCCTAAGCCTGGCTAACATCTGTCTTGCATGCACCCCTTCCCTCTGCCACCTTCTCCAGGAAACTCTGATGTGTCTTTCTAAATCCCAATCCACCCACTACACCACACTCTAACCAAGTTTTGTAAGACATTTATGCCGCATGCCATAATTTATATATATATTTGCATATCTACTTGACACTTCTAGCAGCTAGCACACTCTTTGGAGACTCTGGCCTTATGATGCCAGACGCAGTGAGTGCCCATCAGGAATTTATTAAACGGAGCTTGCTCTCCTCTGCTTTCCTTCTTGGTTCTCCTTGAGCCTTTCGGTGGGATGAGTCATCCCGTTGATACACACTGCAAGTAGTAATAACAATGAATACGAATATGAGGAGCGTTTCTCTGGAAGGCCTGCAAGTAGGGTACCATCCACACGTGACCGGGTGGGGCTAGGGAGGGCACCTTAACTACTAGTTCTTCCACAGCGTTCTTCAGTGACAAAGAGCCATACAGTACCTACTTTCGTCCCTCCACCCCCAAATTGTACAGCTGTTCCAGGGAAAACCATGTGAGCAAACTTTAACCTCATAATTTCCATTGTTAGGGAATAAAAGGCTTACAGCACAATGTGGGCTTTTTTTAGATACGAAGTTCTGCGTGAGTGGTGTGTTGTCAGTTTCATGTTAATGCAGGGTGTTGGCAGAAGTCAGCACACATCTCTAGGAAAGCAGCGCGCAGTTCGAGTATCTGGTGACCAAGTGTGAGTTCCTTTCTCTTCTCTCCAAGGAATGAGCATCCCTCCCCTCTAATAATGCGCTCGGTACAGATCTCTGCTACTCCAAGCCACCAACAAACTTGATTCTTTGCTAACCCAGGACTCTGTTGCCTGTGCACATGAACTCTCTACTGAGCATTAGTTGATATTTGACTCTCCCTTCCCTCGTCCTTCCTGTAAAGGAGCCCTCCCAAGGTGGACATGCTTCCCCACCCATATGCGCTGGTTCTAGCTTGCTGCCGTAGCTGATTCATAGCCCTGGGGAGGTAGGCATCATGGGGTATTATTGGTGTATATCTCTGTAAAAGGCTGACAGCATTAGGCTCTCTGCACTAATGAGCTTCCGTCTATGAAAGACCACAAATCAAAACTGAATCCCAGCATATTCAGTGTTCTCCTATTTGCTTTGGGAGGCTTTCATGGGATTATGCTGTAGATACTAAATTAGAATCATTTTTTCCCCGTACCATGGGGTTTTGTTGGAATAGAAGCCTGCCATGAGGGTTGGCAAGGTGATCCTTTCTGAGACCTGCACACGTCCAATTACTACGGTCCCTGATGATCAAAGTGACTGTTCCGTGGGTGCCTTTTTGCGAGAATTAATCCTTTGCTCTTTGGTTATGGCGGTGTCATGTGTACATGAGCAGGTACGTGCACATATGTGGAGGCCAAAGATGGCTGCCAGATGTCTTCATCTAATCCTCGCCACCTTGCTTTCTGAGGCAGAGTCTCTTCCTCAACCTGGAACCTACCACTTGGCTCGCCTGGCTGGCCCGTGAGCTGGAGGATCCTCCTGTCTACACGCCTGGCTTTTCTGTGTGCGTGTGTGCTGGAGGTCCAGAAGCAGCTCTTCCCATTTGCATGGAAAATGCTCTGCCCACTGAGTCATCTCTCCAGCCCTGAGTCTGATTCTTTAAATAGATGGTGTGAAGAACAGAGATGGTGGAGGACACCAGGGAAGTAGAGTAACAGGCCCCACGGATTGTCAGTGACACCCCCCCCCCCCCAGCCCTGCTGTCTTTCTTCAACATTTTGGAAAATTCCAAGACAGGGAGAAAAGCAGAAGAATGGGTGGCAGGAAGAATGGGGGTGGGGCAGGGGCTGTCTTTTCATCAGAAAAAGGGTGGGTGTATGATGTATCAAGCAGGGCTCCCAATCTCTTCCCTCCTTTGCATTCATTATTCTCCTGGGTAATTGTACAACAGCGAAAGCAAACCCTCTTAATGGAAATGCGCATACAAGGCTTGACTGGGGACAGGAGGAAGAGGAGGTGGCTCAGCCATGAATGGCATGACTTTCTCCCCCTTGTTGATTTCTGCAAATTCCATTAGAGCTGCCCACGTCTTTTGAGGGACACATGGTAAAGTGTTGTGTGCATCCAGGAGCTGGTGAGTATCAGCAAACACACAAAGCCTACAGCGTGTGCTTAGCCTAGAAAACGGAGACAGTAGGTGTCATGGTTTGGATATGGAGGATCTCTCCAAAAGGCTCACATGGCTAAGGCATGATCTTCAATGCAATGTTCAGAGGCCAGGGATCTGACCTAAGCAATGGATTATCCCATTGATAGCACAGAATCTGATGGCAACATCAAGGGGTAATGGAAGCTAGGAAATGAGACCTATGCCAAGGAAGCGGGTCACTGGGAGAGATGCATCTTGCCTCCAGCACCTTTGCTATCTTCCTGGTTCCTGGCCACCAGCAAGGGAGCATCTCTGCTCTTCTCTTCTGCCCCGTGTTGTGCTTCGTCACAAGTTGACGATGACGAATTTTACCCACTATGGACCAAAACCTCTAAAAACCATGAGCCACAGTAAATCTTTCTTCCTGGAAGTTATTCTTCTTAGGTAATGAATTTGTCATGACAACACAAAGTTGGTTGACGCAGAAGGCTCTTTGGAGGAAACAGGATTTTTTTTCTTAGCTACAGTCCCTCTTCTATCCCATCTAGTTGTGCATCCTACAGAGCCTTGTCTGTTGTGATGACTAATGCCCCGTTTGGTACATTGGCAGACACATGCACTGCTAACTGTCATTCATGACTGGTTCTTTTTACTTTACTAAACTAGCTGGTTTCTTAATTGTTGTCTCTACTCCTCTAGCCAAGAGGCTATTCCCAACCCGGGCTCGGCCCTCTTTTCCTTTGTTGCTTCCTAAGAGGCATTTGGGTCTTTCTGTTGGTGTTCATAGGTCTTAGACACAACAGCCTTCTCTCAGTTGTTGAATTGTTGCTGTGTGTGTCTGCATGCATTAATGTGCGCACGTGCACACATGTGTGCGTGCCTATTTACTCACCTGTACACACGCATGTGGAGGTCAGGGGTCATTTTTGGTTGCTGTCTTCTATTGTTCTACACCTTATAAGGCAGAGTTTCTCACCCAACCCGGAGCCATTTCAGCTAAATTGCTAGCCAATTGGTTCTCAGTTTCTCCCTGTTGCTACCTTACCCAGTTCTAGGACTGTAAGTGTGCTCCACCACACAAAGCCTTGTTTGTGGATGCTGAGAATCTGAACTCTGCTATCTAGGCTCACTCGGCAAGCGCCTTACCCAAGGAACCATCCTCTCAGACCAACCATTCAGCTTTCTAATCTGAAGCCTGTTGCCAGGAAAAGACGTGCAAGAGATCCTGCTGCTATAAATTGTTGGCTCCAGGGTTGCCTCCATTATGACATCTGTTAGCCAGAAAGTTGCAGGACTCTGGGTTGGAAAAAAAAAAAAAGAAACACTGGTTTGCCAAAGATGACGCAAAGGTTTGGATCAGCCCGTATCGCTGAGTATAGCCAAGAACTGCTGTGCGGAGCTCATGCTGGGACCCTCCCATCCCTCTCCTCTTCCTCTCAGTTTGCCTCATGTAATTTATCTGGGAAAGCAGCTGGGTGGTGGTCAAAGATACCGAGCTGCCGTCCCATGGACGAGATCCCACACAGCTTTTCATGGACACCATGATCTGTTCCTGTGTCCACATTTTTGCCAGCATTCCCTAATGCTACCAACCATGACTTGATGTGAAACACGACATCACATTTCAGGGTGACCATGCCATACTCAGCATTCCGTTGGGTCTCTCCCTCTCTCAGACAGCTTTCTATGGCCCTCGAATTGATCGTATTCCACAGGCCAGGAGCTGAAGATGATCAGAACCTAGGACTGGAAATGAGAGGGGTTTTATAGGAGTCCTTGTCAACAGAAAGGAAGCTGGGGTGGACGCCCATGAAGAAAATCTCATTTAAGTCTCAAAGACCCAAACAAACATTGAGATGCTCTCTGAGCAGTAAGTCACATGTTCAGTGTCTATTTTTTAAGTGAGCCGTTCAGACAAATTTTGAACGTTCTATTTTAGACTCAAACATGAGTGAAAATATAATCACCCCTTTCCTTCATATTTGATAATAGGGCCAAACGACTACTACTGTCACGACTATTATTTCAGAGCTGGGGTTGAACTGGTAGCCTGGTCCATGCCGAGGCATATGTATACCCTACCACTGAGTTACACCCTCATTCCAGGCCAGACAGATCCAGCAGGCAGGGGTTAGCATACAGCACACAGCAGGCAGGGATTACTGTCCCAGGGAGAAATCCGACAGGCCCTCTTCTCTTCTCCTGGAGTTTGGACAAGCAAATACTGCACCCTGGGAAGAATCAGATGCTGGGTGCTGAAAATCGTACTTGTTCTAAATTCAGAGCAGTTGCTCCAGGAAAGAGTCATTTAAAAGTCCATTTACAAGTTCAGATATTCCCCTGGACTCAAAGCTGACTTCCTTTTAAGGTAGGCAGTCCTGAAGATAGGGAGGAAAGGGTTATCTAGGCTCACCGTGACCTACAGTGCAAGCATCATGTGATTTCCAATATTTCTGCCCTCCTCCTCCTCCTCCTCCCTTCTCCCTTCTCACTCCCTCACTCCCGTGGACATCCATGTGGGTTTTGAAAGCTAGGCATGGGAGACACATGAGCTGGGCAGAAGCCAGGCTCGTGAAGGCTGCATCTGAGAGTCAGGGACAGGCTTGGTCAAGGGTGGCTGATCTGGAATTTGGCTCTGTTGCCCTCCCCACTTCGCTCTGGAAAGAGCACTCTAGGATGGCCACTGGGAGCTCAGACTGCAACCTCTCCTTCCCAAGCATTCATTAGTACTTCAGAGGTTTCCACAGGGAGACAGGGCAGACTCCTGCTCTGATTGGCTGCCTTTCTCTGACTCACCGGCTCACTCCAGCAAATCAATAGCTGGGACTCCAAGAGCAGAAGCATGAATTGAAGCCAGTAAGGCTCTTGAGGGTATGGGTGAGGGGAGACAGAAGGAAAAACAGGGTGAGCACAGCCAAGACAAAAACCATGCACACAGCTTCTGCAGGGACCCACAGGGAGCCCGGTGTCTTCCACCAGAAGCCCTCTGGGCAGGCACCATAGCAGCCTCAACTCCTTGGCATTAAGCCAAGTTCAAACCATTTGCAAAGTAGGTCAATGGAAGTCACATCAAGCAGCAGCGGAGGGGTAGGAAGTCAGGACGGACTTCCAGAGCTGGAGGAGGCCCAGTGGGCTGCAGTGGAGGGAATGGGGTACAGAAAGAGACAGCTGATGTCAGGGGCCCCTTAAGTGGCAGGCTGTAGCAGATCCAGTCTGGAGGCGTTCAGAGCTGGTCAGGAAGGAGACAGACTGCTCCGCACAAGGCTCCAGCAGGATTTGGATGATAACCTTGAATGAATGTGCACTCTAAGGAAGCTGACGTCATCTTTATTCAGCTTTTTTCTCTGTGTGTTCAGAAAGCCCATTTCATTAATGAGGGCTTTCTAGTGAGGCATACCGCTCTCTGCCCTCACCCGAAGAACGCAATTAAAACTACCTAGATGCATACGAAATTGCCCTAAAAAAAGAAAAGAGGACGATGCGTATACAACAAATTATATACCCCCCACCTGCTCTCAAACAAAAACCTCACACTATTATGATTCATGCAGATGTCAGCCAAAATGGAAATTCCGACTTCTTGACTAAGGAGATGCAAAGACACACATGAAATAAATACTTGGAAAGGATATGTCCTAAATACTGCCTGCCTACGAGTGTCCTATAAAAGTGGCCTTTGCTATACTGTTTGTTTTTTTCCCAGTCTCTTACAGCCTCTTACTCTTCTGGTACAACCTAGTCCCCTTCCAAGCGTCCTCTTAGTTTTCCCCTCTTGGACACCACATCTGGCTCCCTGTTCTCAGCGGTCATCTCTCCAGTCAGATCCCCGCAGCAGGAAGAGCAGCCGGTGCCACACACCCCGGAGTAGTTTTCTTATGAAGTGGCTGCCTGCGTGCTGTTGTACAATAGCTCCTGGAAAGCACAGGCTCCGGCTTATGTCTCATGCTTCAAGCATCCATCACACATTGTTAGCCTGACCTATCGCTTTAAGGACAGCGGGAGAAACAAAGGAGAGAGGAAGGAAAGAAAATAAACCTTTACCGAATGCCTACCAGGGAGGATCTGAGCTACTGCGCCAAGTTTTCTATTGATTTTTTTCTTTTTTTAATTTAAAACTCATAACAGCTCTGGGATAGAAGATTTGCTCTCCGCTGTCTTAAAGATAAGGAAACAGGGTTAGGACGGTTACATAACTCACCCCAAAGCAAACACTCTGTGTCTGGTTCTCTACTCTACTGTTGTCGGCTTTGTCTGGTGAGGTTTTTTAAAGTGTCCAGTGCAGGGCTGGGGGATGTGGCTCAGTAGATAAACCGCTTGCCACAAAAGCATGAAGAGCCAAGTTCCAAGTTTGAATCACCAGCACCAACTTTAAATGCCAAATGTGGTGTTATGCCTGTAATCCCAGCACTAGAAAGTCTGAGATAGGAGGACCCTGCAGGTTTGCTGGCCATGCAGTCTAGCTGAATTGGCAAGTTCCAGGTTCAGTTAAATCCTGTCTTAAAATATAAAATGTAAATGATGGAGGGACCACACCTGATGCCGACTTTTGGCCTCCATACATGCTCACACACATACATGCAAGTACATGCATACCTACACCTATGTGTAAAACATATGTGAACATAAACATACACACACGCACACGCACTCATGCAAACACTAACCAATGCCAGTCAGGTGTGATGGTGCATGCCCGGAATCCCAGCACACAAGGGGCAGATGCAGGAGGATCACCATGAGTTCAAGGTAGCCTCATCTACATATCAATTTCCTGGCCAGTCAAGCTACAAACTGAGATCTTAACGCCAGACTACACAAAACACTTTTAATACTAAGCTTTACCCTTGACAAGTTTGATTCAGGTTTCGAAGCTCAGAGGATCAAAAAGTATTCATTGTAATAACTGCTCTGCTGTGGACCAGGCAATGCCTAGAATAATCGCCAGTATTGTGAAACAAGTAAATGACTTCAGTCTGTTTAGTGCAGTGTTTCTCAGGCCCTACTCTGCGTTAGAGTCCCCTGGACAAGCAATTCAGCAGTCAATGCCTCTCTCTGCCCCTGCCTACAGAGGTTCTGATACAGTTGGTTTTGGGGTGGAGCTCCCTGACAGGCGGCCCAGCTTGCAGAAACTCCCCCTCACCATCCACATGGGCAGTTCCTGCCCGGACCATCTGTCCAGAGTGAGGTCAGACAGCATCTGCCGTCCCGAAAGCTCCACACAGGTGATGCTGCGCAGCAGGGCTGAGAACAACCGCCTACGCCGTGTCGCCTCTCTCTGAGCTTTACAAATGGGGAAGCATCGCTTTCTAAAAATAATCCCATCAACAAGGATGGGAATGATCAACCGTGCACAGCAGTGCAGGCTTTGGGGGGATGCATTACAGAGGAAACAATAGGGCTGCTGTCGCCTCTTGTGATCTTAATCGGTTCCGTGGTAACTTGTTCTTTGATTTGTGTCTGTCAGGGGCTGCTTGGGAAATGATTTATGAAACTCGCAGATGAGGGCCTTGTTTTGCCGCTTGGGGGAAGAGAACAGGCATCCTAACTGGCAAGCTAAAGAGTATCTTCTAACCTCCAAGAGCTTCGGCGATAAATGCACGCGAATGTTCGAACACCTGTGGTGGACACGTCCCGTTATGGGGACAGAAGGGTGAGTAGGGAAGAGCACAGGAGAAATGCTTCCAGAGAGGGGCGAGAGGGAGGGATAGCGAGGGTGCCTGTAGATGCACCTCACATATGTTTAGTCATGCTTCTAATGATGTGGAAAACAAAGACAATTACACACGATGGGCTTTTGTGTTACTAGCCTTAAACGCTTTCAAAAGTACATTACCCTGACTGTATCAGAAAGCAGTTTAATATTAATGAGACAGGTTCTTATTATTCTGTGTAATAAGCCCAACCAAGAGCCCGTGCAAGAGACATTTCCTTCAGAATCATGTTGGCGTTACATAATTATTATGAACCCATAAACATCAGCCACTGTTATAAACCAAGAAATGGACTGCCTTAAAGAGCAAATAATTTCAGACTTAAGTGGGGGAGGGAACCCTTTTTGTGTGCTCCATGACATTTGTATGTAATGAAAAATTAGTGACATTTGCTGAGTGTTAATTCTATGCCTGGGAAGCCTTTGACATGCTTCTCCTGTAGTACTATTTCATTCCCCAAACCACAACACAGACACAAATTAGGTGCTATTATATGTTCTCCCTCTACATAGCAAAGTGGGGTACAGAGGGACCAAGTGACTTGCCTAAGGACACGCAGCTACAAGGCAGTGTGGACTGACATTCATGCAGGCTGGTCTCACAGCTCATCCTTCGAACCCAGACAAAGCAGAAACAATGTTTGCTCTGTACTGATGTGATGCTGTTCTGAGTAATTGCATCTTTTTATTTCACATGCCCTGGCAGATGGCAATCAGAAAAAAAACAGATTTCTGGAGGGAAAGCAACCATCACTTCATCCCAAATTTAACTCTGCATCCCCTCCCTCAGTGTTTGTGAGTAAATCCGACTTCTGAAATGCCTGTCTTATGGGATCCAGAACAGCCACGTGGAAAACATTGGTTGAGTGTGTGCCACTCAGGCTTGGGAAATGGAAACACCGCCTTCGTCTGTAACATTCCTTTGATGGGCAGGGGAGATGACTAGGGTGGGAAACTGCTGCTGGCTATGCAAGCATGAGGATCCAAGTTCAAGCCCAGGACTCACCTTTAAAAAAAAAAATCAAGCATGGCGATGTTTGCTTATAATCTTAAGACTTGAGAGGAAGAGAAAGATGCATCTCTGGAGTTCATGGGCCAGCCAGTTTAGACTACTCAATGATCTTCAGGCTAGTGAGGGGTCTTGCCTCAAATTCATGAAGCAGATGGTACCTAGGGAATGATGTCTAAGGTTGCCCTCTGGTCTCCACATATACTCACATCGAAACACACACACACACACACACACACACACACACACACACAAACACACATCCCTGAAAACATTGAAGATGGAAGTTGGCATTCTCATGAAAAATCTGCCATGACTTCCTTTCTTCTTGTTAGTAGCTAGTTAGACACCAGCAGGTTTGAACATCACTGGTGACAGACCCCCCCACCCCCATCGTAAACAGAAACTGAAAATGCAGGACTTTGATTTGTGGTCAGAAGAATGAGATCTGAGCCTCTGGTCCCAGGAGGCCACAGGCATTGCCATGCCCAAAGTCTTGAATAGATAGTTATCTGAACTTGATGCCATGACAGCCTACTGGAGGCGTTCTGGGAAAGCATAAGGACATGCCATTTTCTCCTCCTGTGTGAGTCATCCATATGAGCCTGGCCCCTGGATAGGAAGAAGGTTCAGAAGTGTCCTAAAGCTTACTGGAGTGTAGATGGACAAAAAGGATGCCTTTAACCACTGTCCACTCCTCTGATCCCCTAAGAGGGTCTCACTTTCTTTTGTAATAAACTCACCTGTCTTCTACCCGATGCTCTGAGTGTGCACCCTGTGAAATTTTTTACAAGGATTCCAGGATCTTCAGAGTGAGATCCTGGTGAGAAACTGGTTCCAAATCCCCATCCCTGAAGGTGAGAATGGGCATCACCCTGCAGACTAGGACCACGCCCCTCCCTCCAGTCAGGTGAGCTTGGTCTTCCTGAGCCTCTGCTAAAGCAGGACATGCTTCCAGTCCCTTGCAGACGAGTCTTCCAGTGCGCTCTTCCCAGGGCCTCACCCACGGTCCTCCCTGCCTGCCTCCCCTGCAGTTAGAAACTCCCCTGCATGCCTACAGTGACCTCAGCCCAAGTAGCTTTCTCTCTGGAAATCCCTTGCTGGTGGGCAGAGGCAGTCTGCTGTGGAATCCCTCAGACTCTTTCGCTTGTCTGCCTGTGATACCTACTTGTGCTCTTGTTTGTTCATGGTTGTGTCTCCCATCTGTCCACCAGATCCCAGTGGAGGAAGGAGAGTGGGTCCTACACTACTCTATGACATAGCAGCATCCCAATATCTGTTTTAAGATCCATCCCAGTGTTTACACAGCATCTGTCCTAGGTTCCAGGGTGGGAATGGCCCTGTTGCAGTGGGTGCAAGGACTCGGTTCATGCTTTATTCTTCCTTCCCCAGGTCTCAAGTCTAATTTTCACGTGTCATTTGTGTCCCACTGTGACTTAACATGTGTGTGTGTGTGTGTGTGTGTGTGTGTGTGTGTGTAAACCAAAAGAAAAAGAAAAGAAAGAGGAAAGAAAAGGAAAGAAGTGGTTTCAAACAAAGGCATAGAGAGAACTGAATATTCTTAACACTCATTTGAATATTTTCATCTAAATTCCTAAATATCACAACGGCTAAACATTTGCTTAAAAACAAAATGCATATTTGAGGAGTCAATTGCTATCAAGGAAGTTACACATTATTAGGTGATTTAAAAGGATAATTTGGTCCTTGTGAAACAGGCTCCAAATTAATCCTCACCAAAGCAGACAGCTCAGTGGTCCAAGAACATCTCAGTTCCTCCCACATCCCTGCTCCTATGGCATCTCTCCCCTCCTGTGCCCCTCCTTCCTGCATCTATCTCCCTGTGTCCCTGCTCCCATGGCATCGTTCTCACCCTGCATCCTCCTCCAACATCACTTCCCCTCTGCATAACCCCCCCACCAGGAGAGCAAAGAAGGACTGGACAGGTGGTCTGACCATTCGCCAGCAGGATTCACCAGTCTGAGGTGCTGCTGAGGAAGCTGGAAGAGGGACAGATATGGACGAGGTATTCTGTCTTTTGGAAGGATATTGAAATTTACTATAGACAGAAACCCAGTTATTCATATCCCCAAGAATTAATATGTCTGCCACCTGAAAGGCTTTTGGGAGTTGGCTTTTATTTTCCTTGTAAACATATTCACAGGAAGAGTCAAAAGACGCCACTTTCCTCTCAGAGCTCAGAAAGACTGAAGGAAAAAAAAGATAAGACAATGAAACATGTTCTTCCTTAAAACAACAGAACTTATTTGTTGACAATCCAGGAGGACAAGAATCTTAACTCAAAGCTTTGGCAGGCCTGCGGGCTCTAGAAAACAACCCTCCTCTGGCTGTCTCGGAATCTGGTGGCTTCTGGCCATCAGTGGCATTCCTTGGCTTGTAGATGCCTCACTCTGGTTTCCCCTATTGTTACCACAAGGCCTTTTACCTTCTATGTATGTCTACCATCTTCAGTTATATGCTTACAAGGATGCCAGACATTGAACTGGGAACATTAACTCATCTACCAGGGCCTCCTTTTGCCTGATTATTTTTGTATATAGCCTATACAGCAACACGGTCATTTTGAGAGATAATAAGGGTTTTTGGCTTCCTGACAAGTTTTTCTATGACACTTGATATAGAAGTGTGTATATTATTCTTCTTTTTTAGAATCAGTTATTCTTCTTTCTGTACTTTTTTCTATTCCATATAAAGAATATAGACAGTTGTAAGAGCCAGAGAGGGTGGGTTACTTCAAGGAAAGTGTCTTCCAGACACAGTAGTTCTGATACACATGTGAACTCAGAGACTGTGACCGCCCACACAAGACCTAGACATGTTTGAGCCAGATGAGGTCCCAGCAGTGAGAAAGCGAAGTGGACACCAAGTCCTGTGCATAACCAAGAAGGTATTTTTCAATTGAAACTAAAGATATTTTCAATCTAAAACTAAAATGCAAATATGTTTATCTGCTGGAAAAGAGAAAAATTGGTTTTCTTCAGTGGGGTGTCAGAATACACATCAACCACATGCTAGTGCAGCCCCCATGCCAAGGAGCAGCTGACTAACACAAAACGAGCTCCATGGTTTTTGTGTGTGAATTTTTTTGGCCTTTGTTAAGTGTGTGTGTTACTTGGTTTTTTGTTTGTCTTGATTTTGCTTTTTTTGTTTTTTGAAAGAGAGAAAGAATATGAAGTTGGGTGAGTTGGAGGTAGTGGGGATCTGGAAGAAGTTGAGAGAGAGGAGACAATATAATCAAAATATATTATATGAAAAATGTAATGAATTCTAAAAACAAGAATATAGATGGCTGATCAAATCCCCTCTCTTTGTCTTGTGAAATCTAACTACAAGTCTTCTGCTGTGGGACAATGCCCTTGTACACTGTAAAGATTTGCCACTCCTGCTGGTTTAATAAAACAACTGATTGGCCAGTAGACAGGCAGGAAGTATAGGCAGGACAACCAGACTAGAATTCTGGGAAGAGGAACGGCAGAGACACAGTCACTGGTCAGATACAGAGGGAACAAGATGAAAATGCCTCACTGAGAAAAGGTACCAAGCTACGTGACTAAACATAAACGATAATTATGGATTAATTTAAGTTGTAAGAGCTAGTTAATAATAATCCTAAGCTAATAGGCCAAACAGTGTATAATTAATGTAAGCCTCTGTGTGTTTCTTTGGAACTGAATGACTGCAGAACCAGGTGGGAGAGAAACTTCTGTCTACAGTGCCCATTTTGTTTGACTGTTAAACTTATAACTTGGTTTTGAACATTACAGACTATCCGCTGGAGACCAGGAGTAAATAGATGCAGAATGAATACCTCACTGGGACAGGTGGATTTTGTGTCCTTTTTTAGAGACAAAGGTCAAGGCCAACCCCATGTTCTTAGTGTTTAAATAGCCGCAGGCTCTTTTCTTTGCATTTTAGTCTTGGAAGTGTTCATGGATGTGTCTTCAAGCTGACTGGTTCTTACCACATTCGAGTCTGGCTCACTGATAAGTCCATCAAAGGCCTTCTTCATTTCTGTCACAGTGTTTTTGATTTCCATATTTCCTTATGATTCTTTCTTCCAGTTTCCACTTGTCTGCTATGGCAGAGTTATATTTGAAGGCTGGGTCCGGTCATTCTCAGGGTTCTGTCACGGGTGAGTCTGGTCCTGTGCTGGCCTAGTGTCTTCAGACCATGTATGTTGCATTTTGCCATGCCTTATAATTTCTTCAGAGAAAGCTGGGCCATTGACAGACACTGAAGCATCAAGGCCTTTGGTGTGAGGTCTGTGTTTACCCATACTTAAAGAGATGGCAGAAAGAGTACACAAGCCGGAGGATTCTGGGAAATGCTGTGGTCTTCTGGATGGTTGCCTTCACAAGGCCTGCACAAGATCGCACCAACAGGATCAGGCAGCAGCATTCCCCCAGCACTAATGGGACTCAATGGGTCACCAGCCCCCACCCAAAGACATGAAGGTGGAAGGGGACATGTCAAGGGGTGTCTGGGGAAGTGGAAAGGGGAACTGGGTTCCAATCTGATCAAGTTATATTATACACAGCTATGAAACTGTCAAAGAATTAATAAAAGATATTTTTTAAAAGCGGGACAATAAAAGTAAGAAACACTGACCTCTGGTTTGTACAGGCACAGAAATGGGCCTCCCCACCACACACACATACAATGAGTTTTGGATATTATTCACAACCCATCTATGTTCTGTTCTCATCAAGCCACATCTTAGGGCGTCTCCCCTTTAATTCACTCGACCCCCAGGTTCCAGACCCCCCAACTGCAAGCTTCAGCCCTATTGTCTTTTTATATTATTCTTGGGGGCCTGATTTTGATATCACACCCCCTCTTCCCCTGGGATGCCTTCTTTAACCCTTTACTTTGCAGGCAAAATTAACCGCTCCATCTTTTGTGTGTTGTTCATGAGGTTCTCATACGATAACGCACTTCAAACCTGACTACAGAGCAGCTGTATTGGAGTCCCCATCTCCTTTCAGGTCTGAGCTCTGAGAGCAGGGACCATACTGGCCTCTTCTACCCAGCTCCCTTTCCCCTCCAAGTTCAAGCAAACAGTATGAACCCAGTATTTACTATTTAAAGAATCGCTTTTCATTCAAGCCCACTCAGAGCTCTATACAATCCTGGAGGCCACTGCTGAGCTGATTAGGGAGTGGAACATTTTGTTATTGTTATCGTCACATCCTTCTGCAGTTTCTGTGATGGTCTTGTACCAGGGCATGGCCAGTGAACTTCTTAGTTAAGATGACTATCCACTCACTGCAGGCTGTAGATAGGCATACTGAACAATGAAAATGCCGAGACGGAGGGGTCCTTGGAGGAGGACCACAGGAGTCTTTCATTTTACACACCAGGAAGACTGGGAGGTTGATGGTCTCAGCCAAAGAGGATGAAGGGAGGAGCAGTACTCTCATCCCAGTCAGGAGCCCCTCATTAAATCAGAGCTTTGAAAATTCCGAAGCTGTGATTAAGACTGCAGTTGATTTAAATTAGTCTTTTTCTCAGGTAGTGGAATTAAGGAGCCGTAGTTGCTACTGAATTTGTTTCTGTTAGCTTTTGCAAGTTGTTTTAGAATACACTGACCCACTCAAGTTCAGGGGAAAACAGAGGCGAGGATGGTGTTTTACCGCCTGTTAGCCAAGGATTCTGGCAGCCCACACAGATGAAGCAGGGGTCCCTGAAGCTGGGATAGCAAGGTGAGACTCACAGTTCCCACCGTCCACTTGCCTGGCTTTAGGAACACCGTGGAAATACACCTCTGGGTATGTCTGCCAGGTTATTTCCGGAACGTTTTAGCCGAGGAGGGAAGACGTGAGTGTGGGCAGCATGGTTGGTCGCCTGGGCCGGTCAGGCAAGTCTGGACTAATACAAAGGAGACCGACAGAGGAGTATCAGCCTTCATCTAGCATAGGTCTCTCTCTGCCTCTGAGCGCAGATGCAACGTGACTGTTGTAAGCCAGCTGCCTCGGGTTTCCACTCCAGGCTGTTTCCAATTTGCTAAACTGTACACACACACACACACACACACACACACACACACATGTGCCCGTGTTCACACAAACATGGACACACATGTAAAACAGAGTGAAGGAATGAGTCCATCAGTCAATGCAAACCTTCTGGGTATGGAATAGTTATACAAATAATTTCATGATGTTTTATGATAGAATAACCCTCTAAGGCACACAGGTTCGTGCCAATAGCTAAAGTGGCCAGGGGGTAGGGAAGAAATATCTTTTAGACAGCTAACTATAGAAATTCTTCCTTGCAAAGGGTTCAGTTTTAAAGCTGTCCTTAAGCAGGGCCTTTGGGGGTAATTTCCAGAGGCCTTAACTGAAGTTGCAGCTTCACACTGAAACCTTCTTTCTTGACGAATACAGCATTATAGCAGGTTCCAGGAGAAATGGGGGAAAGGCATGGAGGCTGTGAAAAGAACGAAGTGGTTCATCCAGAGCAAAGATTCCCTGAAGCTAAAACCCAACTGGCATCTCTTTCAAGTCCAGGATGGCCATCGTTGTAGACACGAGATTTTGAGTAATTCACTGAACCTCTCCCATCACCATTTTTATCCGAACAATGCAATATTAAGATATAGTTCCTTCATATCGCACTGAGTCCCCTGACACCCAAGTACAGGTGTGTACTTAATATTCCATAACAAGATATACCACTGTGGTGCTTAATATTCCATAACAAGAAGGCATTTTAAAAAATTAAAACATACCCAACAGTTTAGGAACATCTGCTGAGTGTCAGGGGTCGTTCTGAGTGCTTTGTATATGTTCCCCCTCACAGCACCGGTTCGTATAGGACAGCCCCCCTTCCCCCCCGCATCTGTGGTTCCACACTTGCAGATTCAAGGACAATGGATTAAAAACGTTTGGAAGACAACTTGCATCTATAAGAAACATGAACAAATCTTTTCTCATTGTCCCTGGCACAATACTGTATTATCAAATTTGTTTGCACAGCACTTATGTTGTATTAGAGATAATTCACAGATTCTCTCTCTCTCTCTCTCTCTCTCTCTGTGTGTGTGTGTGTGTGTGTGTGTGTGTGTGTGTGTGTGTGTGTTGTGCCTGTATGTGTTGAGCCAGCGGCTATATCTTTGCTTCACTCATGGAGGTCGAAGGCGGATGCTATCTGGTGTCCTGCTCCATTTCCCTCCACCGTATTCCTTTAAGACAGGGCCTTTCAGTGAACTTGGAGCTAGACTGGTGATCATCAAGTCCTTCCTTTCTCTGATTCTGACACCCCTGGGATTGCAGACATGTGTGGCCTCCCCACTTTTTACATGGGTACATGGGAGGTTGAAACCAGTTCCTCGGGCTTCTTCAGCAAGTGGTGTTATTTGGTAAGCTATCTCTCTAGCCCCACAAACTACGGATGTTTTAAGGTATATGAGAGTAGGTCAGTTGATTACCAGTGGGTAAAGGAGCCTACCCCTAAGCCTGAGTACCTGAGCAGCCGAGTTTGATTCCCAGGACCCACTTGGTAGGAGAAAACTGGGTTCTCTGAGCTGTCCTCTGACTTTCCCAATCTTACTGCGATGCACCCTCACCCCCCACCCAAATACACAAAGTAAATAAAACAAAAAGTGAAGTCTATGAGAGAATGTGCCTAGAAAATGTGCAAATATTGCATATGCCATTTGCATAAGAGAGTTGAGCATCTGTGGATTTGGGGATCCACTGGTGTCGGGTAGCCGGTTCCCCACCCCCACTCTCTTGCTGCACACACGGATACGGCACCTCCCCCTTGCATTTCTCCAGCTTTCCTGGGCCTGCCTGACGCCTGGTAAAGCCATCCCAGTCCTCGGATCTCAGCTTCCAGGCTGCTAAGGTGGCTGTGGAAACGCGTCAGCCACCTTTGCACTTGGCTTTCTTTCTCCCATGGCGGTGGCACTGTGCACATAGTGGCTTGGCAGCCACACAGTGAAAAAAAAAGAAATCGAGCTAATCTTTAACTGTTTTTTTTTTTTTCTCCTACTCTCCTCAAATGTGCTAGACAATGAGAACAGACCATGACCTCTTTGTGAAAACCTGAAGTGACACCATTCCCTGGCAGTCACCCGGAGGGTTGGACGTGAGCAGGGTTCTCCTGAGTTCTGTAGTATGTTGCCCAGTCCCCCTCAGGGTGCCTTCCTCTTTCTCTGGGTTGAATCTTTCTTGTGGAGGAACCTCTTCCTAAGCCATCCGTGCAAGGCTTGGTTGGAGCCCGTGTTCCCTCAGCCAACTCAGAGTCTGGACTAGAGCTTGTTCTGAGTATTCTTCTGTCCGTATTGATTGGATCAAAGGGAGATTCATCTGGAACCCAGCTGAAGTTCTTCCAGATGGTAAGTTTGCTTCCAGATGGTGTGTTTTAATAGGAGAGAGAGAGAAAAAAAAAAAAGAGAGAGAGAAAGAAAGGGGGGGGAAGAGAAGCTCCTGCACACCAGCCTCATGCTAAACAAGGCCCTGTGACCTCATTTCTCCCTTGCCTCTTCCGACTGCAGAATGAACCCAGGTGCTGTCGGTTTTCATGAAAATTCTTTCCCCCAATTTCGTCATGAAATTAGGAGGCTCTGGCTAGTTGGAGTGTTGTTTAAAACCAAATCCTAATCATCCTGGATCACATGCCAGCCCGTGGTGGCACGGTTCTTCCTCTTTTTGAGGTTGAGATGAGTTAAAATCCCCCCTGAAGCTCCAAGAGACGTTCAAGAGCCGTCTAGGAGTCAGCACTCAGGTGCTCAGGGTCAGCTGACCTTGAAATGGAGGTGGCTTTCGGCAAATCTGAGCTTCTCTTCCAGTGTCATAGATCTGAAAAGCACTCGGTGCCACCTACGACATAAATAGACCTGGCAAGCACCGCATTGCTGTGGGGTCCGAGAAGAAACAGAGTGGGCTACCTCTTGCAAGATGGGTGGACACTGGGTACGTGGCATGTGGACTCAGAGGCAAACTTCCCTACAAACACAAACTTCCCTACTACGTACTTCCTCTACGTTACCTTTGCAAATGCCCTCTGGCCTAGACTTCTCAATACACGCCTTTGTGTGCTCTAGACTTTTCTGTTTGCTCAACAAGTCAATATTCATTCTTTCCTCCACTCTTCCATGCTATCAAGGGCTTTCCTAAACGCAATTCCTGAGCTTGAAGTCAGGGACACAGAGTGGCAGCAGTGAGCAAACCTTTGGCGGAGCCCAGACCATTCAGCCCAATGTCCCTTCTCTGGGACACTTCTCTGGGTCAGCAGGAATCACATGATGACACTTGAACCTCTGCCCTGTGCTTGTCTGTTCTACCTGCAAACTCCAGGCCTGACAATACAAAGGTCATTTGGGGACAACCCCAGTTGACCATACTAGCTACGTGCCTGCGCTCACAACCCACTGGCTGCCAACCAATCCAGCAACCAGGAATGAAAGACCTGGACCTCACCGAAAGTTCTTGTAGGCATTGCTCCATAGTCAATGTCAGTGGCTCAGTCAGGTTTATTTGCTTTCCTCGTGGTCAGTTTTATTACAGGGATTCGTTAGGAGCTCAGCAGTCAGTTGTACTCTGGTTGGGGTGAAGGGGTAGTGAGTAAGAAGTCATAGTACACTGATAAACTAGACCCCTCCACAAACTGGAAGTCCCCGGCCTCAGCATTCTTGGAGAGTGTCTAGTATAGGGACCTACAGCCTGTAGGAATGCAGAATGGAGAAACTGGAACAGAAATGGCTGAAACTTGGATAGGATTGAAGTTTGCATTTGAAATATCTTTGAAGATATTTCTTCAAATGATAGGCAGCACTGTGCTTGTCCATCTAGCCAAAAGCAGGGGAAACCCAAACTGCTGAAAACATGTCTATCGATGAAGAGAATACAGGCTTCCAAAAACTCGGGACCCTCTGTCAAAACCTAGTCAACTGTACACAGTGAACAATCGCTTGCATCTATTTCTTTCTCTTTTTCAGACTTTTAGGGCAGTCTCCCTATGTTACCCTAGATGCCCCCAAACTCACTGTGGAGATCAGGTTGTTCTAGAACTCACTGGCTGTACTCCTGTCTCTGCCTCCTGAATACTGGAATTATAGGCAGGTGCCACTCTGCCTACCTTTATTTCCATTTCTTTACACATGGCTTTCTTTTCTTTCTTCCTTTCCCTGGTGTAGGAGGTCCTTCTGTTTATGTGTTGCTTTCATTGGTTGAATAAAGAAACTGCCTTGGCCTTTTTATAGGGCAGAACTTAGGTAGGGATGAAGAAGACAAACTGAATGCTGGGAAGAAGGGCAGAGTGAGAGATGCTATGGATCTCCTGCCTGAGACAGATGCTAGTTAGAATCTTGCTGGTAAGCCACAGTCACGTGGCAATACACAGATTAACAGAAATGGGTTAAAGATATAAGAATTAGCCAATAAGAAGTTAGAGCTAATGGGCCAGGCAGTGTTTAAATGAAACAGTTTCTGTGTGTGACTATTTCAGGTGTAAGCTAGCCAGGCAGCTGGGAGAACAAGCAGCCCGCTCCTCCTGTTATATTTTTCTGACTCCTAAATTTGGTCATGTGTATTTGTGTGCAGGAGTGGTAACAGGGTCTTTTTAGACTTGCCTCGAACTCCTGAACCTTCTGCTTCAGCCTCCTGAGTCTGCTGCCTCATCCTCCTGTAGGTTTTCAAGCAGATCTCTCATAAAGACTTAAGGTTATTTAAATTCCTTCTCCCTAATAGGGTTGGCTTTGGTGTTCTGGTTGCAATAAAGCCTGCCTCTTCCTTAATTCACATGGGCTCTGCCGCTAACTCCTGCCCTATTATTCTGAAATTGATGAGCCTGTTCCGTCGTCATGGAGAATCAGAGCGTTGGAAGGTGCTCTGAGGTCATGTAGCCTCTGGGCAGAGCTGTACTTAAAGCCATTTTAGATCCACGGCGGCTGATACTGTTATCCTGTACCCCTATCATCATCCCTATTAAGCGATGCCACCCTACACATATCATGCTTTATTTCTGCCAGGTTCCCTGACCCTCATTTAAGTTATGCCCTCCATGGTCCTCACAGGGTGACCCCCTGTTATCCCGCGAGGAGTCAAAGGCGCCACAAGGCCTTGATTGGCCGATGCTTCGGCAGCTACTCACTGCCGAAGTGGGAATGAAAGCTGCTCCATGTAGCTCACGTGAAAAAGTGCCCAGACTCTTTTCCTGGCTGAAACCGCCTGTTCACAGGCGCTTGAGAGGCAGTTTCTGCCTCTCCTGTGTGTAAGACTTGGGAGCCCGTGTCTTAGGTTCTGGAAGATGCCCCAGTTTCCGGAACTGCAGACGCCCCCTACTGTTGACATGGAAAACTCCAAGCAAGGTGAGGGAAAGAGCCTGGAGGAAGAGAAATGTAGGAGGATGCCTTGCTTGCCTGATGCCCTTGTTCCTGCAGAGTCGTGGCAGGTGCTGTCCTTAGACATCTGCTTCACTGTCCTCTCAGACCCAGACCAACACAGCACTGGGCAATTACTTCAGCGGAGCGGCGCGCTGGTATAGAAAATAGCAAAGCCAATTCTTGTGTGATTGTTAAATAGGCAGCACGCTGGGCACCATCCCTTTTCATCTACACACAAACCATGGAGGTCAATCATATTATACTCTTTCCAAACTGTGGGGAAAGAACTGAAATTGGAAAGATAGAAGTCACTTGCTTCAGTTCTCGTGGCCCATGTGCTGTCTGCCTCCAGATCTAGCTTCCCAACATGGTTCTGAACTGCCTCTCCCATGATCCCGGGAGCAATGCAGCAAGAGGTTTGGCTTCCCAGCCCAGGGCAGAGCATGGGCTACTGCTCTTGACATGCTCAAGTCCACAGTGTGTTCGAGGCAGGCACTTCAGGACTGGGCTAATGTCAACTGATTGAGATTATGGTAGCTATCCCAATGTCATGTCTGAGCCATTGGCACTCCCAATGTCACGTCTGAGCCATTGGCACTGTTTATAGTTTGAAGTCTTTGCTTTATTTAGGACAGAGCACTTATTTGCCTAAAAAGTCCGAAGCCTTAGATGGGCGTGTTGCATAATTCCTGGGAACTCTTTTGACATGTCTCTTGGCAGGACATCGAATCATGAATTTCATGATCTGAAAAGAGTGTCAAAGTCCAGTGCTTAAAGGAGTGAAAAGCTTCTTCCTCTTGAGGTTTTACTCATGCCCTGACAAACGACTGTCACAAGAGCACAAACCCAGGGCTAGGTAAATGCTGCGCAGTAAACATTGACAGGAACATCATGGTTTGGTCCTTGTCTCTCAGAATTTGCCATCAAGGACAGGGGTTGGTAAATGATAACCTCTGTTTTGTGAATAAAGCTTTATTGGAACAGAGCCATATTTATTCTTTTGCATTTTGCCTATGGCCACAGAGTTGAGTAGCATTGGCAGGGATCACAAGGGCTGTGAGGTCTAAAATATTGACTTATGGTCCTTTACGAAGAAAGTTTGTCGATAACAAACTTGACAGATCAGATGTATGCCTTCCTAAGTCATGGGGACAGAGGTTAAACCCTATTAAATATTCTTGATCACTGGTAAATGTTGTTGAGAATGCTGGTTGGGTTATTTATTACTCTTTTTCTTAGAATAAAGCTGTCGGAATAGATCTTTGGCAGATCACTCTTCTGCCTGGAAGCCCTGAGAGGCTAGCTTTCATCCCTGGAGTGACTGGCTGGACTATCACAACCACAGACCAACCGTTTCTCTGTGGACACCTTAGGAGACTCCAGGTGCAAGAAATTCTGAAGCCCAAGCTGCAGCTCCTGCGTCAGGAGGTCCTGCCGCAGTCATGACTACTCCAGACAGCCCGTCTCAGCGTTGGAAGGCAGCTGTCTAGGCAAGACTCCAGATGACCCCACAGCTCTGCTCAGTTACTCTGTTACTTGCCTAGTAACTCAGCAGTGACTGGTGCTATGCAGGACTTGCTGTTGGTCCCTCTGCGGGGCCCGTGATTGGTGGAATTGTAACTGTGCTTTCACTGATGCAAATACAATCCTCCTTTTGCATACCACACCCATGCCACGAACATCCCCCCCCCCCCCGCCACCATTATGTAACCAGGCTATTGCGTTCACTTTCTGAACCAGCTAGACAGTAACTCTCACGTGGTACCCTCCAGTGGGGTAACATTAAGCCCTGCAAAAACTTTTTCAGGATGGTCTTCCCTTGCCTGCTTGAGACTTCTGTTATGAGGAGAGTCACCTAAGCTGGTGATACAAAGAGGAGGTGGGGCTGGAGTCAGCAGAGGAGGCAGCAGCAGCTATCTGGATGGTGCAGCAGCCTTGGTAGCCAGGAGATGGCCGCTGAAGGGCAGAGAGCCAAGCAGAAGGAATTGAGATACTGAAACCAGGTGAGGAGAAACAGGAAGTCAAAGCTGCGGAAAGTTCCGAGGAGCTGAGGACAAGAAGCTGCAGCTTCAGGCCCACTGAAGGACTTCAGGGAGCTGCCAAGACCTAAGAGCCATAAGAGTCAACGGTCAAGACACCCAAAGTATGGGAATTGTAATGGCTCCACTTTTAGGAGCTAAGGGTCTTTATATACAACAAACCTTCTGAGTCTACAAAGAGGAATGGGCGCCTGAAAGAGGACCCAGAGCAGCCAGTCTCTCTGCCTTGTGGCATCCAGTTCAGAACCCTGAGTCACAAGTTTCTGCTCCAGCCCATGTATGAGCCCTTAACATTAGAGAGCCCAGAACCACTGACTCTAATTCAATCAGGCTTTGTGTATTTGCAATTCCCACCTGAATAGTGCCAAAGATGCTCCAGCCAGATGATTGCTCAAACTCGAGTCATCTTGACTAAGGCTGGGCGGGAGATATGGCTCAGTGGGTAGAGAGCTTACTTAACATACACAAAGCTCTGGGTTTGATCCCTAGCGTGACACAACTAGAGTGTGGTGGTGCCCTCCTGTGAGACCAGCGCCTTGGAAGTACAGGAAAATCATGAGTTCAAGGCCATTGTAGATACTAGGGATTTCAATGCTATCCTGAGATATATGAGACTTTTTCTAAAAGAAAGTAAGTACATGTGATTATTCCCAAACTGGTCGATCATGATGGATTCTTCATTATAGAAATAAAGTCACCATTACCATTTACTGGGTGTTTACTACTTACCAGATAGTGATCCACACACTGTCCATGCATTAATGCAGTTTCTATCATGACCATGCCTGTGGCAACCAGTATGTTCTCTACATCTTATTTAGTTTTATTGATTTGGGATGCTGGAAATTGATCCCAAGGCCTCACAGACGCTCTACAAGTGTGCTACGCCCCCACTTGCCTATATCCCCATTTTGTAGCTAACGTCTGGTTGGGTAAGCTGAGCGCCACAGCCCTGGTAACCTGGTTTGTGCTCTTCTCTGCTACTCTGAGCTGGAAAAGACAGCAGGGTGTGGGCTGTGCAGAGAGAGGGGAGGGAAATCCACCCAGGAAGTGACCAGGCAGTGTGGGCCTAGCGTCTGCTGGGCCTATTTCTAGCATTAAGAAAATCCTGGAGGTTGGATCTCTCATGAGGAGAGGATGGAGCTGCTACACGTGGTGCTTTGGGTCTCCCTGAAATGAAAGAGCTTCTCAGATGCAGATGCATCCAGTGTAGCCATTGATAGTGAGCAGTGGAAGATTCTTTGGAACTCAGTGGGGGTGACAAGAAAAAGCATGGGTTCACTTTGTCAGATAGAACTGGCATGAACAAAGCCCCTCCTTGGTGCTGATTCCCACACCATTTCTTGGAGATTTCCAAGTTCCTAAAAGGATATATTTCTTTCTGTCTACACCACCCCTCACCCTACATCCTCCTTTCAACCCCACATCTAGCATGCTATCTCCCCTACCCTAAGTTCTTTATAGGAAACTGGAGACCTTTCATGGGACCCTTGGTTGTATCTGCATATGTTAGATGTTTCTTGGGTGCTGATTGACTAGTCCATCCACCTTGATTTCTTTTTGTGGGGTGGGGGTTTGTGGAGCGGGGGATATGGTCTCTCAATGACCTGGAGTTCTTCAAGTAGGCAAGGCTGGTTGGCCATCGAACTCAGGGACCCACCTTGCTCCTCCCCTCCCCTTGCTTTCATATTTATTACAAGCTCAAAACGCCTAGATTTTATAGATATATACGGGGTGATCCAACCCAATCCCTCATGCTTGTAAGGCAAGAACTTTACAAACTGAATTATCTCCCCTGCCTTCTCTTGGGACTCTTGGTACCTACGTTTTTGTTTGCTTGTTTGTTGAGACAGGGTTTCTCTGTCCTGGAACTAGCCCTTGTAGACCAGGCTGGCATTGAACTCACAGAGATCCACCTGCATCTATCTACCTCACAGTGTTGGGATTAAAGGCGTGCACCACCACCGCCCGGCCCTTGGTACATCATGTTAAGACCAGGAAACGGTAGCTGAGTAAATCTCATTGCTCAGCAAGTTGGTGGTTTACTACACTCAAAAGCAAGGAGATAAAAGCACAGAAAGCTTTGCAACTACCACGAAGACAGAAGCCCAGGTCACGGACTCTCTTATGGACCTGTCGTTAGCTTAGAACCATCTGGGAAGATTGGCTTGCACTATGGCTGTCCACGTAGCGCCTTTGGTTCCATCTAAAGGAAGTCGTAGCCCTGCATTTTGCCATAAGATTGTGCTAAGGTTCTTCTCTGCACCTCCCATGTACCTGGTCAGCTGGGAAATGACACATGGTAATGGATGATACGGGAACTCAAAGTCATGCATGGAGGCTGCCTGCCTGTGGGAGTCGGCATTACTGAAGGCTTCTCTGACCATGGCTTTCTGTATCTACCATTCCTTGTAACCAAAGCCCTGCACTACAGGTATATGAGCACCACGAGTTTTCTGTCATATACTGCTTGTTCCAGAGGTCAGCCTGAGCCGTTGCTGCAACCTTGACAAAACATTTGCCTAAGAAACGAATGTTCAGAGCCTCTGATTGTGGCATGGGCACAAGCTACTCACCCTGTACCATGCTGTACGCACCGCAACTCCTGCCACCCTGGAAAATCTTTGGGAGGCCTAGAGTTTTCATCCAGAAGCACTCAGCGTGGTAATTGTGGAATACCTAAATAGCCTGCCTCTATAGAATTAGCTAGACAGACAGGACTGGAGAACTTCGGAGCTAATTATGCCTCCCGTAAAATGAAGCTTTGCTCCAAGGAGGGAGAGTGCCAGGTGTAGGGTTTTTTTTTTTCCTTCATGCCTTGTCTGTCTCATGCCAAGACACATTCCAAGCTGCCCCTTTGTTCAAGTTTCTCTTTCATGGAAACGGCTTTGTTCTCTCGCAGCTCACTAGTAACTTTCACATGAAAGTACAGAGTTAAGGAGAGAGATGGTTCTTCAGTTAAGAACACACACTGCTTTTGCGGAGGACTGGAGTTTTGTTCCTAGCACCCACCTTGGGCAGCTTATAACGCCCGCAACTCTAGCTGCAGCAGACCCAACACTCTCTTCCACCCGCTAGGTCACCTGCATTCACATACAAACACCCACTTAAAAATAAAATTATAAACACACATATGTATATATGCATACATATGTATGTGTATATAGATATATAGAGAAATTTATTTCATATCCCCCAAGGTTTTATTCGGAGCTTGGAGATATATAAAGGTATTTACAAAGAAGTTTTCAAAAAGCACGATGGTTTTGTCATCTGTCTTTGGTCTTCTCCCTAATTTTTTCGATACAGGGTCTCACAAAATACTATGTAGCCTAAGCTAGACTTGAACTCCAGACTCTCGTGCCTCAGCTTCCTGAGTGCTGGGATTAGAGGCGTGAATATTATATCTGACTTCCTTTTTTTTTTTAATTTAGTGCTCAAAATCAGCAAACAGATAGAATGATTCTGTTTTCTAGTTTGAATGCATGCCAAATTGATTTAAAGTTACCGTACCACTGAAAGGGCTATCTAATTAAGTCTTACAGATCTCTGGCTATTGTGTAGCGCTGTTTCAGATTTCTACTACCTTGTTAGGGTTTGCTGGGGTTTTTTGTTTGTTCGTTTTTGTTTTTAGAAACCAAGGCACCAGTGAACAAGAAGGCAGAAGGAAGGGAAGGAGAAAAGAATTCGAAGATGAATTAAATGCCATTTATGTAGTATCTTTAGCATTAGGCACTTCCGGGCTGGGGTGACAGCTCGGTGGCTAACACTTGCTGTGAAAACATGACAATTCAAATTTGAAACCCAAGCACTGAAACAAAAACCCAGGCATGACTATGTGAGTCTGTAACCCCAGCACTAGGGCATGGAGAAGGCTGGATCCCAGGAATTTGTTGGCTAGCCAACTTGCTGAGTGGCTTGCTTCCAGTTCAGTGAGTGGCCCTGTCTCAAGGCAATAAGGTAGAGAGCTATAGAGCAAGAAGCTGACATCCTATTCTGACCTTTTTATGCGCAGGCATAGATACACACACACACACACACACACACACACACACACACACATACACACGGGATTCCATATGTTGAGTGTGAAGTGAGTCAGGGGATCAAAGTACAGAAACATACACCTGCAGTTTTAGCAATTAGGAGTCTGAGTCAGTAGGCTATAGAGTGAATTCAGGTCAGCCTGCACTACAGACTGAGACCTTGTCCCAAAACACACACACACACACACACACACACACACACACACACACACACACACAAAACCCAAAAGGAGAAGAAAGGGAGGGAGGAGGAAGAAAGGAAGAAACGAAGGAAGAAATAGAGGTATTCACATGTTTAAGTACAACACAAAGAACTGGCTTCAGAGGGGGAACAGGGTGGGCCAGATGGAAAGGGACCTTCCAGAAGCTGTGGGCTGAGTTCACCATAACTTTACAGAAGGGCTCCTTTCTTAGCATGTGTGTCCTGCCATTACAGTTTAAATATGAAAACATCCTTTGCACCATGTGTTCAAGATTTTATTGCCAGCTGAGGGCTAGTGACAGGTGATTGACTCCAGCTGAGGGCTAGTGACAGGTGATTGGCTCCAACCGAGGGCTAGTGACAGGTGATTGGCTCCAACCGAGGGCTAGTGACAGGTGATTGGCTCCTGCAAACTTTAACTTCTTCAACTCGCACACTGGTGAGCTCATAGCTGGATAGATTATCCGGATGTGAGGTCCATTTGTAGGAAGCTGGTTCCTGGAGGTGGGATGTTGAAGGTTGAAGGGTCTTGTCCTGCCTCTAGCCTCTCTCTCTCTCTCTCTCTCTCTCTCTCTCTCTCTCTCTCTCTCTCTCTCTCTCTCTCTCTCTCTCTCTCTCCCTCCACTTCCTGTTGCTCTCATTGAACAGCTCCAAGACTTTCAATCTCAATTCGGGCCCTAAAGCAGTGCATCAGCAGGCTATGGGTGAAAAGGAAGAGTGGGCTGAAACTTCTTCCTTTAACTTGTTGCCTTGGGTATTTGGTCACATCAACAAAAAGGTTGACTACAACCTAACTACTGATTATCTTCTGAGGTCACGTGGATTGGGGAAGGAGAATATCCAGAAACCCTTAAGTTGGCCCCACACAGAAACAGTGACCCTCAGGGTGACCGTGTCAACCTTAGAAAAGGTACTAGCACTTAGAGGTGCTATTGTCAGCAGAGGGAATGTCAGAAACACACAGAAGTGATCCGTTTTTGCTACTGCCCTGAGTGAAAAACATGCCCAGTGCCCAGGTCTGAGTTGAGTACTGGCCACCCGCACAGTTCATTGATGTTAAGTACCAAGCATCAGCACTCACAGAGAGGTTGGAAAACGGTTGAAATTCCCAAGTTGTGCAGACTAGGGGTGAGGACCGTAACAAAGCAATCCTGTCATTACTCCCAAAAATTTTCAGCCCTTTCTGGGAAACAACATGCTTCAGCCCATATCGTGGATACAATTAAGTCAAATTTATGTAAATATAATTCTCTCTAAAACATACCCAAAGGAGTTATTATTTAAAGGCAAAACTTCACAGTTATTAAAAGGACTAATTTTCTTTCATCACAATTGTTCAATAGAAAATCTTTCTTGAGTATCAGCTTTCTCTAGTTGCTGGGAGAATTCAAGATGCTTATGAGTTTCTCGATGTCCGGTACATGCGTTTGTGGGTGTCTCAACTATTTTCATCCCTCTTTCCAGCTTCTCCCCTCAATATGCCTTTCCTGATCTATAAACCTGTGTGTGTATGTGTGTGTGTGTGTGTGTGTGTGGTGTGTGTGTGTGTGTGCAAGTGTCTGTGTATGAGTGCCTGAGTGTGTTTATGGGTGTGTGTATGAGAGAGTGAGTGTGTGTATGTGTGTGTTCTTCTTAGGGTTTCTGCCGCTGTGAAGAGACACAGTGACCACGACAACTCTTAAAAAGGAAAACATTTAATTGGGTTGCTTACAGTTCAGAGGTTCAGTCCACCACCACCACAGTGGGTCATGGTTCCATGTAGGCAGACAAGGTGCTGGAGAAAGAGGTGAAAGGCCTACATCTCCAAGGCAACAGGAGGTGGTCTGTCTCGCTGGCATAGCTTGAGCATATATGAGACCTCAAAGCCTGCCTCCACAGTGACACACTTCCTCTAACTCACAAGACCACATCCACTTCAACAAAGCCACATCTCCCAATAGTGCCACTCCCTTTGGGGGGCATCTTCTTTCAAACCACCACAGTGTATGAGTGAGTATTTGTTTTTAAGAATGTGTGGGTGTGATTGGCCGAGAAAGAAATCAGAGAAACATCACCCTTCACAATAGCCACAAAAAGCATAAAATATCTCAGAGTAACTCTAATCAAACAAGTGGAAAACTTGTATGACAAGAACTTTAAATCTTTGAAGAAAGAAATTGAAGAAGACACCAGAAAGTGGAAAGATCTCCCATGCTCTTGGGTAGGTAGAATTAACAAAGTAAAAATGGCAATCTTACCAAAAATAATCTACAGATTCAATGCAATGTCTATCAAAATCCCAGCAAAATTCTTCACAGACCTCGAAAGAACAGTACTCAACTTCATATGGAAAAGCAGAAACCTGGGATAGCCAAAACAATCCTGCATAATAAAAGAACTTCTGGAGGCATCACAATCCCTGACTTCAAAGTCTACTACAGAGCTACAGTACTGAAAACAGCCTGGTACTGGCATAAAAACAGACAGGAGGAGCAATGGAATCAAATCAAAGACCACAATATTAATCCACACACTTTTTAACACCTGATTTTTGACAAAGAAGCAAAAAAAAAATTGAATGGAAAAAAGAAAGCACATTTAACAAATGGTGCTGGCATAACCGGATATCAACATGTAAAAGAATGAAAATAGGTCCATATCTATTACCATGCACAAAACTCAAGTCCAAATGGATCAAAGACCTAAACTTAAAGCCAGCCACACTGAACCTCACAGAAGAGAAAGTGGGAAGTAGACATGAACGCATTGGCACAGGAGACCACTTCCTAAATATAACCCCAGTAGCACAGACACTGAGAGAAACAATTAATAAATGGGACCTACTAAAACTGAAAAGCTTCTATAAAGCAAAGGACATAGTCAACAAGACAAAATGACAATCTACAGAATGGGAAAAGATCTTCACCAACCCCACATTAGACAGAGGTCTGATCTCTACAATATACAAAGAACTCAAGAAACTGGTCATCAAAAGAACAAATATTCCAATAAAAAAAATTGAAGTACAGACCTAAACAGAGAACTCTCAACAGAGAATCTAAAATGGCTGAAAGACACTTAAGGAATTGCTCAACATCCTTAGTCATCAGAGAAATTCAAATCAAAAAAACTCTGAGATTCCATCTTAAAATTCAATCAAACTTAAAATTCAATTAAAAAACTCTGAGATTCCACCTGTAAAAATGGCCAAGATCAAAAACACTGATGACAACTTATGCTGGAGAGGTTGTGGGATAAAGGGAACACTCCTGCATTGCTGATGGGAATGCAAGCTGGTACAGCCTTTTTGGATATCAGTGTGGCAATTTATCAGAAAATTAGGAAACAACCTTCCTCAAGGCCTAGCAATATCACTCTTGAGTATATATCCAAAACATGTTCCACCATGCTACAAGGACATGTGCTCAACTATGTTCATAGCAGCTTTGTTCCTCATAGCCAAAACCTGGAAACAACCTAAATGCCTCTCAACTGAAGAATGGATAAGGAAAATGTGGTACATTTACACAATAAAGTTCTACACAGCAGAAAAAAATGATGACATATTGAAATTTGCAGGCAAATAGATAGAACTAGAAATCATCATTTTGAGTGAGGTAACTCAGTTTCAGAAAGATAATTATCATATGTACTCACTCCTAAGTGGTTTTTAAACATAAAGCAAAGAAAACCAGCCTACAAACCACAATCCCAGAGAACTTAGACAACAATGAGGACACTGAGAGAGACTTACATAGATCTAATCTACATGGGAAGTAGTAAAAGACAAGATCTCCTGAGTAAATTGGGACCATGGGAGAGGGTTGAAAGGGAGGGGAGAGGCAGCGAGGGGAGCAGAGGAAAATGTAGAGCTCAATAAAAATCAATAAAAAACATCAATCAAAAAAAGAACGTGTGCTTGTGGAGTATGCTTTTTGCATGTTCACGTCCATGAGTATATGTGTGTGCAGGTGCATGTGTGTATATCCACTTGTAGCAGCCAGAGATTGATTTCCAGAGGCTTCCTCAGTTACTCTTCACCTTAGTTTTGGAAACAGATTCTCTCCCTGACACTGGAGTTTAACCCACTGGCTAGAGGAGCTGGCCAGAGAGCATTAGCAACCATCATTCTCTTCCCTGACAAGGACTAGGTTGATGAGAATGCCTCCATGCCTGGATTTTACGGATCCAAAATAAGGCCTTATGTGTCCATGGTAAGCAGGTTCCCAGCTGAGCCACATCATCACTTCCCTGGTCTGTGCAAATCCTGCACATAAAACCCCAAACTAAAAACAAGAACTTGCCATTCTGAATCCTGATGTCTCGCTTAATGTTCTTTGTACAATTACTAAGAGTGTGTAGAGAATTAAGAATTTAAAAATAAACATTAGGTAAAGGCTTGGGGTCGTCTGATACCTTGGGCTCCACAAAATGTTTCCAGTAGTCCTACAGTAGAGGGTTGAGAGAAAATTTAGTTTGGGGTGTTTTCTGAGACTTTCACTTCCTCTTTAACCCCTTGCTTTGCCCTTGGCCTGCAGAACTATTGGAGAATTTGCAACCATGTGTGCTTTTCTGTTACTATGACAACAACCTTTAGACAATGAATTTACAAAGAGGAAAGGAATATTTTGGAGTTTCTCTTTCCTAATGACTTGTTGGCCCTAAGATTTTAGACCTGTGAATGAGGCAGAGGGATCACATGATAGAGCAAACTGGAGGTGCTGGAAGAGTCTATAAACCCACAATTCTCCTCAAGAGTGAACTCCTAATTACTACAAGATCTCCAGTAGGTCCCACTTCCTAAAGCCTTCACCATCTGCAGGCACTGCAATCCTGGGGTCAAGCCTTTAATATAGGCCTTTTGGGGGCCAACCAAGATCTAAGCTGTGGTCGAAGTTGAGCAGATTCTCTGTCTAGACACTTCTGATCTACCGTAAGCTGCAGCACAGAAGCGTTTCAGAGAAAAGCAGTGTCCCCAGTATTGGAAAAGGGTTTAGAAGAAAAAGTTAAATGCACCAAGCTCCCCGAGACTGTAGAAAAGAATACTAGAGAGGGAAGAACTCCAGGAGTTTGAACCATGTCCAGCACAACATCCGTCTGGTAGAAATGGTCACATCTGAACGGAAATCAGCCACAGGAGCTGAGCACATGGCAACAGGAAAAACTAGTCTATCAATACGTGTTATTTCACTCAACAGCTCTGAAATGTCATTTCAATATAAAGTCAACTAAAATGATTTTAATGAGAGTTTATATTCATTTGTTTTGATTTTTCTTTTTCTTCTGTAATTGCAATGTGTGTGTGTGTGTATGTGTGTGTGAGAGAGATGTGATTAACACAGTGTAGAAGTGGTGGTCAGAAGGCATGTTATGAAAGCCAGTTCTCTCTTTCTACACTATGTAGGTTCCAGGCCCCAGACTTAGGTTTTCATTCTTGGATGAAAACACCTTCACCTGCTGAGCAATCTCCTTGATCCTCTTTTCCCTTTTCACTTACATTTATGCTAAATATTTTATGTTTATATTTATAAATTGATGCTCTGTTTATACTAAATTAGTGTTTATTTGCTATTGAATGGGCATTTTGCATTGGGCAACTGACCTAAGGGATGAGGCAGGGAATACAAGAAGGAACTTAAGCTGAGTTGTGACAGTTTTGAGAAAAAACAATGAAGGCTTGGATCACCTCCTTAGAGCCTTCCAGAGCAATCTGGACATGGGCATGGACTTTAGTGTTTCTATAAAGCTCTCAGAAGCTTTAGGAAGGACTGACATCTCCTGTATCCAAGTGTCAGAACGGGAAGGAATTTATATCATGGACTCTAATTTGCCTTATAGATCATGGAAGTCCAGGATTAGGTACTTCCAAGAAGATCCTGGCCTCATAGAAGACAGTGATTTCTTGTTTACGTCTCTCAGTCCTCCTCTCTCCCCTTCCATCTATTTACTCTCTCTCTCTCTCTCTCTCTCTCTCTCTCACACACACACACACACACACACACACACACACACACACAGAGAGAGAGAGAGAGAGAGAGAGAGAGAGAGAGAAACACACTTTAATAACCATCGAGGACTCACAACCGTGAAGAAAACTGAATCACCCTCCTCTAGCAGCCATCAACTGCCATCGGACAGGAATTGGGCATGACTTTATGAGCCCCTCCCCAATATATGCTAGGGCTTTAGATGGCTTGGTCTTGTGCAGGTCTTGTGCATTCGGTCCCAGCCACTGAGTTCATGTGTGTGACTGTGTGTGCTGTTGTGTCAGCAAACACTGTTCGTCTACAAGCACCCACTCCCCCTGGCTCCCTCTGGTTCCCTCTGGCTCATCTTTTCTTAGTATCAAAGGGATCTGCAAACACATCTCCGCCTGGGTTGAACTTGGGAGAAGGTGCTGAGGAGTCCCATGCCCACCTGGATACCTCTGCACTGTGAGGATCCATGGGGTGCTTGGAATGGGGAGTCCTGGTCTCTAATAACCCTGATTTTGTTGCTACTTGTCAGGAAGCTCTTCTGAATCCCCATTCGAGACCCTTTTTCCACTTTTCTTAAGGTAGGAAAGGGTTTAGATGGGTGGCCAGGATTTCTGGCCCTCACTGCAGGACTACTGTATTTTCATGGGTTTTGTTTTGTTTTGTTTGTTTTTTATTTATTTATTTATTTATTTATTTGCATGCTCTTGCCACTACACTGCATAGTTTCTGGCAAAAGAAAAGTTAAATGTTTAGAACTAATGAGTCAGCAAGATAGCTCAGTCCAGGTGCCTGGATGCTCAAGCCTGACAAGAGTTCAATTCCCAGAGTCCATGTAAAGGTGGAAGAAGAAAACTGGCTCAACGAAGTTGACCTCTGAACTCCACACTTGCACAGAGGCACACCCATACCAGCCCACCTCCCTATACAATAATAATAAATAAAATAAAGTTTTAAGAGAAGAAATGCAAAGGAATCCTCCACTGAAAACCGGAGCAATCTGGTGCAGGGGGCATCTGGAGTCTGTGGCTCTCTGCAGAATCTCAGAAAGGGTTGAGTCACAAACAACACTGCATTGTGTGACAAGAACAGGAGACATACTGTTATCCCACCTAGGATGATGCAACTCCACCGCCCCAGGAACTGAGGGAGCAACTTTCTCCTGTTCCATACCTAGACCCCCTTAGCGCTCCACATGTGACCTGAAGGCATTCTCTCTTGCCTGCTTTTGTTTCCAAAAGTGGGTCACTCTCCAGCTTGCCTTTCAGTTCCCGGGGAATGTCGCTTGCCTTCTATACTCCTGCTTAGCAGCTTAGGTCAAAGAGAACAAAAGAGACGGAGCCTGGCTACTTAGGTCATAGAGCGAGCATGCTGGAGTTTTGTCCTTTGCGCCTTAAGGCTTTGAAACCGGTTTCTATGGGGCCAGGCTTGCTCCAGAAGGGCCCAGGAATAGCTCATTGTTTCTCTTATGTTATTCCCTGATTCTAATGGGTCTATTAACTAAGAATCTTCTCTAAACTCTGAAAGAAACCCCCAAAGCAGCAGTAATTACTATGTGGAGCCCCTTCCTGGGCATCCGAGAGGAGGCCGACTGCTGATCAATGCTGGAACCCTGGAACAGAACAAATTGGTCCCACAAGCTGCGAGTGACAGCCTCTCTGAATACAGCTGCTTTCTTCATTAGGCGCCTAAAAATAGCCCCATGCTCACAGGCTGGTTTTGCTATGAGCCTTCTGCCACATCCATTTGTCTGTTTCATTCAGAGTTTCTGTATGTCTGTGACACCCTGGTACTATTTCAGACTAAAAGTGCACTGAAGCTGCGTTTCCTTGCCTCCCCCCTACACTCTCTCCGACTCTCCACGACTGTCCCTCGGCATCGTGTGCTGAGGAGACTCAGCAAATCTTCCTGCACCTTTGCCGTCTCCATCTGCTTCAGTCGTTTGAACACCATCCGCGTCGCTAGCCAGGATCTACAATTATTACTCTTTTTTCCACCAAGGAAATGTTCATTACACATGTCCTTTTCTTTCTATTTCATGGATGGCTCATGAAAAAAATCGAGCACAACTCCCCTTTCCAGCTGCCTTGGGGCTTTACTAAGTTTTCCACCCCAACTTCACAAGGGAGAGACACATCGCTTTTTCCCTCCAATGATTGACTTTCTTTGAGACCAGTGCCTATGCCTATTTCTGTGCCAATAACTAAATGTGATACAGGGACTAGGGAGATGACTCAGTGTCTAAAGCACTTGCCTTGAAAACGTGAGGACCTGAGTTCAAATTTCCAAAAGCCTTGTGTTTTGTTTTTTTTTTTTTTTAAAAAAAAACCCAAACACAAATAAATAACAAGATGCAGTAACGTGGGCCTGTAATCCCTGTCCTCCTCTGGGGAGATGGGAGGAGGAGACAGAGATCCCTGGAAGTTCATAGGCCCATTAGCCTGGTGTCCAACAAGAAAGATCCTGCCTCAAACGAAGTGGGGCAATTGACCTATGGTTGGTCTTTGGTCTCCACACATGTGCTGTGGTACTTGTGCATGCCTCTAAATTCATCACATGTGCATGCATGCACACGTGGTTATGCTCACAAACACACACCCTCCATATTGCTATACACAGACACAAGACTTTTTAAAAGGTGATGCAGATGCCTAGTGTAGACTCAGCTACACAGCTGTGCCACCCTATGGTCATCTCCGCCTTTCCCAGCTTGCCACGTGGAAAAATGGGCTTTGTATATTCTCGGAGGTAGCACCATGGATTACACAGCAAGGTAGCTTTCTTGGGTAGGTCAAAGCCTACATCATTATCCTTCTCCCTTTCAGAATCCAGGGTAGTGAGGAAATGGAGCAAAAAGGGAGAAAAATGAAGAGGAGAACAAAATAAGCCAGCCTGGTACTTTATACCATCCATTTGTCCAAGGTTCCTCCCCCTGGCCCCACAACAGGCATACCCACCCACAATTACCTATAATTAAAACATGGAAAATAAACTTCCACCTCAAGTTCAGCCACACTGTGTGCACACTGGTATACATAACTGTCTGGATTTAATGCCTTTAATAGGACTGAAAATCCTCAAGATGAGAGCTGATGTTGCTATGGAGACAATGCATGCCTTGACTGCAGGACTCAATTTAAATTTGCAAACTTCGTACCACATTAGCTTTTTTCATATTGGGTTTCTGGTTGATCTTTTCGGAAGATAAAAGAAGAAAAGCAACATGTCTTGCTATTTGTTCTTGTTACACTCACAGGCAAAGGAGAAAGTAGCTTGTAATCATTCATTGCCCTGACACATACATACACACACACATACATATATATGTGTATATATATACACATGTTTTATATATTTTACCCATATATATTATATACTTCCTACATAAATTACTCATATGCTATATTTTACCCATATATATGTACATATAATATACACACATATATCTTATCCATATACACACACATTAACACACACATACACCTATGCACACATACACACGCAGAAGCCTCCACAAAGAGATTATGTAAGAGTTAAACAGGGTGAAAATTTTGTAGCCAAACAAGATTAAAATTCAGTTCCAAGTTTTTCAAAATCCCCATGATTTCTTGTTCTCATAGAATTACATGTCCAAAGCTTGACTTGATCACTAATGGCTCTTGCATTCAAAACTACTAAGTTTACAGAGCTCAAAGCCTTGAAAAAAGCAGAAAGGCAGGAGAGCAGAGAACTCCAGGGCCTGGTGTTGCCTGCAGCACTGCGCTCACTCACGGACTCCTTGTGCTCTCCTAAAGACAACAGTGGGACCTGCAGAGAGGCAAGGAGGAGAGAATGCCATTTGGGAAATCGCTGAAGTTATGGTGCCAAAGGCAGAGTGTCACTGTCCCCACCCCTTCTCCAGCCATTCCCTGCTGCTGTTTGAGGTCTGACTGGCAGTAAGCATGATCAGTTCTAACAAACTAGCGATCTTCAGGCTTTGGACTCAGGTGGGTCTGTGTGTCAGGGTTCATGTCAATGACATGGACCTTTCATGTTCTCACTAAGTAGAGACAGCCATGCTTACAGCACATGACTCTTGCAAGAAATGATTGAGCAGGTACATGCTAACCCCTGAGGACTCTGCCCAGAAATAAGAGGGACCTCAATGAATCATATTTTTCTGCAGGTAGAAAATGTGCACTGTCAGGAGTCCTTGGGGCCACTGGAGAGGTGCAGTGGATTTGGTTTGTATCCACTGAGTCTTTGCTCTTTCTCATCTCCCTTGGATGGTTTTGCTTAAACTGTCCCTACTCTATTTAGTCAGTCAACTATCTGTCCTGAATGTCTTGGCTTTTTTTCTTCTACCATCTTTGTTGCTACCGCAGACCAGATAATATCATACATACTTAAGGGGTGTGAGAGTGAGGTGTAGGGGTGAGAGGCATGCATAATTTTTCTTAGAATTCAATACAAAATTCTGTACAGAGCTTAACAGGGGCAATTGGCATCCCTAAGGCCAAACTTCGGGGGCTTTAGACTACACTCAGTTTTATCTGGAGAAGCGAGCAGGACCCTGAGTCATTGCTAATGAACATTAGCCTGTCCTTTTCTGTGACCTTGAGCTGAACTTGCTTCAGTCTGTTGTTCGGTCCTGCACCCACGTTCAAGTCCTATGTTAATTCATCTTAGATCTGCTGCTTGAGATATGGAGCACCTCAAAAAGCCATTGCTCCCGCAAGGTGTGTCCAGGCAGTGTGGAGTGATCCATCAGGAGACTTTTCACGTTGCAGAAAAAGCCTAGAACCTGAGTTTTATCAGTGACGATCTATCCATTAGTCTTCCGAGGCTGTGATAACCAAATTTCACAGCCTGGCTGATTTAAAAATCATTTACTCATTTCCCAGCGTTCTCGAGGCTTGGGAGTGTAAGATCTTCTGTGGCCAATTTCTCCTGGTGTCCTCAGGCACCCTTTATTCTGTATGCCCAACAACGGAAAGATCACTTTTTGTCCCTCTTCTTTTAAGGTCACCAGCCTTATGGACTGGGGGCCCTACCAACTCTGTGACCCCATTTCATATTGTTTACATTCAAATGACCTGCGGTTCAAATAGCTTCGCTTGAGCTTAGGAAGCAGGTCTACTGCAAGGAAATGGCTTCCTAGTCCTCTCTCTCTCCCTCCCTCTTCCTCTCCCTCCTTCCATCCCTCCCCCTCCTTCTCTCTCTCCCTCCCTCCCTCCCTTCCCTCCTTCTTTCCCTTTCCCAACCTCACTTTGCTTCTCTGTTTGCATCCTTCCTCTTTCCCTCCCTCTCACCCCAACTCTTCTCTTCCTCTTCCTTCTCCTCTCTCCTCCCTCCATAATTCCCCCCTTCCACTTTTCACTTCTCTACCTTCAATGGGATACTTAGACTCAGGGGTCCCTCCCTGGTCCTCTTAATGCATTGTCTGCATTTGCTTTTCACAAATTAAAAAAGCTGACTCATGGGATTAAGAAATCCCATGATTTCCCATGGGAAAGCAAAGAGGGCAGACTCAACTGCGGAGCGGTGTTGGTGAGGAGGTGCAGGTCACGTCACTGTGGGACAAGAGACATGGTATGTTCCACTACCGTGGGGAATCAGAGTATCCTCCTGATTGGATTAGAGCCTTGCCTATGTAGAGTAAGAAGTGCCCCATGTAATAGTGTTCCATCTCAATTTTCTCATCAGCTTTAAAAACAGGGGTGGGTGGGTGGAGGAAGCAGAGAAGCCTCGGGGTGCTCCCACTCTCTGACGGCCTGAGTCCTTGGTGCCTGCTTCTAGTTTACCTTACCGGGGAGCGACATTACTAACTAAAATCCTTTCTATTCCCTGTTAGAAAAATCATCAAGTAAATTGGAGGTATTGCTCAAATTAATTCTAATGAGGTTCAGGGGGAGGGAGGAAAACAAGAAGCAACCAAAACTCTTTAATAAAGTGTTCTAAAAAGAAAAAAAAAAAAAAAGAATCATCGCCCACTTCTGCACTTCCTGCTTTTGGCAGGGACTAGCAGTGGAAGTCTGAAAACACTGTGAGACAGTCTGTTCTCATGGTATTTCTAGCTGAGAACAGGAAGGAGGGGAACTCTCTCGGAGTGAGAGAGCCTGTTTTGCAGTGATTAGCAGGCCAGAGAAGTTTCCCTGGGCACCCAAGCTTGATGACACCTCAGAAATCTTCACCTTTATTGGGTCAGCCTAAGAAATTTTCTTTCTTTCTTTTTTTTTTTTTTTGTTTAATGGCCAGAAGCCTCAGCAAAGCTATCACCAAGGAGACAAGAGACACAGGACACCGTTCCTAGGTGACCACCTGGCCACCTCTCTCTAACCCAAGTTAGGCAACAGGGACTGAGATGGAACCCACGTGGTCCCTACCCTTCTGGAGCGTATGAGGGAGTTGGAAGGATAAGGCATCCATAAATGAAAAATATTTGGAAATCAAAAAAGTGCAAGCTCTGGGCTCCCTAATGGCGCAGACAACACTAGGTAGGCACCTTCCAAACGTGCTGTTCCGGGCTCCTCACAGGCTGGCATTTGTTCCCCACCCCCACCTGGGCCCTCTCATCACTTGCCGGCTGGAAATCCTGCACCTTCAGACAAAGCTCGTTTCTCCACTGGTTCTCCTGCCCATCTCCAGTCACAACAGACTTCCCTGTGTGTGATGCTGATGAGTCACGGAGGCTGAATCACGTTTGCAATAAGCATGGGATGATTAATGCCTATTGATTGACTGGGCGTGCTGGAACCAGAATGAATCCGAAGTCTAGACTAGTTCATATTGTCCCCTAATTACCTGCAGACGGTTATGGGCTCTGATTGTCTACCGCTGCAGCAGGCATTCCAGGGAATGCCCTTGGTCACCGTCGCTCCAATTAGACGGCATAAATCCCCTGCAGGCATGTTCCAATGATGTCTTCCCAGGCAAGACCAATCCAGGGCTCAGAGAGAGGTCAGCTGGAGACCACACTCTTCTTCCTTCTGAGGGAAAGAGATGGGATTCCCCACTTCTGAGAGTAAGTCTTTCATTTATCAACTGAGAAAACTTCCTGAGAAAACGTTTCATTTGATATTTCCCTTTGATGGAATGTAATGATAAGGATGGCCTTCTAACAAAGGACTCACATTCCGTGATTGACGGAAAGGACCAATGCTCTGCTTAATTCTGCTTAATTATTTAAACCCAGGCAGTATGCTAACACAGTGAGAAAGACAGGGTTTGTTTGCTAAGGGCGTGTCAGTTAGCTTGGTCCGCTTGGGACCTATCACATTGGCTTTTGGTTTTGGGGAGGGGGGTTATTCTTGTTGTTGTTTGTTTGTTTTTAGATAGTCCCCTACGTAGCCAAGAATGGCCTACTGATCCTCCTGCCTCTGCCTCCTTAGTGTTGGGTTTATAGGTGTATACTATCACATCCGATTTATGGAGATATTTTGACCATCACAGCTATTTAATATACCCAACCAGATGGGAGGATGAGGAATGTGTTCAGGGTGAGCATAGATTTCAGGATAAGTCTAGGCTGATGTTTTCCCGGATCTCTGGGTAAACCTAGAATGGTTTTATGACTTTTTATCTCTTTCATACTGGGTATATGTCTATGGAGGTTACAAAGCAATGCCCATGGAAGCACCAGACCTGTGCTGGGCAGTACAGCAAACAATGCCCGAATGGTACAGCAGGATGAGAGGGCACTGGACAGTCTCTGCAGAGCAGGCCATGAGTAGAAAACCCGGCAGTCTTTTGCAGCCCAGATCAGAATACCGATAGCAGGCACTGGCTGGCTTGTTTGGTTGGTTTGGTTTGCTGTCTTAGAGTACCATACTTTCTTTTTTAACTACGTGTTTATCTGTAGCAAATATAAAGCAGAGACGGGCACGAAGGTGAATGTCGATGTCTCTTCCATGTGACTCAGTGATGCCGCTGGGACCCATTGCTCTTTATCACTGAAGGTGATTTTTGAGCACCCTATGAATGTAAAAGCATCCTTTTGCATAGTCAGTCTTCAGAATCTGTGGGTTCAGCATCAACAGATTTCACCGACCCTGGAAGGAAATGTTGGGAAAGAAATCATGTGGGCACATTGAACATGCACAGACCTCCCCCCGCCACCCTTGTCATCACTAAACAATGTAGTATGACAAGTGTTTGCATAGCATTTGCATTGTATTAGCTGTTGTGTAAAACTTAGAGATTAGTTAACATACACGGGAGGGCTAGGAATACAGTTCAGGGGCAGAGCATTTACCTAGGACATGGGACCCTGGGTTTGATACCCAGCAACACACACACACACACACACACACACACACACACACACACACACGCCTTCCATTAAATGGTTTCTTTTATAAGAGTGGCCTTTGATCATGTATGTCTCTTCATAGCAATAGAATATTGACTAAGACAATGGAGGGGTGTTATGTTATATTAAAAAAACCACTGTGTCACTTTATATAAGGGACTTGAGGATCTGTCCAGTTTGGTATCTGTGGAGTCTCATCAGTCTTAACCTCCTATAGAGATGGAGAGATCTACAGCTGTGCTCATTTACAAACCATTCTTTTTTTGTTGAACAGTATGCAATGAGATAACCTGTGATTCTTGCCCTACATAATTTGAAGTCCTTCTGTGACTTGCCTTTCAACAGTCTCATAATGTGCTGTCCAGTGGCTACACCACATTGCACTTGCTCAGTCTCTGAGAACAGGATGCTAGAATTGTTTTTGGTGTTCTCCTAATATGTATGATGTTGGGATAAATAGAATTTCTTTCAATATTTGCATATATCCCTGATTATTTCTGTAGGAAAAAAACTCCTAGGAATGAAAGTGCAACATTTTTGGCATGGCTGTCCAAGATAGGTAAATGAGAAAGTGACATATGTATTTAAGTAATGCTTGTAATTTGGTTAAGAGGCTTTTATATTATGTAAACATTGACGCTAGAGATAAAGTATCCATCTCTTTGATTCTGGCAACAGAAAGTCTTTCTAGATTTTGGCTGCCATTTTGTAAACACCAGGAAACTTCCTCTGAAGGGGGCAGTCTTGGTGACAGAGAGTCTTCCTTCTCTCTAAGACACACAGATCTTCACTTACCTTGAATTTATAGCCTTTCAGTTCCTTACTGTAGTATTGTTTCACAGAGTCAGAATTATAATTTGGGGCTGATATCGGATCAAACTAAGGCGCAAATAGTGAATTTGATCATAGAGTCAGTTTGATGCTCTTGGTGACTCCTGGTCATCTTTGATCCAAAATATGGAAAATTTCAGAAACTAAGGATTTATGTTTTAACTCTCAGCCATTCTCGGTAACATGATGAGATTATGCATCATTAACTGTATCCTACCTGGGACAGAAGGCATTGTCTTTGCCTTGCTTATCCACATGATATGTCTTTGAGTCGCTTAGTAGGCCTCCTCAGCAGCCAAGAGAAACCATCATAGTACTGCAATGATGGCATTCAAGTAGCTCTTGCCTGGTTTGATTTGGTCTTGAAGTGGACCAGTGTTGATGATGGTGATGTGGATGCCTTGATGGGCTTTCTCTAGGGTGAAGATGAAAGCACTCAGTAAAGCAAACACATCATATATGTATACAGTACAGCTAACTATTTTGCAGAAGAGACCACATCATTTTCCTTTATTACTTGTTATTTGGGGGGGAGGGTACCTGAAGAGAAAAAATTCCAGAAAAATGTAAGTAGGTAGAGTGGAGACTTTATAACCGCTGGCAAGACTGTCCCAAGTAGATCAGTGGGAAGTAGCCTCAACCTCCAGTTGATTCAAGTTGTTTAGGGCAAAGAACACAACTGTGATGTGTATGGAAAAGCAGCTCTGGACAGTTACAGAAAGCAAAGCATTGCTTACAGAAACTGAAAGAGAGCAGTCAAGTAGTCGGGCAGTCAGTCTTTAGCTCAGGGTCACATTATAGAGGAATTTATTGCTGGTGCAAAGACCAGTTTACCATAGGACTTCATGGCTGTTCTATAGTATTCTTAGGAATCCATCAATGAGATGGTCTAACTGTATTTCAGTATCCCACTACATACTAGCTGTTGTTAACTTATCACTGTGTCTAGTTCTTGATTGAGCTTAATCAGGAGTTTGTGTATATTTAGAATAAAACAAAGCAGATATGGGAGTCAGTACCAGCCATATGTTTCAGGCCTCAACTGGGGACTTGGAATGCACCCCACATAGAGAAGGAGGTCTGCTTTATATTCAGTGTGCCAAGATATGCTTTCTCTCAGCTATTACACAAGGCATATTGCCTTAAAATGTGAGTGACAACTTCCACTAGAACTTTCCATCTTAGAAGTCATATTTAGGGTTAAATTGTCACCTAATTGTCAACTGAGGACACTTAGATTTTCATAAATGTACCAGGAAGTATGTCTCTGAAATGACATAGCCTGGGTTCTAGGACTGTTCATTCATCCTGCCCCCTCGACAACTAGCTATTGTGTGTTTGTTCCATACTTAGAACATGATGGGCACAGTACCCTTAAGGCTCAGAGTATATTGCAGAAAGAACAACAAAAATGAAGGCTTCATTAACAAGCATGTTGACCATTATGGCAAAAGTAAAGCACACGAGAGGTTTGGTCCTTTTTAAAAGTCTTCTATCCCTGTCCTTTTCCTTCCTCCACATCAGAATTTCCAGGAAAAGGTCCAGGTTGGGGACAAAATGCCAGTTGAGGGATTCTTGGGACTGCACCTGCTAGAGAGGTTGTCTATTGTAACTACTCCTAGGGCTAGTAGATTCAATACAAAGCACACACTGAGACCACTTATTGCCTGAAATAAACAAAAGGCATAAATCAAATTAATAAACGATAAAGTGAAAATATAGCTTTAAATGGACTAAGTTAAAAACTGTGCAAAGCTATGGGTTTATGCAATGATAAATTGAAAGACTATCAAGCAGTGTGCTGTAACGATTGGTCACATATGGGGTTTTCTGGATGAGCTAGATACGGGTGGAGAAGGAAGAAAGGGTATAATACCTGCTCCAGGGAATATGGGGACGGTCCCTGGGAATTGTGTCCCATGGCATAGGAGTCTTTTACCCTTTGATCAGATAATTTCTTAAAAATAATGGCATTATGTAATTTTATATTCAACCTGACTTTCCGTTTTTCAAATTTCTAAACTAATCACTTGCTGCTTAGGTAATTTGAATGAAAATTAACTAGAAAGAAAGAAGACCAGAAGGTGGCTTTAGAATTAGAATGTGTCTCGTCAGTGGGACTTCTAGGAAAAGGTTATGGTTAATAATTTTAAGCTCTACGTGAACTTGTTGTGCAAAGTTAAAGACTTGACTGAAGAGACATGAGGAGGGACCAGCAAACTGCTCAGCTACCAAAACAATTACAATACCGCAAGTAGGGAACTGGTGGTTTAAACAGGGAACATGACCAGACAGAGAACATGTCATCTGGCCGCTTTAGACCCAGCTTGACAGGAAATCTAATATTTATTTTTCAATGACCTTGACATTTAAGAATCTGGATTATCTCTATAATAAGAGATGAGTCCCATTATTTAAAATGCTTCCTGTCAACTCCCTCACTTTATCTTTATACAGATCTCAGAAGATGTCCTCTGGTCTTCCAGGAAAAGAAAACAAGGCTTCAAGAACCGAGATGGCCCACTTGCCACACACTTGTCGCACACAATGATGGAACAAAATCCAAGCAAACTTTTCTTGGCTCTCTGTCCTGTTTCCTCGCTATGACGACCTGTACACAATGAATTTTCTGAATGTCCACTCATTTCTCAGAAAATTTTGTTTCTGTTTCCAGTGGTTTTCAGTATTTTAAAATTTATTCTCTCTCTCTCTCTCTCTCTCTCTCTCTCTCTCTCTCTCTCTCTCCCCCGTGTGTGTGTGTGTGTGTGTGTGTGTGTGTGTGTGTGTGTGAAAGAGAGAGAAGAGAGAGAGAGAGAGAGAGAGAGAGAGAGAGAGAGATCTTTAAAAGGCAGCTAAGGATTCTGGATGAGACTTTAAAGAGTACCCACGACCCTTTAAGAAATGCCCAACTCCTTAATAAGTCATCCACAGGCCAAGATCTTTGTAGAAATGGTTAATTACTCCTAACGACCATTAGCGATACCCCCTTGGCTAACGTCCAAGGATGTACCAAGTTGGGAGGAAACAGCGATAACAGTCCCCTCGGGGACTTCACTTCACTGCTTAATATATACATAAACACTGTGTTCCTCTTATGGCAATCATTTAGCTTATCAGTGTTTCCAGTCGCTAGCATTATGTAGTAATGTAATAGTCAACAATTTGCACAGACTATAGAAAAAGTAAACTTGGTAAAGGTTGTTTGAATATTTGATAATATGTATGCTTTACACATAAATCCTTTTAACTCTCAGAACGCTGTAGTTTAAAATGCAGTTTCTCCACTGGAGCTGGAGCGGTGGACAAGCAGTTAACAACAGCACCTGTATTTAGTCTTGAGGACTGGGGTTTGGATCCCACCCCACCATCCACGCCTTTTAGATCACAACTGTCCATAACCTCTGTGTGTGCGCGCGCGCGCGCGCGCGCGCACACACACACACTTTTCAGCATGTTTCTAGCTATTTATTGTGAGTTGAGTAAGCTACAGAGAGAGTAAAAGCCTAACAACTTCCCACCCGTATCCTCCAACACACAGGTCAACAGCCATGGGGACTTGAAACTGTCCTGTGCATGGCCACTAAAGAAGATTCACTGGGACTTAAAATGAGAAGACAAAAGCAAAACTCTGCTTCACTGGATTTAAATATGGTATAACCTATTTGTGAATTGAAATATCACCTTATAGCTATAAATATGCTTGCGTTTTAGTTCGCATGTGCTGGCCAAAATAATATAAGCTGAAATGCAAACCCACCTTCATTGCATATGTATAAACAGAGACTGCTTGTTCATTTCCTGGCTACTCAGACCCAAATAATAACAAAGAAACTATCTTAATTACATCACTGTTTGACCAATGACTCTAGCATAATCCTAGCTAGCTCTTACATCTTAAATTAACCTATTTCTATTAATCCATGTATCACCACGAGGCTGTGACCTACCAGTAAGGTTATGGCTGGTGGCTGGTGTCTTTCTCCTTCAGAAGCTACATGGTGTCTTCCTGACTCTGCCTACTTTCTGTTTGTATCTCTGTTCAGATTTCTGGCCTGGCTTTACTCTACTAAGCCATTGACCAAAACAACTTATTTAATCCTAGTGGTAATAAAACGCGTTCATAGCATTCAAAGAGGAATCTCACATCACACATGCATCTCTGTTGTTTAATGACAAAATGTGCCTGAAAACCTGGAGCTTCATGAAAAAAACTTTTGCTCAGTTAAAAAATGAAACAAGCAACAACATAAACCCTGCTTCTTCAGAATATTCAATTAAACTATTAAGTCTCCAAAGCAACAGCAGCTCTGATTTACTTGGAGAGGAATGCCTTTGACCCAACACTTAGATCTATCACTGAGCTATTTTATCTTTAATAGAGCAGAAAAAATTGAAGAATGAAAGATATTGTTTCCATCTTGGAGGCCTTTAACAATTTCATGGATGACCTTGTTTTTAAGATCCAAAGATGCTTCAGTCATGGCAGAACTGCGGGCCAGCAAGAATCTGTATGCTTTTAGCCTTAACTGCTTCAGCAAGTGATGTCCTTATGTCCTGATGACATGAAAAACCCAACTGCTGGTATCAAATTATGGCTCAGTCATCTGCTGAACTCAGCTTCCCGGTGGTTACTGCCTCTCCTGGCCTTGAGGCCACTGTTGAGTCACAAGGAAGATACACACAGAATGACTAGCAAAGTTGTCAGAGAAAGTGATTGAGTGACATGTCTCATCATGAAGGCATGAAAGGATGTAGAGGTAGGTGGTACCTACTGTGTTGCTGGAGAATTGCCTGAACATTTGTACCTCCGTTAAGAGACTTGGAATCACCTGAGTGAGGTCAAGATGAGTGCTGGTGTCTCTAGAATACAGATTCTTACTCGCCTTTGTCTACAGTCTTTGTTTACAATCTGGCAAGAAGGCATCTGCATCCTACTGCTTGAGAACAGGAACACTTTGATCCATCCACACTCCATGTTCTGTGTGGTGGCTCCAGACTGGGGCACAGGCTATGAGCTCTTGAATGATGATGAGAGAGAGACCAAAAAGGATGCCCAAGAAACTCACACCCTTTTAGCCCTCCTACTTTACAAAGGTTTCTCTGACCTGTCCTGCAGTAGGGGAATACTAACTCAGTATTTGCTTTGTCTCAGTCTCCTTTGACTGAGGCATTCTGGGGCACACATACGCCCTCTGTCTGTTTATAAGATGAACAGTATCTTAGCATCATGATATCACCTTACCGTTGCCATGGTTGGAGATTTAAAAAGCACAGACTTCTGACCTTTTCCTCTCAAGGGCCAACCCCTACGGTGTCACAGGCAAAGATGTTTTCCGCTTGCCCATTTCTTTCCTTCTCAGCTTTGGCATAGTTATGTTGATGCACTAAGGTAATTAAACTGTCCCCATGGAGAAATGAGCAGATGCCTTGTATTGAGATAAAAAGGACGGCCTCCCTCCCTCTTTCTACCGCCCTCAACCACAGTAGCAAAATTATATTAGTAAAAGCTGGCAGCAGATCTTAGCATTCACAGCGGTGGGTCCTAACTGAACCAGAACTGGTAAGGCTGGTGACAGGGTTCCTTTGCAAAGTACTGACTTTGCAAGCGTGGGGACCAGAGTTTAATTCCCAAGGACAAGTCAACACTCAATGTAGTGACACATGTTTGTAATTCTAGTACTGGGGAGATGGAGACAGGGGAAATTCCTGGCCAGCCAACCTAGCCTAATCTGTAAGCCCCAGGTTTCAGTGAGGGATCTGGGCTCAAAATAATAATAATAATAATAATAATAATAATAATAATAATAATGTGGAAGGCTCTTGAAAAAAGATGCCCAGGGTTGACCTCTGGTATTTATGCTCATGTATGTTTACATGCATGCATACACACACACACACACACACATACACACACCTCTAAAGAAATCCAATGTTAGCGTTCCACTGCAGTATTTGTGTATCACTGCAGAGATATTAATGCATCTGTCACTTTAACTAGGCACCAGTCACTCAGCCAGCTAAAGGCAGCTATCTTTATCTGAATCTTTGAAAGTTTTCTTAGCCATTGACTCATGTTTAATTCTCTCAGTTGATGGCAACCTGACTTTTAGCCACACAAACAACACACTGAGGTGCATAAACAAAATTGGTCGCTATCGTTTTTTAGAGTTGGAGGATATATTTAACAAAATCTATAAATTTCCACAGGCATAAATCACTAAGCTCCACATTTGGGCTGTTTAAAAAAAATCTAATAGTATTGGAGTGACTTCTCAGGGCAGGCTGTAAACCCAGGCACAGTCATTTGGGCAGAACAGGTACAGTCTGCGGTATCATTTAAGCACAATTATGGCTCATAACTGTCAGCAAATAGCACAGCACCTTACTCCCTTAGCCAGGAAATTTGAATTTCAGGTGTTGGAGTTCACTAGGGAGCCACTCCACCTGCTAGCCTTGCAGAATATAAACAGGCTTGTCAGTGCTTCGTCCCTGGGTTCTAGAATGTCTGTGTAGCTGCTTCCCACATTTAACTGGGGGGCCTGATAGCAGCATAACCTGGCAGGGAAGGGGGCATGTTTTGATTGCCTGTGAACATGCAGGGCATCTTTCCTGGCCTGGTGGGAGGGGCTTCATTCTCCCCCCTCTCCCCATCTTAGGTGAGTGAACAAACCACATGCTTATTATGCAAATGAAGAGCACAGGTCTCCTCCCTGGCTCTGCAGCTCCTCAACCCCACTCACAAAAGTGTTCCCTGACGAAAGTCTGCTACATGTGCAACTCTTGGCAGATGACCCAAACCTTAACCTCCTCTTCGAATTTCCTAATGACATATGGCCACAGGATAAGCCAGACCCAGCCATATCCTATGCATTAGTAGGAGGCGAAGTCTAATTTTAAATGATTAATTCATCTCAGCTGTGAAGTTTGCATGGGGGATGATGGAGAACGGAGCCTCACCTTTGTACAGGCTCGACACCATTTATTCTAGAAACGAATTGTGTGCGTACAAGCTGTGTACAACTCTAGTGAAGTCAAAACTCACAGATTCATCCTCCAGGAGTTCCCAGGCTATTGTGGGAGAAGGAAGGAATTCTAAGGCAGTTTTTTTTTTTTGGCAGAGTTAAGGGAAGTTCCTTGGAAAAAGCCTTTTTACCTATGTTGAGTATTATGCAGACCAATTAAAATTAGTGACTACAGGAAGTTGGACGGTTGCAGATAAAGAGCCAAGATTATCATGGGCTATCTTTAGTCTCCTTAATAGCCATTTATCACCTACCTAACTGCCTGACCTGACAGCCAATGGAAGGTATTAACTTAGGGGAGAGACTATTAGCTTCAACTAACCCAAATCTCAGAACTGTCTTGCACCTAAAACCGATAGTAGAGATTCCCCTGCTCTGCTAGACTTCTGCCCAATGTCTTTACCAACACATTTGCCAAGCACCTTGATTTCTAACTTCTGTTTGTCCCATGACTGTAAAGCTTGTGTAACAGCTTCCCGGGGGAGTCTGTCGCTGGGCTGAATACACGTACCCTAACCACAGTTACTCGTATTCGGCCCAGAATAAAGTCTCTTACTCCTTTTGACCAAGAGTTATATTTTGTGTCAAATGCAAGAAGCAAAAAGAAAGAATGACTAAAGCTAGAGTATCCGACCCAAGGGCTACACAGTCAGGCGTATCAGGCATATAGAGCCTGGGAGAACTTCCAGGGAAGCCTCCAGAAGCCAGATCCCGAAGCACGTGCAGATATTGTCAATGAGTTAGGTGTGTGGGAAATATTCCAGATAGAGCAACGTGTGGACTTGGAGGTCAATGTCATGAAAGCCACAACTATAAAGGGCATTGCAAAGTCAAGAACACAGGACTTGGCCTTATACTAATGAGCATTAAGGGCCATGGAGATTCAAGATCAGTGGCAGACCCCAGGGCGAACCTACTGCTACGACTCTGCTGACCTAGTAGCCCTCTGACCTCTTCATTTGCGTTTCTGTGCCCTTAGGCTAATGCAGTCCTCAGACCCCATCAGAGAAGATTTTTTTGCTCAGTGGATGGTGGTTAAGCAGACCCACAACTGGTCAAATCGTAAAGAGTAAGTGTGCATGGAGGGTATGCAGTCCTGAATGGGCCTCTGTATCACACCCACTCTCCAGGGTATAGGGGCCATATCAGAAGAAGGAACAGAGATACGGTAAGAGCCAGAAGAGGGAGGGCAGCAGTGTCCTCTGGACATGACAAAACTGCAGTCCCTGTGAATTCACACAGCTGTGGTCACCTGCACAAGACCAAGCTAGCAGACATTCCAGCATGGAGTGGGAGGGGTCAGGATCCCCCACCCCCAACTGAGGAGCTAAGAAGAGTTGATGTCTTCCGGGGGGAGAGAGAGTTAGTTTTAAGGGTGAGTGAAGTTCCTGAATGTTGACCCCAGTGGATGACCCTGCATCCAGAAGGGTATGACAGCACAAATTGAAGCCCATGGGTTTGTGAGTTTTTAAAATGTGTGTGTGTGTGTGTGTCTAAGAGAACACAAAGTTTGGGTGACCAGGTAGATGTGGGAAGAATCGGGGGAGAAGTTGGTGAAGAATATGATACGTATTCACACATTGTAAGACATTCTCAAAGAATTAATAAAAATGCTTTTTAAAAAGGTAAGTGAGTGATGGAGTCTGAACTTCTAAACTATTCTACACTCAGAGCTAATTTCCCACAGATGTGCCTTCCATTGGCAAAGCACGGCTACCCTGTCTTTCTCACTGTAGAAATACCTCTGCTTCTAATATGCCAAGGCATACTGTCCCGTTTTAAGCGCCTACAATGCCTACAAAATGATAACGCTAATAGTAGACACACAGAAATGGAGTGCTTACTGGAGACAGGAACCAGCTAAGCTTTGAAAAAACCAATCCAGCTTAACCTCTTTGAAATGATCCCTACACCACCCAAAAAGGTGGAAATCCCTCTCTCCAGGCCTGCAGGAAGGAACGAGTCTTCTCAAGATTGCAGTCTTGACAACTGTTCTCCTTGCCAGAGATACAATATATGAGCCCGTGTGCCACAGATCCACCTCTGAAGACCAGCTCTCTAGGCCGCCCTGCTGTGGGATAATCCTTTTGTACCCTGTGAAGATGGGTGCTCTCATTGTTAATATAAAGCTGATTGGCTGATGGTTAGGCAGGATTTGGGGGGCAGAGAGAACAGTGGGGAGAAGGGCAGAGTGGGAGAGGAAGTAAGTATAGGAGGGAAACAGGCCTGGGGCCAGCACATAGAGCAATAGAAATAGATTCGTCTAAGCTACAAGAGCTGACTAAAAACAAGCCCAAGCTATTGTCGGAAGTTTCCAGGTGGTGATTTTGGGAGCAGCTGGCAGGACAGAGCTATTCAGCAGTCTAGAAGGAAATCCCGGGCTACACCACCCTTCTTTTGCAGCCCCTCTGCCACGTTCAGACAGAAAAAGTAAACAACGGCATCAGAATTAATGGAGAAGCGTTTTCACCGGAATGATTGGTTTAGTTTTCAAAAAAGTTTGTCTGCATCAGCCAGGTCATTACAGATCAAGCTTGGTTGTGGATATCGTGAGCCAATCTGTGTGAACAGAGCAAGTGGACACTAAGTTTGTCCCTGGCCGAATGGGTCAATGTCATATTTGGTGCAATGGCTTCAGAAACTTCACATTCAACCCCTGGGGAGTGCTAGTAAGACTCTAGAAGCAGTGATACTGGAATGTGTTTGTCTAAACGAGACTAGGAAAGAGTGAACCAAAGTTGGATGGGAGAGCATGGGGCTTCATAGCACGGGGCACAACAATAATTTTCCAGGACCTTTCCAAGACCTCTAGAGGCCTGGGCCATGGACATAGCTGACCTATGTAATGCTATCACAAACAGAAATGGAATTGTATCCTTGCTAAACAACCAGATTTGTTTCTTCAATGCCTACTCCCTCCCTTAAGTAGATTTTACCACTGCACATTCTCACTGGGAGGATGACCTGCCTCCCTAAGCTCATGTGTGACAGAGGGTTAGAGGGAGATCGCACTGAGCCATCATTAACTGCCTGCTTTTTCAGGCTGACTAAGTCCATGCAGAGAGCCCAAAACTTTTCGTTTAAGACAACGTCAGCCCAACTCCCAGAGTACGTAAACGTCGACACACTAAATGACAGGGCTGAGTCACTCTTTACCTTGGAACCAAGGCTGTATTCTTAGCTGGTGTTTTAAGGCCTGGGTGTCCTTAAGACGACTCTACCTCTTCCTGAACTCCTGGGAGCATCTCCGTCCTGTCCCTCCGGAATCCGGACAGCTGCTCCATCGCCGCAACTGAAAATGGTGTGTGTCTGTATTGGCAGAAGAAGCCCAGGAGGCTAAAGAAAGCAGAGCTCCTTCTTGATAATCCGTGGGTTGAATGTCTTACTCATGGGACAGACTTGAGCTGGCGTAGGAAGGGACGCTGGCTTGTGTCCAGAGGCCAGCCCCACCTGCTGCAGTCAGCTACCGGAATCACCACTGGTCCTGCTGTTGGTGGCTAGGCATCCGGTCTCCACCTTTCCCCTCTTCACCTTGGTTTGGAGTCCAGGTGTTAAAGACATGGCTAACTGTAGGGGTCGTCCTTCCACGCCACCCACATCCCACGAGTTCCATATTGTCCTAGGGGTTAAAGCATAAGACGCGCACACACACAGATACAGAGTTCCAGTCATCCTCAAGAAGAGAATGCCCCTTTATTCAACTAAATCCAGGGTTAAAATACCTTTGGCCCCAGTAAAGGAAAACTCCTCCCACCTAGAGGGGGCTGGGGAAACTGGCCTCTGTGGGAGTTTTTCCCCAGGCAGGTGGTCGAGGGTTTAAGGCAATGTCAGACAGGTTAGATGGGCCTTGGCGCCTGAGCTTCTTTGAGGCAGGTTGAGAAATTACCATTTTAAAGTAAAATAGATCCCTCAGGCTAATGTACCAGGCTGTAGCAGAACCAAGGACGGAACTAGCAGGAAGCTTAGCTGGTTAGCGTAAACATTATTTGCATCCAGTATTTTGGTCTCAAGGATCAGGGAGGACAGGGTCTCACAGCTAACATTTAAGCACATCTGGTGCACAGAGAGAAAGAAGCACTAAGGGCAATGGGGGAAATTTGAAACCAAATTTCAGGACAGAGTTGGTAAAAGTAGACCCCATCGGCGCGGCTGCGTTCCTAGGCCTCACTGGGAGGAGACATCCAAGCAACCTGAGAGGAAAGGACCACATGGTAACTCTTTCCAGACTGAAGCCTCTCCTTGCCCAGGTAGTCTGTAGGTAATGTGTGAGCCAGACCGGCCATCATCTTTCCTCGCTTAGAAGAGTCTGTCCACTGAGGCTTTAATTACACAGATTCAAAATCCCATCTTTATTAGGCCTAAGAGTCAGGGTTGGGGATGTAGCTCATTGGTAGAGCACATGGCTGACATTCAGGAGGTTCCAGATTCCATTTCCCAGCTAGGCAAAATGAATGAATGAATGAATGAATGAATGAAACCAAGTAAAGAATCGTGGCCCCAGCTTCTGTTCTTTTGTAAAAGAACAGACTTCCTTCTAACTGCTTTTGCCACTGCCTAGAGGCTGAGCTAGGACCAGGATTTTTTTCTTACCATCATTTGTGTGCAAAAAAAAAAAAAAAATCCAAACAAGCAAACAAACAAAAAAATCCTGTTCATGTTCATTTTCTGAGAAGCACTTTACATTTTTTTTTTGGTGCAGAAAGAGGGATGTTCCCTCAGGATGCCGTTATAGATGATCACTCTCATTGTTTAACAAGCTTTTCATTGTTTGTGATTTTCATTTCCCTCTATAGTTCAGGGCACTTTGGAAAAAAATAATTCTATTCAGCACTTTTTCACTCATAATTCAAGCAAAAAGAGTCACGCGGCATCAGAAGGACAATTAGCGCGGCTGAAAATAATAAGGCTGGCGTCGCAGAGGCCCCGTGCACACAGGATCCATTTAGCGTTTTCTGTGTACGCTCTGTCAAGGCTAATTACAACTCCTGTAATTAGTAACCTGTTGAAAGAACAAAAGGAAATGCAAGGCTGTCCTTAAATAAATAGTGCCATTTCTTCCCGTATCATCTCAACGAAACCCATCTGGAGCAGCGGCCATCCTCACAGTCACACAGCGAAGTGCTGTCGTTCATCCTCCAAAACACAATTAGCTCTCAGAAAGAACGATATTCAGCATGCAGGCACCGGAGGAGGGAGAAGTTCTCTAATAAAGATAGCCGGGAGCGATGACCTCATGTTTAATAAGGCTCAACATTTATACCGCGCTCTTCCTTTTCATTAATTTGTTAACCTTGGCTCCGTGTGGGAGCAGGCGCGGTGTAAATGACCGTATGCTTCCCCTGCTAATGTGTTTTAATCCAGACCAGCAGACATCCTCTCCCTTCTCAGAGGAGAGATCTGCTGATTACACCCAGCCAGTGCAGAGAAAATAAATATAGTTCACTTTCTTTCCTGCGGGTGACGCGATGCATGCTGGGAAGGATTCAAACAGGTTCCCGTTGTCATCCGTGTAATTGTTTGTTCAGCTACCTGTGGCTGCTGTGGAGTTGGCTTGCTTTGGGCCTCAACTCTACCTAATTATCTGGACCAAAAGAACAAGGTGGTGGATCCTGAGCTCTCAAGATCATAAACTGCCACCATAACATCCGTCTATAAAATTAATTCTGGCATCTCAGAAATAACGGGCTTACAGAGAGGAGGATTCACACCAGACACAGGCGTCCTACTATGGTGCTTGGAGTTGGAATCGAGGGTCCACCACCACGGTACAACCCTACTCTGTTTTATTTTGTGACAAAGTCTGGTGGGATATCCAGGCTGGCCTCAAAATAGTATCCTTCTGCTTCAGCCTCACCAAATAGTTGGAATTTCATGGCTTGGCCACCAGGCCCAGTGATTTTAGTTCTGTTAGCAGCAGTGAGGTAAAGACCAAGCAGCTCCTTGCTGCCATCTATAGCAGCCAGAGGAGTTCTTTTGAGACCTTTGTTGCAGTGGCTTGAGTTAAAAATGTTCCCGTAGTCTCCAGCATTTGAATATGTGGTCCCCAGTGAGTGGCGCTGTTTAGGGAGGTTTCCGTGGTATAGCGTTGCTGGATGAAGTGTGTCACTGGGGGTCTGCAAGAGTTAAGTTACACTTTTGCTACAGATGAAGTACTGCTTATGAGACTCCCAGGAGATCACAGGTTTTCAGCTGAGCAAGGCTTGAAGCCTTTTATCTGCTTCGGCTTAAGCATCCATTGCTGTTTGTCATTCTTATTTAAATCACTTTGAGAAAAAAAAAAGAATATTGTCTCCATGCAGGCAAATGCCACTGCAAATATTAATCAAGCTGGAATTCTTGCTGAGAGACTTCACCTAGGTTCCTGTCCTCTTAATGTCCTGTTTCGCTTTGATTGGGGTGGTTGATCCTTTATCAGGAGAGAGAAAAAGAGGGGGGGGGGGAGAATCCTGGGGAGACATTGCTGAGTCATTGCTGGGAATCTGTAGAGAACAAGGAAATTGCTCCAAACTCTGATTAGCAGAGAAAGACTGAAGTTGAGTCCTGGTCCAGAGGCTAGAATCGCCTATATCTGTGAGGATGCAACTTCAGCAAGGGCCTCTGAGGACCAGTTTCGACACACCTCTCTCACCCTGTGGCACTCTGTCTCTTGCCTGTTTGCCCAACCCCCAAGTGTCTGAGGTCCCCAAGACTGACCTCTATTACACTCTTGCCCTGTCCCACTGATTACCGGTTGGCTACTTATATCATATTGTGAGATCAAGGATCCATCAGTGGGGTAAGACTGTCACCACCCAGTGTTAGGATGAAAGCAAATGAACTTACAGCCCTAGTGTGTTTGCTGGTCCAGTTTGGGTCATTGTACAGTCTTCTTCCAAAAATAGAAGTTGTCTTGATGAGATAGTTTTACTTTGCTTGTGTCTCTGTGTGTCATATTGGTGACTTTGTTTTTCAAATAGTAACACAGAAGGATGGTGACGTGGCAGGATTCGCCCTGGTTCGCAAGAACAAGTCATGGCAGACACACTTCCTTTCTTTCCCTGGTAGTATCACCAGGTTTACAGACTCCGAAAGAAGCTAGACCTTGGACCTTTGATTAAGAGCCTCACAAGGCGGGACTGAAGAGATGGTTTGACCGTTAAGAGTGTCTGTCTTTCCTGCAGAGGACCAGGGTTCAGATCCCAGCACCCACACAGAGGTTCACAGCCATACAGTTTCAGGGGATCCCGGTGCCTTCTTAGGACCGCTATGGGCATTGCTTTCTCACGGTACATGTATGCAGGCAAAATATGTCATGCGCATAAAACAAATAAATCTGAAATTAAAAAAAAAATAAAGTTACCTCTAATATCCTTGTGGGAAATACTGTAGATTATTTGTTGAGACTAAATATTAGGCAGTGGTATTAATTATTAACTAGAAATGTTCAGCGAGGGAGAAGGGGCATGATGAGTTGATAGACATTGGTATGCTATGAGAATCAGTAGAAAAGATGGTTTGGCCTAAAAATATTTCGGTAAATAGTTATGTAATCATTATGTGGGAGGGGGATTAAACTTCTAAATGGAAACAGTGGGTGGCATTTGGGTCAGAGAGGGGCAAGTGAGAGGGGTTTAGCTCCCAGTGCTGTCCTGGCAGCGGCAATTCAGAGGTGCAATGAGCTCCTTGGAAGACAACTGAACCCCTTACCCCACCTGCTGCATAAACTGTAAAGGGCATTTAAGCAACCAGAAGGGTGATTGGCTAATATGACCTTTGTGGGATCGACTTCACAATAGAACAGAATTTTACACTCGACACAGTCTTCCCAATTCTTGTCTTGAATATTTCCCAAAATTGACGCTTCTAAAACTGAGGTTCCGTCTCTAACTCAGAGGAACTCTCGGTGAAGGGACTGGGCACACCATGGATGGATGTGATCTAGGGATCTTGGGGAGAGTAAAAGGGAAGCAGATACTATATTCTTGTTTTAAATAAATCTTGAGGGGTTCTAAAATTATCTGGAAAAGATCCTGTTGAAAAAGGAGGCGGAGGGACAGCTAAAGCCTTATCAGAGGCAATCTGTAACTGAGCCTGAGTCGGCACAGAGCAAGGAGGTTGCAGGGGTGGACAGAGGCCTGCCATCTGAGACTCTACGGAGAGCACTCACACTTTCATTTTTTTTTCTTTCAAAGTTTATTAAATTATAAAAGTTTCCATTTCCGCCCTTCCTCCCAGCACCCTCCCACTCCCCCCACTCTCCCTCCTCCTCCCTCTCCATCCCTAAGAGCAGTCAGGGTTTCCTGCCCTGTGGGAAGTTCAAGTTCCTCCCCCCTCCCTCCAGGTCCAGGAAGGTGAGCATCCAAACAGACTGGATCCCAAAAAATCCAGTATATGCAGAGGAAACAAGTCCCAGTGTCATTGTTAATGGCTTTTCAGAAAGACTCCAGGCCAGTCACATTCAGAGAATCTGGTTGGATCACCTGCTTGTTCAGTCCCAGTCCAACTGGCCTTGGTGCACTCTCATTAGATCAGTCCCCTTGTATCAGTGGGTGAACGCACCCCTTGCGGTCCTGATTTTCTTTTTCATGTTCTTCCTCCTTCTGCTCCTCATTTGGACCTTGGGGGGCTCAGTCCAGTGCTCCAATGTGGGTCTCCGTCTGTATCGCCATCCATCGTTGGATGAAGGTTCCCTCTGGTCTTGCCTTCTTTGCTCACATTCTCTTTTCTTCTGCTTCTCGTTTGGACCTAGGGAGTTAAGTCCAGTGTTCCAATGTGGGTCTCTGTCTCTATCTCCATCCATCTCCAGATGAAGGTTCTATGGTGATAAGCAAAATATTCATCAGTATGGTTATAGGCCAAGGCCGGTTCAGGCACCCTCTCCTCTGTCCAGAGAACAATCTGGGAATCTCTCCTTGGACCTGGGATCTCATTTATAATCAAGTCTCTTGTAAACTCTAAAATGACTCCCTTAGTTGAGATATATTCTTCCCTGATCCCATATCCATCCTTCCTCCCTCCCCCCCATCCCAGTCCCCCGAGCTTTCCCCATTCCTCCCCTACTCCCTTCTCTCTAACCCTCTCCCCTTCCAACAACCCTCCCACCCTCCCCCATGCACCGGAGGTTACCTGGGACTCTTGTCTATTTCCAATCTCCAGGAGGATAACTACATGATTTTCTTCAGGTTCACCTTCTTATTTAACTTCTCTAGGATCACGAATAATAGGCTCAAAGACCTTTAATTATGGCTAGAATCCACTTATGAGTAAATACATACCATATTCCTCTTTTTGGGTCTGACTTACCTCACTCAGTAAAGCATTTTCTATGTCCATCCATTTGCATGCAAAATTCAAGATGTCATTGTTTTTTACCACTGAGTAAAACTCTAATGTATATATGTTCCACACCTTCTTTAACCATTCTTCTATTGAGGGGCACCTAGGTTGTTTCCAGGTTCTGGCTATTACAAATAGTGCTGCTATGAACATAGTTGAACAAATGCTTTTGTGGTATGATAGGGCATCTCTTGGGTATATTCCCAAGAGTGGAATTGCTGGGTCTTGAGGGAGGTTGACTCCCAGTTTCCTGAGACACCGCCACACTGATTTCCACAGTGGCTGCACAAGTTTGCATTCCCACCAACAATGGATGAGAGTTCCCCTCTCTCCACATCCTCTCCAGCATAGGCTATCATTGGTGTTTTTGACTTTAGCTAATCTGACCGGTGTAAAATGGTATCTCATAGTTGTTTTGATTTGCATTTCCCTGATCGCTAAGGATGTTGAGCATGACCTTAAGTGTCTTTTGGCCATTTGAAGTTCTTCTGTTGAGAATTCTCTGTTCAGATCAGCACCCCATTTTTAATTGGGTTAATTAGAGTTTTAGTGTCTAGTTTCTTGAGTTCTTTGTATATTTTGGAGATCAGGCCTTTATCTGATGAGATGTTGGTGAAGATCTTCTCCCAGTCAGAAGGTAGCCTTTTTTTTTCTTACTGACGGTGTCCTTTGCTTTACAGAAGCTTCTCAGTTTCAGGAGGTCCCATTTATTCATTGATTCTCTTATTGTCTGTGCTACTGGGGTTCTACCTAGGAAGTGGTCTCCTGTGCCTATGCCTTGTAGACTACTTCCCACTTTCTCTTCTATCTGGTTCAAAGTGGTCAGATTAATGTTGAGGTCTTTAATCCATTTGGACTTGATTTTTGTGCATGGTGATAGATATGGATCTACTTTCATTCTTCTACAGGTTGACATCCAGTTATACCAGCACCATTTGTTAAAGATGCTTTCCTTCTTCCATTGCATACCTTTAGCCCCCTTGTCGAAAATCAAGTGTTCATAGGTTTGTGGGTTAATATCTGGGTCTTCTATTCGATTCCATAGGTCGACTTCTCTGTTCTTATGCCAGTACCAAGCTGTTTTCAATACTGTAGCTGTGTAATAGAGTTTGAAGTCAGGGATGGTTATACCTCCAGACGTTCCTTTATTATATAAGATTGTTTTGGCTATCCTGGGTTTTTTGTTTTTCCATATAAAATTAATTATTATTCTCTCAAGGTCTGTGAAGAAGTTTGGTGGGATTTTGATGGGGATTGCATTGAATCTATAGATTGCTCTTGGTAGAATTGCCATTTTTACTATGTTGATCCTCCCAATCCAAGAGCAAGGGAGATCTTTCCATTTTCTGATATCCTCCTCAATTTCTTTCTTCAAAGACTTAAAGTTCTTGTCAAATAGGTCTTTCACTTCCTTGGTCAGAGTTATCCCAAGATATTTTATGCTATTTGTGGCTATCGTGAAAGGTGAAGTTTCTCTGATTTCCCTCCCTGCTTCTTTATCCTTTGTGCATAGGAGGGCAACTGATTTTTTTGGAGTTGATACAAGAAATGGATTGGTTTTTAGATAAATACCATTTACCAGAGTTAAATCAAGACCAGGTGAACAATCTAAATAAACCTGTTAGTCGCGAAGAATTAGAAGCGGTTATCAAAAACCTCCCGACCAAAAAAAGCCCAGGGCCAGATGGTTTCAATGCAGAATTCTACCAGAACTTCCAAGAAGAGCTGATACCTATACTCCTTAAGGTATTTCACAATATAGAAACAGAAGAGTCATTGCCAAACTCTTTTTATGAAGCTACAGTTACCCTGATACCAAAACCACATAAAGACACAACCAAGAAAGAGAATTACAGGCCAATCTCACTCATGAACATTGATGCAAAAATTCTCAACAAAATCCTGGCAAACCGATTCCAAGAACACGTTAGAAAAATTATCCATTATGATCAAGTAGGCTTCATTCCAGAGATGTAGGGCTGGTTCAACATACGCAAATCCATCAATGTAATCCATCATATAAATAAACTGAAAGAAAAAAAAATATGATCATCTCATTAGATGCTTTAAAAGCATTTGACAAAATCCAACATCCCTTTATGATAAAGGTGTTGGAGAGACTGGGGATACAAGGATCATACCTAAATATAATAAAAGCTATTTACAGCAAGCCGACAGCTAACATCAAACTGAATGGAGAGAAACTCAAAGCCATTCCATTGAAATCAGGAACAAGACAAGGATGTTCACTCTCCCTATACCTCTTCAATATAGTGCTAGAAGTTCTAGCAATAGCAATATGACAACATAAGGGGATCAAGGGGATTCGAATTGGAAAGGAAGAAGTTAAACTCTCGTTATTTGCAGACGATATGATAGTATACATGAGCGACCCCAAAAACTCTACCAAAGAACTCCTACAGCTGATAAACACTTTTAGTAATGTGGCAGGATACAAGATAAACTACAAAAAATCACACTTTCATTTTTCAGAAGAGGAACTTGGGACCCAGAGAGGTGTCCCACAGCTTCCAAATTCACCAAGCAGGCTTAGTGACTCGCCTGTATATCACATTGGCCTTCTGTCTCCCAGTGGCACCAGGAGACCTCGGTATATATAAAAACACAGACACATAAATAATTGTCAGAAAAATGTGTACTCTGTATAAGACACTGGCAAACTCTGCACTCCCTTCCCATTGCCCTGGTTCCCATAATCCTTGAGCTGCAGGTATTTTGAATCCTATGGGCTTTCCCTTTAACTTGTCTGTATACCTCCCATTTACTATGAGTTTGAGACAGAGTTAATTCTTTTCTTTTTCTTTGATTTTTATTTCAAAACCATGCTAGATGGCTCATGAGTATTATCATGGCCTGTCTGTCAGAGGGGCAAAGAGACTCATAAGAATTTCACATTCTTTTTTTTACCAGCCTGTGGCAAATGCTCAGAACTTAGTACAGACAACAGGAGCTATACATATAAATTCACAGACTACATGGGCTCACGCAGTCAAGGAAAGTCTTCCTTAAAGACAAGAATTGAACGGAGCCACTGCTAAGAGGTCATATAGAAGGCAGACCCAAGAAGAGTACTCCTGAGTGGCTTGTGAACCCAGCACACTCAAAATACAGCCATTTAGCTGCAAAATGGCACAGCCCAGCAGCCCTGTGCTTTGTTTACTGCGCATATTCAACTGTCTTTGTTACTCCTCTGTGGCCCACTACACAGAAATGGACCCGTTTCCTATAAATGAGAATTGGCTATAATTGTAGGTGGCTTCCAGAGGGGAAGTCAAAGCTAGGTGAACCAAAGCGAGATAGAAACATTGACGGGAAAGGAAACGTGGAGGCAGTTTGTTTGGAAGTAGTTGAGGTGTTTGGTAACCCACAAAGTGAGAAAACAGAAGGGGGAGAATGAAACTCCCTGCTTTGAAAATTAGCAATCTTGTAACTGTGAGATGCTGGGCAGCCAGACACCTTAGAGCAGAGTTCATCTTCCACAGACCCGGTATGGACTTCGTGGTGGACTAGAGCCTAGGAAGAGCTGGATCAACCAAGTTATAAAACAGAGATGGGCAAGCCACGCTGGAGAGGAAGCAGAATTGACCCCTGGAGCTGTGGCTCTTGCTTCCGTGAGCTTAATAAACTGCAGCTGAAAATATTTGGGCCTTTGGAAAGACGGCTCCATGATTAGCAGTCTGTACTGTTCTTGCTGGTCACCTGGGTTTGGTTCCCAGCACCTCAACCATTTGTCACTGCCGTTTCAGGGATTTACTGCCCTCTTGTGGTCTCTGTGGGCTCCTGCACACATGTGGCACAGAAAAACTCACACAAGTGCACTCAGATACATATAAATTATACATAATATCTATTAACAAAAGCAGGTTAAAATATTTGGAAGAATGTCTCTGTCCTGAATATATCTGAATAATGGATTTTTACTATTTTCTAGATAACACAGCACAGTAACTATTTACATAGAATTTACATTGGAAATTATACATGATCAAGTGAGGATGGGCCATGTGAACATTCTAAATCATTTCCTACAAGAAACATTCATTTCCTAGGAATTCAAGGACAACTGTGACAGGCTTATAATGAGATCCATGGGTGTGGTGCTGGAGCAGCGTCTCCACTATAAGAGCACTTCCTGCTCTTGTAAAGATTCTGGGTTTGGTTCACAATACTCACATGGTAGCTCACAACAGAATAACTCTAGTTCCAAAGGATCTATCCAATGCACTCTTCTGAGCTCCAAGAGCACTGAATGTACATGACACACATGCATACGTGAAAGCAAGCACTTATACGCTTAAAAGAATAAGTAATTAAATGTTAAAAAAAAAAAAAGAAATACTTCAAGGTTGGTGGTTAGGACAATGGCCCAGTGTATTAAACACTTGCCTCGAAAGTGAGGCCCTGAGGTGGAATCTCCATAAAACTGGGTGTGGCCTGCTGCATCTGTAATGCTAGTGTTCCTACAACCAGACAGGAGAGTCACCAAAGCTCTCAAGCTGCTAGCCGAGCACACAGCACTGAGACCTTGTCTCATAGGACGGACACCTGAAGTTGTTCTCTAACCTCTCCACATTCCATGTGCTATGCATTGCTCACACACATGCACAGACACAGACACAGATAAACATACACACACACACACATGTACAAGCAACATCGCACACACACATGTACAAGCAACATCGCACACACACACACATTATTCTTTTAATAAGAAATAAGTTCTATCTAGTCTTTCTATTGAGAACGTTGTTTTCCCAGTAAAATTTCAGATAGCAGAGCATGGAAACACATGATTCATCTTGTTTGAAACTTGGCTTAGGTCAGGAGGACTCGGTCCTAGTGGTCCCAAGGCAGGTCAACAGGAGCTCGCTTAGAGTGCTGGGCCTTGATCTAATTAACACAAAGGCCCCCCTGAAATTTCCAGGTCAACTTTCCTCATGTCTCTAAATGTTGCCTGCACCGTCTCGGTGCAGACAAGCTTGTGATTTTTCCACGAACATGCTCATAGAAGACCTTTAAAAACCAAGACCTGTGTGTTCTTCATGAAAATGCAAGAGCCCCTGACATTTAGGGTAACAGAAGGAGTTGCTCTGATATTCTTTGCTAAATTTACAAGATTTGGCTGAAGCCCCACGCGTCTGGCCTATCCCAGCGAGCATTAGTCAGCCTTACAGCTTTCTTTAGCTTACTGTACTCTGGGCTCTGTGTTAAATGCCATGAACTATGTGACTGGCAGGCAGAAACAACACCCAGACACAAGGAACTTTTTACAAATTGTTTTATCTTGTTGCATGAGTGTTTTGCCTGCACGTATGCCTGTGCACCACATGGGTGCCTGGTACCCGTGGAAGCCAGAAGAGGGTGTTGGATTCCCTGGAATATGAGTTACTGGTGGCTAGGAGCTGCCATGTGGGTGCTGAGAACTGAAGCCTGGTCTCTGTAAAATCAGCATGATGGAAGCAAGCCATCTCTTCGGCCACTCAAGTATCTTTTTCTGTTTAATTATTAACGATGTGAAGTCTTTGAGGGAATCTGCCGTGAGAACTGGATGTTCAGACATTCTTTGTGTGAGGACAGCAAGATTTGGGAGATAAGGGGAGAGGACCCCATAGCCATTTGAGTTAGAACAGTCTTTTAAAGATGTTATATCGTAACATGCTCAGAACATTTTTCTGCTAGTTCTGAGAAGTGTCAATCTACCACCAGGAGATAGTTTCTGAGATCAAATAACTTGGAAGACATCAAGTTAAGATGAGACAAACTGTGACTACCCAAAGCTTTGCAGCGACTTCTGTACCCGACTTTGGGTTAAGAATCGAGACCCTTGGCTTGACTCACCAAGGCCTGTTTCTTATCTCATAGGCAAGGCATTCTGAGAAGGAAGGAAGGGAGATCCAGAGCAGGGAAAGGATTAGGGTAAGGAAGCTGCCATAGTTAAGTAGGGGATCCTTTTCCGGTGAGGGCGCACCACGGTGTTCCAGGGCCATTCAGGGAATCTGAGAAGAGTACTGGGTTCCTCAAACAATTCATGCTCAGATTTGAGGTTGTGTTTTGCTTGGTTGGTTTTTGGTTTTGCTTTTTATACAGGGTCTCATGCAGCCGAGTTTGGTCTCCGACTTACTGTGTAACCAAGGTTGACCTTGCATTTATGATCTGCCTGCCTCTACTTCCTGGGGTCTGGGATTACAGCTGCATCACAACAAGTCAAGTTGTATATGGTGCTCAAGCTTAGGGCTTTGGGCACGGGCAAGCAGTCTGCTGACTAAGATAGGTCTCTAGCTCCAGATGTGAGGTTTTGAGGTGCATTTGACAAGGAGGCATGGGAACACCATGGAACGCCATGACCACACTGGATCAGAATGTGGGACCTACCGGATCATACTGATCCCCCAGCCACTAGAGAATCTTGACATCTACCATCTTCCTATACTGATGACCCTCCCACAGGCAGGTTGGTTCTCTGGAAGGAAAATTGTGAGGACCTTCAGTTAAAGCATCGCCTCCCATAATGAACCTTTCTGCTGGTTTATCCCATTTCTGGGAAATACAGGACATGGTGTGCATGAATAATACATTTTTGTTTGCTTTAATAGTTGGGCTTGGATATTTTCTGAGCGCATTTTAAAAGCTCTGTTTGAGGGACTTCACTTTCCATTAATAATTTTAGGAAGCAAAACTTATAGTAGGATTTGTGACCCACAGATCCCTAAGTGTTGCATAAATAATCCAGGAAACCGCAAAATGGTCTCATGTAAAGTCACTCCACAAATGCATGTTTAATTAGCACCTACTAATGTAACAGATGCATGGGAAATAAGCTAGGGTGACATGTACTATTCTGAACAATACAGTATCAGCTCGGAGGGGCTAAGGGCGTGTAACATAACCTGTTTTTAATTGAGCAACTTGTCACCCAACAGAATAAGAGACAGCTTGTGTTTTATATGTTTCGGTAGTGCACCATTACCCAACAATAAATGCAAAAATAATTTAACAAAAAAAAAAACCTCTCCAATTTCTCAACAGGAAGCAAAAATTTAAAGGCACAGTTTTCTTCAACTTTAGCTGCCGGAAGATTTTATATGAAAAGGCGTGGACCTACACCACGCTGGTTATTTCAGAAGCAAAATTTTAACATTAAAAAAAAAAACTGCTCACAGTATTTGTGGTGTATGTATGTGTATGTGTGTGTGTCGTATGCACACAAGTGTGTGGTTGTGTCTGTGTCTGTGTAACTATGTAAGCATGGGGATATGGAGCAGGACCTCTGGGGTCTTCGTCGGTCACCCTCTTCTACCTTGCCTTGGATTAGAAGCTCTCTGTTTTCGATAGGCTGGGTGACCTGCCAGGTCTTGGCATCCTACTCTCTCTGCCTCCTCTCCCATAACCGCATTATGTTTGATATAAGAATTATCTCTGAAGGATAGCTCAGAACATTGAAAGCTATAAATCTAAACTTTAGAATTTATTTTACTTTTGTAAAATTACAAAATAGAAGCTTGCTTTTAGTCCAAATCCGTTATTGTTTCTCACACACACACACACACACACACACACACACACACACACACACACACGCAGGATTAGCTGTAAAATTATTGAGAAAAAATAGCAAGAAGGCAGAGTAAGAAAGACTGCCAAGGGAAGTGGGAAAGTTTCTGTGTCTGAGATGCCCTGGGATCTCCCAGCGAGGGGCAGGTTATTCATCTTTAGCATCCCAAACCCTGGTGATTAAAGGGATGCCAAGGGCAGTCTTGCAAAGGAATCTCTCTGCTTGGGAGATAAATATAGAGAGAACAAAGGTCAAACAGTCCTTCTCTTTGCCTGGAGCCCATTCCAGGTCCCTGTATGGCTATCATTTATTGTGCTTGTCTGACCCTCATGTATTTAATTTCAGGACCAGCTGAGTCCCCTCCATGCCATCCAGGATTCTGTCTCTTCCTTTTGCCCCCTCTCTCTGTCCTCTCGGCTTGCCTGTCCACTTCTATACTGCCTGGGGCCCTCACCCACAGCTTCAGTATGGGCCCTGAGGCCACTCTGCTGATTAAATCCCTATGAATTCAGAATCAATAAGGAATTTTATTTATTTGGGATCAATGAGGAATTTGTTCAACCAATAAGGGATTTGTTCAATAAGGAATTTGCTCATTTCTTTCTGTGAGCAAGATTCAGAACATGCAACCAGTCAAATAGGCACGCACCTTTGGAAATAGGTGAATTCTGGCCTGGTTGCAGAATGTTCCAACTGTCTTCTCCAGTTGGATCTAAATCCTTTCTCGTGTTGTGTGTGTGCTCGTCCACACATGTATGCATGCGTGTGGAGACCAGAGGACAGACAACCTTGGGCTTCAGTCTTCAGACAACAGCCACCAGGCAGAGTAGACTGACTGCTGGTGTGCCCCCAGGGACCTTCACCTGCCTCTACCTCTCCAGTGCTTGACCTGCAAATATGCACCATCATGCCCAACTTTTCTACATGGGTTCTGGGGATCGAACCCAGGTCCTTGTGCTTGAGAGACGAACACTTCTCTAAAGCTGAGCTAGCTCCCACGACCCTCTATGTCTCTGACAGACTACCTGGAGTCGAGTTGCTGAGGTCATATCCTGACATGGCAATTGCACACTCACATGTCACACAACAGAAAATATTTATTTGTGCTCTTATAGCCGGGAGGTTGGAAAGGGCCCCTTTTAGCAAATCAGAATCTGGAGTTTGTCTATGACAGCATGCATGTATTCTAAATGCAAGAGCCCCACCACTTAAAGGAATATAATGATGAATTGTTTTGTAAACTGAAAAATACATTTGAAATGTAAATGTCAGCCTCCTAAGTTCTCTGCCTTCAAAGTCCAGATTTGTGTATGTTTGGTTCTATAAAATATGATATACACAGGCATATTTCATAGAGGAAAAAATCCTAGGACTGGATTACGACTTTGCTTACATCTTGAATTCCACAGAATCTTGAGATGTGTTACTTATTTTCTTTTGCCTTTAGCTTTCTCACTTAGTTCAGTGAGAAACTTACATCTTACATACTAAGTCTCAGACTAAGCTGCCCTAAGTCCTTTCTATAATCAGATAGCATACCAATTCATACATAAAACATACGCCACACATCATATCACTGGGATATCACCTTCATGTTAGTATACTAGTCTAGATGACAATGAATCCTGTTTCGTTCCATTAAAAGAGTTATACCATGCTGGTTGATGGTAGTGCACACCTTTAATCCCAGCACTCGGGAGGCAGAGGCAGTCGGATCTCTGTGAGTTCAAGGCCAGCCTGGTCTACAAGAGCGAGTTCCAGGACAGACTCCAAAGCTACAGAGAAACCCTGTCTCGATAAACCAAAATAAAAAAAAAAGAGAGATTCATCCCATAAAATATTTGCACTGTAAAAACCATTCACTAGCTGAGTGCCGGCTGGGCTTTGTTTGCTTCACAACTGATTAGAAACACCTTCTCTTAAAGACCAAAGCTCTTTGTGACCCTAAGAAACAGGCCACTGGAACTGGAGAAGGGACTTAACAGTTAAGAATACTCATTGTGCTGGGCGGTGGTGTTGTAGAGACAGGTGAATCTCTGTGAGTTTGAGACCAGTCTGGTCTACAAGAGCTAGTTCCAGGACAGTACCCAGAGAAACCCTGTCTCTAAAAACAAACAAACAAACAAACAAACAAACAAACAAACAAAGAATACTCATTGCTCTTGCCAAGAACCAGGTTTGGTTCCCAGCTCCCACATGAAGCTATCTGTAACCCCAGTTCCAGGGCATCTGATGTCTTCTTTTGACCATCATGGTTACCGGAAAACATACATGGAACAAGATATACACACGTGTAAAGCAAAAAAAAATTTTTTAAAAAGGGCACTTATTGTTGTTCTTGAAGGCTCAGTTAGTATGTTCTACTGGAAGACTCTGTTGTAATTTCTGCATATGAATATAGAATGAAGGACAATCTAAGCCGCCAGTTCTGTAGCCTCCTAGAACACCAGAGGCCGGAAAAACAGCATTCTCAAGCCTTACACACATCAACAGAATAAAATATTTTGAAGATACACTAGTCACATATGGTTATCCCAGAATATCACCATCCACGAATATGGGTGTTATTGTGTTTTTGTTCTGCATGAGAGCTTCACACACTCTTTCACAGATATGCCAAGTATAGCCTGACTCATGATGCATTCATAATAGACACTGGGAGTTGAACACAGGAACTGCCTGCAAAGTAGTTAACCATGTTTTCTTTGCCGTTGACAAAATCAGAAGCATTTTCTTTGCCTTGAAGTGAAAATCAGGACATTTAGCTAGTAGTCTGGAAAGTTTGGGGGAAATTTGAAGCTGGCAGAGCCACGTAAAAAGCAACTCACCATTCTGTGTTTTATCTCAGTGACCCTTCAGCTAAAAAGCTCAGTTGTAGAAGCCATACACATCCTCTTGTGCCTGTGACTAGTTAGACTGCCTAAGACAATGAAAATGCTGTGCAAACAGCCATCATATTGCATCGTTTTGGGAAATCATTATAAAGAAAAATTTGTGGATTTCTAGGTCAGACACCGTCTTTTCCCTAAATATGTTTCAGCCAAAGTTGGTTGACTCCACCAATGTGGAGCTGCAGGTACAGAGGACTTTTGGAACCAGTTTTTTCTTTTAACAATTTCACCTCCATTGGAATGTGAACAATGAAGGAGAGAGGCGCACTCTAAAGACAAAACAGTAAAACCATTTTATAAACTACATGTAACTTAAAACATATATCTACATTTAGCAATTGTCTATCATTTATCCTTCTACGTCTATGTATCCATCCATCTAACTACCTATCTATCCATCCATCATCTATTTCCTATCACCTACCTATTATCATCATGTATCGGTGTACGTGTGTAAGTATATACATATCTATCTGTCTTGTCTATCTTCTATCTGTCATCTCTATATCTATCATCTAACATCTCTGTCTTTCATCTGTTATTTATATCTGTACACTTATCCATCTATACCTGCCATCTATCTCTATTATCTAGTTCTGTTTATCTGTTTATCATCTTTTTATCACCATCTGTATCTGTTGCCCCTCATGTTTATCTATCTTCTATCTATCTATCTACTATCTATGCATCATCTATCTATCTATCTATCTACCATCTATCTATCTACCATCTATCTATCTATCTATCCATCCATCTACTATCATAATTCAGAAAACTCAAAAGTCTGATTCCCAGCTCCATTTTGTCATTACTCAGCTGATAGCCATTGCTTACCTGGACTTCAGATGACCTTTGTCTTGAGTCTGGTCCTCTAGTTCACTCATCCCAATTTTTAGTACATGTTCAAGATAGTGTCTCCAAGTAGAGGATCCATTTGCGAGAACCCCAGTCCCCTTTGAACTTATGGTCAGTAAATAAGAACAGAAAGATATAATAATAGATGAGAATTTAGAATTCTTCACAAAGCTCTTTTGACAGCTCTCCCTGACTTGGAGATCCTATTTAAACTTTATTCTACTGAGACAACTGTTTTATTCTTTCTCACTGGCTGTCTTCAGAAACAGTGAGTAGATGGATCCAATTAGGAATGAGGTGAGCCAGTGAATCTTACAAACTGTCCGATAGAGCCGAGAGGAGGTTGATAGGAAATGACATTAGGTTTCCAAGAGGGGAAAGGAGCAGAGCTGGGAAGTGCTGCTTGCCATCAAAGTAAATGTTAGAACACGGATCCAGAACTACAAAACATCCAGGTGCTGGCTATAGTAATATTTTGTTTGCTTGTTCAGAGAAACAGAACAGCCAGTCACTAGTACTTAGCTCTACTGAATTCTCAGACGAAAGGGGCGATTCTATCCCATCCTCAAACTGGATGCTGTCTCTACAAAACCTCAGACTGAATCCTGAGTTCCTGTCTCCTTCTGCCTTATATTCCTCTCTGCCCAGCCATATCACTCCTGTCTATACCTTCCTAGAGTTGGGATTAAAGGTGTAAGCCACCACCACTTGGCTCTACTTCTCTTTTAGATCAATTCAGTCTCACGTAGCTCAGGATGGCCATGAACTCACAGGGACCTATAAACCTTTGTCTCCTGAGTGCTGGGATTAAAGATGTGTACCACCACTGCCTGACCTCTATTGCTAACTAGTATGGTTAACTCTGTACTCTGATCTTCAGGCAAGCTTTATTTCTTAGAACACAAACAAAGTATCACCACAGTTGGCTATGGTTGAAAAATTCCAAGCAGAGAAAGCAAGCAGTTGCCATGGGTAAAGGTTATCCAGAGGAGTCAAGTTTGTAGGTTCAGAAAAAGAAGAGAGGACAGAAAATTTGTGGCCAAGGCTGTTGCCCTGGGAAAGGAAGACATGGAGCCACATAATCCTGGCATTTGGTGTTCCACCATATCCAGGGATACCACCCCTGTAGATTCAACCAACCTCAGAACAAAGGTATTTGGAAAATTTACACCTGTATTGAGCAGGTATATTCTTGTTGCTATTCTCTAACCAATTCAGGATAACAGTTGTTTACACAGCCTTTAATATTAGATATTAGAAGTCATCTAGAAATTAAATTGTACAGAAGGACATGCATAGGTTATATGAAGATCCTTTTCTATACTTTTTTATAGAATAGCCTTGAGTATCTTTGGGTTTTGGTATAGCAGGGCTGGAGGTGTCCTGAGATTGACCCCAGAAGACACCAAAGACAGACAGTTATCCCATCAGGAAATTAGGAGCTGGGATAAGGGGCAAATCTGGACTGAAACAGAAACAAATGCATGATGGGAGTAGAAGCAAAAGTGATGCGAGGTTAGACAGCAGTCTGTTTTCCAGATGGGCTCAAGTCTCCCCATATAAACAGTGATGGGGTTTGGAAGGAGAAGACAAAGCAGAGTTGAAGTTGGATGGGAGTAAGAAAGGGGGCTGGAGATCTGTTGGGAGGAGAATTCAGAGACAGGAAACCACATGAAGGCCACTATTGATAGAGCAGGTTCCCTCGGGCATGATAGGGCATCTCTCCAGGGACAGACGACTATCCTAAATATAGCAAGGAGAAACCCTCCATCACGTGGGAGTTGGACCTCTGAAGCACCTTCTAATTCTGAAATCCTATGCTTCCGTGAGCTGTATTTCCGCTTCATAAATACTTGTGCAGATAAAGTAAAATTTGGTCCTACATACCTGCAGAGCTCTGAGATCGCCTCTAACATTTATAGCATCCTCCTGCTGTCAGGCATCCTGAGTCTCATCCCCCCCGACCAGGTGTGCACCCTAATAGGTTTGAGACAATCATTGTAACTCCATTCACATACGGGTATTGAAGGAATTCATGACCCAGTTAAGCTCATGAGAATGCTATTGGGGGGTTTCAGGTGTTTCTTTGTGCTCGAGAGAGAGGGCAGAAGACAGCCTTCTCTTGCTTTGGACCTTTTAGAGGACAGAGTGAAGGCCCAGTAGCATCATTCCTTTTCACTGTCAGCTTAAGGAGGAAGAACAGGGGAGAGGATGGAGTCATGGACTCACACGAGACAAACCCGAGACTTGTGATAGTTAAACTCAGTTGTCAATTTGAGATCTAGACTACCTGGGTATGTATGTCTATAGAGGGAGTTATGTTGGCTACATTAATTTAGGTGGTAGACTTGCCTACCATGAGCAGTACCATGCCCTGGGTTGACACCTTGACTGCACAGATGGGGAAAGCTGGCACAGTAGAAGCAAACACTTCTTCTCTGTTTTGTGGCTGTGAACACAATGTGAACAACTGCTTTAAGCCCCTGCTGCCTTGACTTCCCCTCCACAAAAAATTCTACCCTTGAACTACGAGCCAGAATAAGCCCTTTCTCCCTGAAGTTGTTTTTATCAATGTTTCCTATCATAGCCTGAGAGAAATAACTAAGGCAGAGACAGTACCGTGTCTCTCATTTGCTGTTCTGTTTAGTCTAGAAGGTTCATGATTTGTGCAGTTGTCTCTCAGATGGTGCTCAGCCATGGGAGATTATAAAATCTTTATGAGCTGGATGCTGGCTGGCCAAAGTAGATCACCAGGGATGGCTTTAAAGGTAATAGAAAGTACCTCTAGACTTCCATTTATGGGAGCTAATGAAATTCCCAGACAAGTCACTTGGCATAGGTTCTCTGTCACTTGCAGGTAAAAGCATCTTATCTGGATGGGTGGTGGTGGCCACGCCTTTAATTCTAATCCCAGCACTCTGGAGACAGAGGGTGGTAGATCTCTGTGAGTTCAAGGTCAGCCTTGTCTACTCAGAGCAGGTTCCAGGACAGGCTCCAAAGCTACACAGAGAAACCCTGTCTAGAAAACAAGAAACAAAAAAGCATCTCATCTGTACAATTCCTTAATTCTTGCTGAGAGTAGCCCTAGGGGCCTGTATTAGGTACTTGTAAGTCACTTCAACCAAAAAGCTGACTGTACAATTTAAGTGGAAGAAAAGCTTATTTTGGCTTACAGTTCCAGAGGGTTTAATCCATTATGGATAGGAGCCAGGGGTGTTCACATCATGGTAGCCAGAAAGTGCAGAAAATGGAGACGTAGGAAGAGGTGAGAGAAGCTGTCACCCCAAGGACATGCCTTTAGTGTTCAACTTCTGTCAACTAGACCCCAACTTCCTGCTTCCCAGTACTCTGGCAATAATGATGATAAGTAATCCATTCATTAGATTGTAGTCCTCATGGTCTGATTGTCTCTGGAAACACCATCATAGACATTCCCAGAAGAGTTCCACTAATATCATCATGATTTAGTCACTAGCAAGCCAGAGTACAAGTCAGCAGTTGATCAGAGACAATTCTCAACGATACTGAGCCCACTTTCATTTTGAGACAGTGTGGAAGAGTGATGGGCCACACTTGACTTTGAGCATTGTCTGAGCTATTCATTTTCTGCCTATCAATGGGGAATCTACTTGGCTTCTTTCCAATTACACGCTGCTGTTAAAAATCAAATGCAATTCAACAAGACTAGAGACAGTACTTGCTTACCAGTTATTGTCCTAGTCCCTAGTGATGGAACATTAAGGCATGATGGAGGAGGGTCATCTGTCTATGTGTTACTCTCATCGGTTAATTAATAAAGAAAACTGTTTGGCCTGATAGGTCAGAATATAGGTAGGTGGGGAAGACAGAACAGAATGCTGGGAGGAAGAAGACAGTGAGGCAGACGCTATAACTCTCTTTTTCAAGATGGACGCAGGTTAAGATCCTTCCTGGTAAACCACCAACTTGTGGTGCTACACACATTAATAGAAACGGGTTAATCAAGATGTGAGAGTTAGCCAATAAGAGGCTGGAACTAATGGGTCAAGCAGTGTTTAAAAGAATACAATTTGTATGTTGTTATTTATGGTGTAAAGCTAGCTGTGCGTGAGCCGGGCGGGAATGCAGGCCGCTCCGTTCTACAAGGCATGGATCCTGATGTGTTGAGGCTACTCCATCCAGAGCAGCTAAACTGAGGGATGGATGAGTGTGGGGGTAATTATAAGGGCTGGTCCTGATGCTGTGTGCATGAGGCCTGACTGAAATTCTTAGGGTTTTTTTGGTTTGAGTAGACGAAATGAAAGGTGATTTACCTGGAGAAAGTAAACACATACCACATACATGAAGAGCTCCTCACCCCCACCCCTAAATCCTTAAAGCTCAAAATAACAAACTGCAGAATAAACCATTAATTCATCCACCACATTGGACTTGAGTGGAATAATTTCTTTGATCTGTCATTGGTTCCTTCTCTAGAATGAATATCCATTTAATCATTTAATATAGTTAATCCTGTCTCCCCAAGTAAAGTCACACACAGTTCTCATTCACTGAATAATTATTATTCACTTTTGAAACTGTCTTTCTATGTAGCCTAGGTTGAGCTAGGACTTATTGTGTAGCCCAGATCTATCTCGAAATTATAGTTCTCTTGTCTCAACCTCCAGCAAAGGAAGAGATTCTTTGCCTTTCTTCTTTGCATTTCCTCTGCCTAAGATACAAGACAATAAAAGACTGAGGTTAATGAATTTGCCTCCCTTATCCCTAAATGGCACAGAGTGTTGGGAGATCTCTCAGCAAAAGAGTGTCCATAGCTCTTAGAGGAGCTCTCAGGATCTATGGGGTTCTCCTCTCTTAGCCCACAGGAGTGTTCAGACCTGAGTACTTTGGTTTGACTCAGTTGCCATGTGTGGGCAGCTTCCAGATGCAAGAATACTTACATGTTCTCCTAAATTCTATGGCTCTTGCCTCTGCCGGGCATACCAAAGGTTTCCTGTAAGATAAATGCAGATGTGATAGAAATAACACAAACCATGGAACACAGCTAGTTTGAATTCCTTGTGCATTATATGATTTAGGGCAACTCTTTTCAGCCTTGGGAACTCAATTGCATACCAATGGTCTTTTGTCTACCTTCTTGACTTTTGCACCCATGAATTCAAACGCTCGTAGACTGAAAGTAACCGAGAAGATTTCTTCTATACTGAATATGTACAGATTTTCTTCTCATTTCATTATTCTGACCTAAAAATAGATGACAGCCATTTCCAGGGCCCATACACTGTCGTGGATGTGGCAGGTCTTCTAGAGATTGTTTAGAGAACACGGATGATGTGCACACTTGATTAGCAAGCAGTCAGCAACTTACCATGGGGACTCGGACAGCCTTGGGTGTTGGTATTTGTTAGAGATGCTCTAGAACCGAGCCTCATGGAAACCAGGGGATTATGACATAGTATTTGTAAAATAGAAAATGTTCCCATTATGAAAAAAGTGCCTAATAAACTCTGTCTCCTTTCTTCCTTTCTTTAACCCTTCTTTCTACCTGATCAGTTGGAAATCATTGAGCCCCAACTTGGTTACTGACTGCTATATTTCTTAGAGAAAAGTCTCTGATGTGTGTTCTTGTGTTCTTTATTTTTTAAAAAAAAAATTCATGAAATAAATTCTGAAAGCTCTATTTGGAAATCAAACCTAGGGGACAATTTATGGTCTTCCCTCCCTTCTTTTATCTACTGCTTCTTCCTGTTCCTTCACCTTCTTCCACCTTCTCTCCACCCTCCACCTTCTTCTCCTTCTTCTTCATCTTCATCCTATTCATAGTACCTTTTACCCAAGGAGTCAGTGACACTGGTAAACGCCATTTCTCAAGACCTACTTGATTCTCCAGAGACATAAGCCATAACTTGAGTTTTATAGTGAGTTGTCTAGACTTAGGTTACAGTTATGCAAGGAATACTAAGTTTACATCAAAGTTGCATTCACAGAGTGACACAGGATAAAACATGACTATAAAATAGTCTCTCAATGTACGAAGTTACTAAGAGACTATAGGATATTTCAAGAAATTTCCTAACCTTTGAGATTGAAAAAGAGAGCTGTCCATTTATTTCCTTAATTAAACCAAAAATAGCACAAATAGCGTTCTGCACCAGTATGGCGAAGCTAATGTTTTCATCTATTGATTTTATTCGAGTGTTTGTCAGAATTATATTACATGACCCAATGTATTGTAGTATCTGTCTTCTGCTGCAGAGCCACAGAAATGGATACTATTGTCAAGAAATTACAAAGCAAATGGTATTTAAAACGAAGCAGGCTTTCCTGGAACGTTGGTATTCTGTCAGGCTTTTTGGAAGTCTTTCTAGTGAATGACATTTTGGACCGGTAATGGCATCGTTCTGCTCACTACAATTCTACAACCTGCAGGTGCTTCTGCTTTTCCACATTTAAACTAAGAACAAAATAGTGAGGCGTTAAGTGCTAGAACTCAGGGTGTTGTGTGTGTGTGGTGGCGGCTGACGTGATCCCACTGAGAAACACAAAGCCCCTCCGCCATTATTCTGTGGCACAAAGGAACATATTTCATAGGCAGACACATTGTCCCCGGCACCTGTGTCTACAGAGAAAGCCCTTCATGGCGCAGTCTAGAGAAGAAATAGCCTGAAGCATGGGACTAAGAGTTGACAGGCTGGCAGATCGTAAGATAAAAATACTGGAAGGAAAACCAAATTGAAAGAGAAATGGAAATGATGAAAAACTGAATTTATCCTGCCCTTTGCTGCGGAGCTATTGGCTGTTGATGGCTGCTAAGGGAGGAAGTGTCAGTGTTCTTCAGGGTAGGTGGTCGCTGTTCCAGTGAGTGGTCACACACACACACACACACACACACACACACAGAGAGAGAGAGAGAGAGAGAGAGAGAGAGAGAGAGAGAGAGAGAGAGAGCACTAATTGACTCAGTGGGTTAAAAATAAAGGACACGAAGTTGGCACAGGGATCTAGTAGGAGGGGCTTGGGAGGAGTTGGAGGATGGAGCGGGAGGTGGATTTGATCATATACATATATACAATCCTCAAGGAAGATTTAAAAATACACTAAAAACGTCATTGGACGTGACAGTTCTGCCCGTACCCCACAAGTTGAGATGGAGATTCTACTAAGATATCCTCACCCGGAACAATTAAGGGTGGTGTTTTTCTACCCACCAGGCATCTCCAATTCATGGCAGGAAGAGTCAGATGATGTCTTCAGCTAATGCAAATTCCATCTAAAGTGGAATAAAAAATAATGAATTTTTTCTTATGAAAAGATTTATCAGTAGGTTAAACAGACTGTAATTGTAAGCACTCAATGCAACATAAAAATTAAAACTCTAAATAGTGGGCAGGAATTACCTAAACTGCAGAGACCTATGCTGTAGCTTTACTGTTAGGGAAAGAGCCGGGGGTGGGGGAAATATCTTTATAGGACTCTGGGCTGACTGACTCCACCTCGAGGAGAGCCATGTTGACCCTTTAGTCCATTAACTGTTTAATTCTTAGTAGGGCATGAGTGCTAGTCAGTTAAGGCACTAGGTCCTCTAAGCTCTGCTGAGGTTTTCTCTAGCTAGTCTCATGTCATGCCGCCCCTGACCCTTGACCCCACCTCTCCCTTTTCCTTTTCTGGCCAACATGGAAGGGAAGAAAGTACCAGTCCCATCTCCCTGGCCTCAGACTGTTTTTTTTTTATAGTGTGCATTCCTACTATGTAGCTGCAAGGTCAGCATTTCCTAATTGCATCGGCAAGACACTAAGAATATTGGTTGACACATATTTTTTTTTTCAGTAAAAATGCCAGTTTGCTAGAGTAACAGAAAAACAAAGTCACACTTAGTTTGAGGGAAAAGAAAACCCAAAGCTACAATTATTCTGTGGTTTCTTACACCCAGGAATTTCAGGAGAGTGTTGCTCACTTCTCATCTGGAGGGCAGAGGGCAAGAAGGAGGACAGAGGAAAGGAATGTGGCTCACAGGAAGCTGGAGTCCAATGACTGAAGATCCACTGTGACATTCTGCAAGTCTTTTCTAATGTGCTACCATTGTCCCTTACCTACCCATCTGTCACATAAGCCATAAGAACTCTGTGAATTTTGGCTTAATAACCAATAGCCACAGCCCATGACACCACGTTAAATCCTTTGCTTGCACCCCCCACCTTTTCTGTCAGTCTTGTACAATCAACCAGGGTTTACATACAGGTATCTATGAGTCTATGCTTCTGCGGCCTCACCCATGCTCATGGTGGGTCGCCTTCACACTACAAATGCTTGTCATGAATTTGTAGAAAAACATGCTCCTACCACAGAGGCATGATGGCTCTTCAGAGGGTCAGGGTTATTGTCCTGGGGAGCCCAAGATAAACATATCATTTGTCTTGACAGTGTTGCTCAGACATTTGGAAGACAGAGTGTTTTTGTTGTAATGCAAATATAGAACCCTCAGCATGATAGAAAAAAATGGCAAAAATTTTGAAGATGAAATAAGAAGCCAAAAAAAAAATTCATGGCTTCCTCTGCCTGCTTTAAGCTCTGACCTCAGACTTTGAGAGATATTTTCTATAGTTTTGGTCTTAAATGTCCCTGCGAGAGACATGTGTTAAAGGCTTGATCATCAACTTGGTGGTTTAGGAGAGGTGGACCATTTTTAAGGAGTGAGGTTTAGGAAAAGGAAGTTGGGTCAGTGGGTACCTGGTTTGAAAGGAATAACAAGTCTTTTCAGTTTTCTGCACCTTGGCTATCTTAAGTGACCAGATCGCCTCTGCCAAATACTCTAGTCATGGACTACTTGCTACCACAGACCCAAAGTAACAGGCCAACGGCCAGAAACCGTGAGCCAGAATAAATCTTTATTCTTTTACTTAATTGTCTCAGGTACTCATATGCATAGTTTTCTGTCAGCTCTCAAATAACCACTCAGAGACTTATTATTAATTATAAATGTTCAGCCAATAGCTTAGGCTTGTTACTAACTAGCGCTTACAACTTAAATTAATTCGTATTTCTTATGTACGTCCTACCGTGTAGCTCAGCACCTTTTTTCAACACATGAAAAAAGGTTGGCGTGGCTTTTTTCCTACCATGAATGGTAGAGAGGGATGTGACACAATGGGAGGTCTGTCTTCAACAGCCAGAAGTAGAAACCCCGCATCTTAGTGCAAATCATATCGCACCTGACTTCTTGGGGAAGACCCTTGTGGTAGAGCCTGACATTTTCCAATTCTGCACAGTGAAATTAGCTTATCATGTTTAAAGCGTCATAGACGCCTCCATAACCTGTAGACGCGGAAGGAAGGAGGGGGTGATGGGGAGCCACTATTCCCCTGGTTTATCTGTTCTTTGTTTTGGTTCTTAACTGGGTCATCGTACTGGCAGGGGGCCTTGGCTTCAAACTGTGCCTTTTCACAGTTTCTAGTCGTTTCCATTGAAGGAGAAATTTCTTTCCTTAATGAAGGCTCTGCCACAACCTGTTATCAGGAAGAAATCTTAGTTAGAAATGGGTCATCCTTAGAAAGAATTGGGGAGGGGGAAGCAGTTTCAGAGAGTGAAGGAGTCTCTAAAAGGAGGTCACTTTACACTGTTAGCAATCAAAGTCCCAGTGACTAGGGAGATGGCTTGTCTCCAAGAATCCTTCTTTGCTCCCTGACACAATTATCACGCCAGTCCCAGCCACTGTGACATAAAGACCTATAATGTCACCATCGACACCAGAAACAAGCTTGCGTGCACGCTGAAATATTTTCTAAAATCAGAAACCTCACTGCGTAGAGGGTACCTCTATGAGTTGCTTTTCTTGTTATTTCAACCAAGTACTCGACAAAGCAACCTAAGGGAGGTAGGATTCACTGTGAGGTGTGCAGCCCACCAGGGAAGGCAAGGCAGGCCAGCAAGTGGCTGCACGGTGGCAGGAGTATGCAACTGGCTCATTTCCTCTCCTGTCTCTACAGAACAAGGAACAGCAGGTGGAGTGAGCTGTAAAACCTCAAGGCTCACCTCTACAGACACCGACAAGGCTCCTCCTCCTGAAAGTTCTACAGCCTTCCCCAAACAGTTCCACTATCTGGGGACCAAGTGTTCAAACTCATGAACCCAAAGAGAACATTTCCCACCAAAACCACAGCAGTGTTCCACCCAACAATCCTTAATATCTAACTCCAGGTTTTTAATATTAAGAACAATTAGAATTCTTGCTACATCCAAACATATGAGTATTTGCATATGTGTATTTAGGCGCACATTCAGAAGTGTGTGTGTGTGTGTGTGTGTGTATGAGTGTGCGCGAGCGCATGAGCGTGCACACGTGCATAAAGGTACAGAGGCCATAAATTGACATCAGGTGTCTCCCTCAGTTACCCTCCAGTTATTTAGTGAGGCAGGGCCTCTCCCTGAACCCAGAATTCACAGTCTTCAGGTTTAGCTAGCTAGCTTCCCCTAGTATCCCTGTCTCTGTCTCCCAAGTAGAGTTGCGGGCTGAGATTCCATGGGGATGCCACTCCTTTCTGGCTTGTATGTGGCAACTGGGGATCTGAACTCTCATCATCACATCTATCAAGTTAGAGCTACTTCGCTGGCCATAACGGGGGAATTTTTTACAATGACATGGAAGGAGAAAATACCTTAGTGTGTGAGCAAAATTGTCAACACTGGCTAGCAATCTTTGAGTAAGGGAGTGGCCGTTAACAACATCATAGAAACAGGGAGGTGTTAAACCTTTGTCTCTCCCAGTCTTCCAAAAATTTCATCTTTAAAAAAGGATATCTCCCACCAACCCCCCCCTCTCGTGTGTGTGTGTGTGTGTGTGTGTGTGTGTGTGTGTGTGAATGTGCAGGTGCCCACATCAGCCAGAAGAGGGCTTTGGATCCCCTAGAGCGGGAGTTACAGGCAGGAAAGACCTGCTACGAGTGTCCTAGGAACTGGAAGGCCTCTGTGAGGACAGTATGTTCTCTTAACCTCCATGTCCTTTCCAGCACTGATTATCTTGCCTTAAAGGCCTGGAAAATTTCTTCTCTTTTGCAGTGCACTCTGAGGATCTTCCGTGGCTCCATTAAACATTACTCACACTGTGGTTTCCCCTGACTTTCTATCTTCCAACATTCCTCGTGTGAATTCCCTCACTTCCCGCCTCTTTCCCTTCTCACATTAAGTGTATTTTAGCTGCCTCTCCCATCATTCGCTCTCCTAGACTTTCTTTATTTACTCCATTCCCAGTCACCTCTTCTTCTTCCTTGGAATTTCTTTTAAATATCTAATGTTGATTAAACAAATAAAAATAAATAAAGCAATACATATAGACTCTCCTACAACTTTCTTATTTCCTTGGCAATTGATCTCACTGACAACTTTTTACTTCCTTGGAGTGTAGACTATGTCTTAGACTTCTGCTCTGACATCATGCATTCATTTAACAAAATCATATAGTGTATCCAACAGCACAGGACAGTAGGTACAGTCTGTTAAGTTCTTTATTTCCCAGTTGTGTGGCAGATATGGCAGATTCAAGGTTGTGTAAGACAGAGTCCTTATTCTTGACATACACACAGCCCTATGGCAGACACGGGTAATTGCACAAATGTTTCGGCAGAGTGGAGAGCCATTTCCTTCCAATTGAAGTCTAGGAAGTATGTGTTGCAGGTGGAGAAAGAGTCTAGTGGGCCACATACCCACTTGTCACCCCTGACAGTCCTAATCCTATGGATAGAAAGAGAATTGTTGTAGAGTCTAGGTAATGGCCCTGTTCATGTTGCCAAAGTGTTGTTTTAAGGCTTTCAAAGGAAACTCAAATTTCACTTAAGTTAAGGGGACAAAAATTAAGAGCAAATGCAATGTCTCTTGCTTTATGCTCACATAATACAAACAAACAACAAGCTTCTTAAAAGCAGTCATCAATAATTCTTACTCAGCCATTATAGCAGCATAATTATATGATAATATCTGCCAACATGCCCACAATCTTCCCACTCTTTAAATTCCATTCTCTATAGTTCTTGTTTGGAAAGATACTTTGTTGTTGTTGTTTTTGCTTGTTTGTTGTTATATAAACAGGTATTTCATTTTGTCAAATGCTTTTGATGTATCTGTTGAGATACACGTAGTTTTAATTTTCTGTTATTTGAATGGGGTTCATTATCCTCATTGGTTGGGGTAATATAACCTGATGTAGTTACTGTTCTGTTGCTGTGAGGAGACACCATGAACAAGGCACATTATAAAAACGAGCACTTAGTTAGGGACTTGCTTACAGTTTCAGAGGGTAAGTCCACGAGCATCATGGTGAGGGGCAGAGCAGCAGACAGGCATGGCACTGGAGCAGCTGCTGAAAGATTGTATCCATATCTGCAGGTAAGAGGCAGAAAGAAAGCTAGTCTTGCTTGGTATGGGCTTTTGAAACCTCAAAGCACATCCCCAAGTGAATCATCTCCTCCAACAAGGCCACGCTTCCCAAACCTTCCCAAACAGTTTAACAATTAGGAACTAGATATTAAAATATATGAACCCATGGTGCCATTCTCATTCAAACCACCATATAACCCATCTTGTATTACTGAAAATAAATCCTGCTGGATTGTGATGTGTTTTTATATCTTGTTAGATTTGGTTTGCTAGAATTTGGGTAAGGATTGTCAAGTCCTGAGTCCTAGACATACTATATGTGGTTGACTTTTTTTGAACTAGCTTTGTCTGGCATTGGTAATTTTGTTTCATAGGCAATTGTGAAGTGATGTTTCTCTTTTTAGTTTGGGGAATTATCTCTAGTGGACTGGTATAAAATCTTAATGAAACACTTGGAAAATGAACCCATGAAGACATCTTGGTGTAGACTTCTTCGTGGATAAATTCTGATTGCTAATTATTATTTTGGTTGTTTTAAGTCCATTGGCACCCCTTTTCTCTTAAGTTTTAAAAGTTTGTATCATTTTGGGAATTTTTCCAATTGATGTAAATTATTTAATAATATGTAATTTGCTATATAATTGCTTATTGTTTTATAGCATTTTTTATCCTGTTATGTTGGTAGTCATGGTCCCTCTTTCATTTCAATTCTGATCACTTTCTTTTCTCTTTCCTCTTTGTCAGTTCTGTTTTTTCTTGCAAAGACCCAGCTCCAGCTTTTATTCATATTCACTATATTTTCATTATAGTTTTTCCTTTTTCATTTTTTATTGAACTATATTTTTCTCCACCCCTACTCTCCCCCCTCCTTTTCTACTCTCTCCTATGATCCCCACACTCCCAATTGATTGAGGAGATCTTGTCTTTTTCTGCTTATCAGACTACATCAATTTCTTTCCTAATTCCTATTATTTCATTCTTCTGGTTGCTTTGTTTAACTTGCTATTTTCTTCTTTTTATACTTTCTTAAGATAGAAAGTTAGGTTATTTATTGATTTGAGAAAGTATATAACTTTTAAGTACAGGCATTTATAGCTGGAATCTAATCTATTTGTAAGATATTCTCTGTCTTCATTTCTGTTTTATTTATCTCAAGACGTTCTCTAAATTTTCTTTTTCAAAACTTCTCTTTCTGTTATTGACATCCAGTTTCATTCTGTTGTGGATGAAGTGACACTCTATTAGTTTAACCTTCAAAGTCTACTTGAGACTACTGCATGACTGAAAATATGGAATATACAGTTCAATACTATATGTGCATTTAAAAATGCGTATTCTGATGATTAGACCAGAATATACCTAGAATGTTGATCAAGCCTTTTATTTTCCTTATTGATTGATATGTGTAGGGTTCGACTCATTCTTATAGGTCTGGTATTGAAATTTCCCTTATCATAGTAGAATTGTACACTTCTCTCTACATTTCTGATTAACTTTAATTACCAAGGAGATATAACCTAGAGTCATCTAGAAAGGAAATATTAATAAGGAGTTAAATACAGTAGGATGACTGGTGAGTACATCTATGAGGATTGTCTATATTGCTAATGTTAACTGATGTGGGAAGACACTGTCTGTTTTGGGTGGCAACATTCCCTAGGCAGGAACTCCAAAACTATCTAAGTGTAAAGAGGAGACTGAGTATGCATAAGCACGCCTGCGTTTATTTTCTCTCTGCTCTTGTCTGTGGATATGACCAGCTGCTTCAAGCTCCTACCTTGACTTTCTCACAATGATGGGCTGTAACCCAGATCATAAGATGAGTAAAATTTTTTTCACTTAAGGTTGATACTGTTAGGGTATTTATCACAGTAGCAAAAGTCAAACTGGGAGATTCCTCTTGACACTTTCGTTATATTTGGATAGCTCTGTTGTGAGGTACATATGTGTTCATTATCTTACCAATAGACTGATCCCTTTATCAATGTTATTCTTTGTGTATTATAAGAGTTTTTTTATTTAGACTTCATTTGTTTCATACTATTATATTTCACCCAGCTCTCTTTTAGTTGCAATTCCATTCTTGAGTTATAATTGATTTATCTTTGAATTTGAATTATGCTTTCAGTAAACTACATGTTGTTAAATTTTGTAGTTTCTAGCTCCTGTAACAACCTCTGCTTTTAATAGGATCATTTAATCAATTTGTATTAAGTTAATGCCCCCATATGGCCCTTTATTTTATATTTTCATAGCTCTCATACCACTTTTCATATCTCTACTCTCTTTAGCTGGTCCCTTTTGTGCTAAGTAAATATTTTGCAATTTAGCATTTTAATCCCTCTTTCACTCTGCATTATTTCCTTCTGGTTCCTTCAAGCCTTTCTATTTGAATCTAAACTTGGCCAAATCAGCGTGAAATTCAAATTAACTTAATACCACTAGGTTATAAAAATGTGATTTTTACATATTTTTATTTCCTTCCCTCACTTTTAATGTATTACTATTGTACATAGCATGTCCAGAAATGCTGTATAGTCAGACATACTTTGCTATAATGATTGCTTTGCTTTGTCTTATATCTTTTAAAGAAGTTAAGAAAATCAAAGATAACAATTACGTGGGTGTGGCTTCTTCAATATTAAACATCTTATTTATAATTTCTGATTCTTTTCATTTGTTCCTGTGGATTCAAGTTACCATCTGGCACCATTTCTTTAGCCCAATGTAGTTTTGTTTCCACCCACATCCTTTTTGCTCTTATTGGCAAAGTTAATACATTCCAGTAATGTCGAAGGCCCAGCAAGGCATTCTATACTGTTCTGTGCAACTTCTTTTCAACCAGTGGAGAGAAGAAAGGAGACCTTTGCAATCCTCGTGTTTGTCTTTGCAAATACGTTGCTACCTTTATTTGAGGTTTTGTTTATTGGTAAGAACTTGAGCTATTTTCTGGGGTCACCCGCTTTCAACCTGCAGCAATTTCTTTCGTACGTTTTCCTCTTGTGTGGAATGAACACTAAACTGCTTTCACTGTTTTGCTCGCTGGAAAAACCTATTTCCATGTTTGTTCATTTCAGAATTTCTTCGCCTTCCATTTCATTTTGACATGAGGACTTTGCTGATTATAGAATTTTTATTCTTTCCATCTCTTTCTCACACATATTAATATGGATGTATATATGCATGCATGCATGTCTGTATCTCGAGACAGAGTCTTTCTGGGCAACCTGGGTTGGCCTTGAACTCTGGGTCTCCAGCCTCTGTTCTTCATCTCTTGGGAACACAGGCGTGCACTACCACACCCAGCAGCAAACTTTTCCTTGGTCCATTTTGATTCTCTCACCTCATTTCGCTGGATCATCCGTTGTTCTCATTGGGGTTCCTTGATAAGAAATAAGCCATTTGCTCCTGCTGCTCTAGAGTCCACCCACATTCAGCTTTCAGCATTCCAGTGTAACATGTCTTTGTGGATTGAGTAGTATTTGTGCTACTAGGAGTCTGTCAATTTTCCGAGTATATAGAAAATAGTTTTTTTTTAAACACATTTGAAGGATATTAGGCCATTTTTTTCAGGTACACACTTTTCATTTGACTATATTTTCCATCTCTTTACTAATATTCTATATTCCTTGTGATTTCACATTTACATATTTCTCGAATTTCTTTTACAGTGAGTATTGGAAGTCTTTGTTAAACCCAACAATTCATTGCTCTTCCAGCATGTTTACGTTGCCCATGTATTTCTCTAGTCTATGGTTCATGAGTTACTATTTCTTTACAAGATCTAATGACTTGTTGTTGATGAACTGGATAACTTAGATAATAGATCTCAACAGTGAAGTTGTGATACTGTCTTCTCGTTCCCAGACTTGATTTTTTTAATCGTGTCTATTTTTCTGGTGACAAGCATCATGCATCATTCCAATGACTTCTAGTCTCCTCCCCTAAAGCAAAAGCTGCTGTGTCATATTTCATGGGGTGCAGCCTTGGGTGGCCAGCAGTTGCTCTAAAATGGTGTGCTTCTAGCAGAGTGGCCTGGGGCTGTCTGCTAGGCTTGGCTGGGTGGTCATCAAGCCCCAGGGTTCCTCCAGTCCCTGTCACCTCAGTGCTGGGATTATAAAAATGTGCTACCGCATTTGTTTCATTTATGTGGGTCCTGGGGCTTGAACTCAGGTCCTTTGGAACTATCTCCTCCATTTCTTTTCTTTTAAGGTGACTCTTTTTTTAAAATGAGGCCTTCCTTGGTTACCCAAATAAAACCAGTCATAATGATATCCTCATTCTTCCCCTCAACGCTGCATTCAAACAAGTTCAGTTAAAGTATCCAGACATTATAGATGAGTTATCTGTGGGGGAGACACATTAGGGTCTGTGTCTAGATATGACTTCTTGAGAATTAAGTCAGTTTGGGTTTAAATTCTTGGAGGAAATGGCAGTTGAGAGTGGTACTTTCTTATTCTGAACCTCTGTAAATACAAGTCTCTGTTGAATAATTTCTCACCAGCATTAACATGCTGGCTTCCTGCTCCCTCTCTGCTTTGTGTTGTATTCACGTGGACCCTAACATCTGATCCTACAGAGATCTTGTTTGTAGTACACAAAACTCCCCTGGAGGGCTTTCCAGTTAAAGGGGAGGGAAGAGAGCAGATCTACAGTACTCCAGGGCAAACTCTACCAAAATATAGAGCCTACCATTGAGGTCATGTGTGTGTGTGTGTGTGTGTGTGTGTGTGTGTGTGTGTGTGTGTGTGCGCGCGCGCATGCGCGCGCACACGTGTGTGACATGTGGTATTCATCTGCTTTCCAGTCTCAGTTCAGAACCAACAGCAAGGCAAAGTGGAGAGCAGGGACTTGCCTTGTGAGAACACCCAGGAAATAACAGCCTTCGCCCGACCATCTATTTTCTACTCGTTTTTTAACACTAAAGGCTTAGACAGAGAACTGACAACATTTTCAATGCGAAGCTTATTCAACATTTCAGTGTTGCCGCAATTAGGCATTTCAGAAGCATGTGTTGCCTTCTATTCAAACCCCAGCGTCCGCTCTGACAGGTCACAGACTAAAAACCAGGATAATGACATTCTATCTTGATCGCAGGATCCAGACGCACCAGTCTGGTGTAGATCAAAAAAAGAAAACAACAACTTAAGTGCTGATTTAATTTCCTTTTCCTCAAATATTGAGTTCATATTGAAACAGCATACCCAGTGTGAATTTTGTTAAGACTGTAGCGTCTTAGCAGTCTCTGAAACCTATAAAAGTTTTAAGAAATATAAAGTCTTAATACATGATGATCCATGTTCATTTGCTCAACTAGCAATTTTACATACACTATAGATATTTTTATCTAAGAGGATTGTAGATGGAAGTTTCTGTCCCGCTCAGTCCCACAGTCGTTCAGTCCTAAGGAAACACACAGAGGCTTACATTAATTACAAACTGTTTGGCCTATTGCTCAGGTTTATTACTAACTAGCTCTTACAACTTAAATCAACCCATAATTCTTATCTATGTTTAGTCACATGGCTTGGTACCTTTTTTCAGTAAGCCATTCTCATCTTGCTTCCTCTGTGTCTGGCTTGAGACTGTGTCTCTGCCTTTCCTCTTCCCAGAATTCTCCTAGTCTGGTCACCCCACCTATACTTCCTTCCTGGCTACTGGCCAATCAGCATTTTATTAAACCAATATGCATGACAAATCTTTACAATATACAGGAGCATTATCCCACAGCAGAAGATAGATAAGAAAATCTGAATAATTTAAAATTTCAAATGGCTTCTATGTATCCAGAAAATTGTGGGGAAAAATGATGTAAGTTTTAAAAATGTCTGTATAGGTGCACATGTGTGCAGGTACTTATGGGGGTCAGAAGAGGGCATCAGATCCCCTGAATCTGGAGTTACAGGAATTGTGAAATGGCCCAGTATAGGTGCTGGGAATTATTTAAGAGTATGGTCCTGACCAGGAGAACTATACACTCTTAAGAACTGAGCCATCTCTCCAGCCCTGGATATATTTTGATTGGCATACAGGCTCCATTTGCTTGTTAATCCTCTTATCTCCATTGCTGTTACCCTCTGAAGTTATCAGTTACCTAGGTCTTAAGAGTAGCATTGTATATATAGTGAGCCCCCTGAGCTTTCCCTCTGGGACTGAAAGACTACTACTCTTTTCTCAAGCACAGAGCTCTATTTTCTTACTATTTCAACACTTGCTTCACCTTCAACAACTCTTCCATAGACACGGAAGCTTGGGAGATGTGTCTAGCACGTTTTTTCACTGGCCACCAGCACATAAATAACAACAAAGATATTCCTTATTAATTATAAGAGTTTAGCCTTTAGCTTAGGCTGGCCCCACTTAAATTAACCCATTTATATGAATCTATGTTACCTCTCCTCCATCTTGCACCTCCTGTTTTTCCTCTGTGTCTGGCTGGCAACTCCACCTTTCTTCTTCTCAGTGTCCTCTCTGTCCCCAGAAGTCCTGCTTGACCTCTTCCTGCTTAGCTATTGGCCATTCAGTTCTTTATTAAGATGCTTAACAGTGACACATCTTCACACAGCATAATGAAATATTCTGAAAGAGATGTGTCAATCAAGTAGCCACTTCCATTTTTCAGTCAGTTTTTTGCTTTGAAGTCTTGTCCCTTCTCTGTATAAGGTACATCATTTTGGTAAATCATGATATGCTGTTTAAGGTTGTTGAAAGTAGAATTGAGGAGTAAAGAGGCCCCCACTTGCCTTTGCCTAAAGTCCCTGTCTTTAGGCAGGCTGGCCCCCTAACTCTGTAATAAGGAGAAGGGAAGACTGCAAACTGCTAAGAGTATTGAAATTATTTGAGAACAACTAGAAGGTGAAAGATTTCTAACCTTGATGATGGAATTTTATTCCAAAATGTAAGAATTCGTGCAGTAAAGCAGAAACCTGGAAGTCCTGTCATGGAACTCTCATTCGTGGAAAGAAAGCTCAACTAGGAACCTCAGCTCGACTACTCTGGTTCATGTTGTGAAATAATCCTTCTGTATGCTGTGGATATGTATTATTATCATTGATTAATTTTTTTTTAAAAAAAAGAGCAGAATAAGGCTAGGCAGGAAAGCCAAACTGAAAATGCTGGGGAGAAGGGCCAAGTCAGGGAGATGCCAGCCAGCCGCTGAGCAAGCAGACCATGCAGAAAATGAGGTAACAAGCCATGAGTCATATGACAAAGCATAAATAGAAATATGTGATAATTTAAGTGTCAAGGTTAGCTGGTAACAAGTCTGAGTTATCAAGCGAAGCATTTGTAATTCATATTCCCCCTCTGAGTTGGTTATTTGGGACCAGGCAGTCAGAACAGGAAACACCCCTCTACAGGTTGGTTTCTGCTGGACATCATGGGTGCCTGATTTGATGATGTCATCTATCTGCTGCCATTCATTATTTCCCCTGGAAGCATCATGGTGGGGGAAGGCACTCTGCCGACTTCTTCAGCGGGGCTTCCCCAGTGGATCTCTTCCAGACATTGGTACCCCAGCCCTGATGTAAACAGAGATTTCTCTGTCTCGCCCTGTCCCATGGATGCTTCTAAATAATCACTCAGAGGTGTAACATTAATTACAAACTCTTTGGCTTATAACTCAGGCCTACTACTAACTAGCTCTTATAACTTAAATGAACCCATTTCTACTAATCTATGTTTTGCCACATGTCTAGTGGCATTACCTGTGTTCTAATACATCTTGTTCTTCCAGTAGTTGGTTGGCATCTCCAGACTCTACCCTTCTCCTTCCCAGTATTCTTAGTTTGGTTGCCTTTCCTATACTTCCTGCCTGGCTACTGGCTAATCATCATTTTATTAAACTAATTTGAGTGATAAATTTTTACAATATACAAGAGAATTATACCACCACATTTCCCCTTTTACTCTAATTAAAAAGGAAGGTTTTGACCTTAATATAGTAAAACTATATACAACAAAAGTTATTAAGCAAGAATTATAGCAACAATATCTAATCCAATTTTGCATTTGGCAAAATTAGAGAAAAGACTTAATTATCTTTCTTATCTTGTTGAGTCTAAGGTTTTGTGTTTAATTTACTTTCTATTATAACTAAAGAAAGCTATAATTATAACTATTTTGTCTTCAACTCCATCAAAGATCCCAGAATGGTGAAATGTTACTTAACAATAGGCAGTCACCCAAAGTTCCTCTGCAATGTTCAGGCACCCAACTCTGGCCTACAGGCTTGGAGTATCTGAAAGACTTTCCTATGAAACTGGAAATTTTGCAGTACTGTCCTACCTTGTCTTGGATAAGTTCAGTAGTCACATTTCTTGCATCCTGTTGATCCAGTTTAGAGAGTAACTGCCAAAAGTTGAGGCAGGGACAATTTCTTTTCCCACATGTGGTGTGGGACAATTGTCTATATTCTATCAATTATATTTTAAATAAACACTGATTGACCAGTAGCCAGGCAGGAAGTATAGGCAGGAAAACCAGACAGGAAGTAGAGGCAGGTCAATAAGAACAGGAGGATGCTGGGAAGAAGGAAGCTCATTTTCTCTACAGTCATGACCCATCCACAGAAAAAGGAAGATATGACTGCCTTGCCAAAAAAGATACCAACCCATTTGGCTAACATAGATAAAAAAAATGAACTAATATAAGTTATAAAAGTTAATAAGAAGCCTGAGCTAAAGGGCCAATCAGTTTACAACTAAAGTAGACCTCTGTGTGATTTCTTTGGGACTTAATGATTGTAGGAACTAGGCAGGACAGAAAGCTCAGTCAACACACATGGCTAGCTTTTGCCATAAAGAAAACAAACTCTATATAGAGGTTTCTTCAGTGACCATCATTTTCTTTGAATTAATTGGCGCTGCCAGGAGCAGAAGAGTCTCACTGTCAAGAAAGTCTAAGTTCTTAAAATATTTCCAATGCCATAATCTGCAGGTCTTTGAAGTGTTTGAAAATTGCCTATCTACCTGAAATATATTTCTATATGACCTTGAAAAACCTAACTAGCATAACTTTAAGTCTGCTATTGTAGATGACTAGTAATCTGTATTTCTTAGTTATACATTACATTTTTTAATGAAGTATATAAGCACAATACCATAAACAGAAGTAGAAATATACATACAATATAACAAAATTAACTTTAAAATTGCATAAATAAACACACACACACACACATCTATCCCAATATAAAATATATAAGATTAATAGTTGTGTCTTAGATTAAAATAGGTTCAGTAACCTACTCTTTTCTCCATCATTTCTCCATCACCCTGGTTTGATGGTACCCTTTGTGTACTCACTCGGTTGAGCTGCTGCATGCTGTAGAATGTTGGGTTTTCAGAGCACCTGGTTTGAGATGCTTTCTGTCTCTTGGCTTCTGTCTGCTACTCTCTACCCATTCTGTAACTTTAGCTGACTCTACCCTTAAAGAGTATAATGACTATATTCTTCAATTGGACTAGAGTGTTGTCTTAGCGTCACTACTGCTGTGATGAAACATCATAACCAAAGCAAGTTGGGGAGGAAAGGGTTTATTTGGCTTACACTTCCACATCATAGTCCATCACTGAAGTTAGGACAAGAATTCCATCAAATAGGGCAGGAACCTGGAGGCAGGAGCTGATGCAGAAGCCATAGAGGAGTGCTGCTTACGGGCTTGCTATTCATGATTTGCTCAACCCGCTTTCTTATAAAACCCAGAATCATCAACCTAGGGGTGACACACCCCATAATGGGTTAGGTCCTCTCTCATCAATACTAATTAAGAAAATGCATTATAGTCAGGTTTTATGGAGGCATTTTCTTAATTGAGTTTCCTCCTCTCAAATGACACTAGCTTGTGTCACGTTGACACAAAGCTATACAGCACAGGTGTCAATCAGCTTTCTAAAACTGTATTTACAGTTTTACGTCATATGCATTTTTTTTTTCTGGGAAAGGATTCATATGAGCCACTGAAAGTGATCTATGATCTCAGCTTTGGAAATGTCAGTCTTGACTGGGCACTCTTAACTTCCTGCTTTATCCCCAGCAGAGTGTGATGGAGATAAAAGAAGAAAAGGGTGAAAAAGAGAAGAGTCACTGTCCTTTGTTGGTGATCCTCCCTCCAGACATAAGGAGGAGGATGGGTGAGGTTTCCTCTAAGATGGCATTCCTCTGTGCCCTTTAGACACTGTTCTTCCTTACCCGTGCAAAACCTAGTCCTCATAGGAATGCCTTAGTTACCAGTCAGTTTACTGAGCAAGGGCCTGAGGGATTCTGCTGTACTCTCTGCTGTGCTGGATACAGTGGCACTGAGGCTGGAAGGGTACATGGGTGGTGTCCATGAGGATGTAGCTTCCCCCAGTTTATCCATAACCATAGATTATATCTTGACCCCCACATGGGGTTTAAAGGCATCTCTGTGAAGTAGAGCCTCTCTCCATGACTGTAAGGATGTGGGCAGAAGAGGGAGTGTTTCCTGTCTGATTATCATATGAGCTGTTAGCAGTATCCGCTCATGAGCAAAGAAGGAAAGATAAGTCCTAGTGAACCAGGGGCACAGAACTGTATAGAGACTGTTGTTGTCATCAGTGTGTGAATACATGTGTGTGCATGTGTGTGCATGTATGTGCATGCATGTGCAGTTTCTGGTAAAGGCCAGAAGACAGAAGAACCACAGGAGCTAGAGTTCCAGACAGTTATGGGCACAGAGCTAACACCTGAACTCAGGGCCTCTGCAAGAATAGCGTGTGCTAAGTCATCTCTCCAGCCCCTGGCTAGCTTCCGTCTGAATAGTGTATGCTAAGTCATCTCTTCAGCCCCTGGCTAGCTTCCGTCTGAAACAGTGTCAGCAGCAACCCAGCTGTAGCTTGCTTTCAAGAAAGCTGTAAGTGTAAAAGAAACTGAATGTGTTTTGTTTGCTGAACAAACTAGAAGAGAAACCATAACAATGATTGGAAAGTACATATAAAGACAAGGCAGTTGCCAAGGACTCTCATATCAATGCTGTATTGTGCCTTTGTACCATATTTTAGATATTCAAAACTGATAGTCCCTTCCACCTATCCTCAGGGAGAACAGGGGACTAAGGAAATGGCAGATTCAGGCACAAAACCCAACTCTGAGTTCAGCCATTGCCTTGCCCCAGCACCTGCAAGGTCTTTCTCCCCAGCAAAGAGATTTCAAGCAGCAGCCATGATGCCTGGCACTAATGTTTATTTGCTTTAAGGGGGGTAAGGGATGAAACAGTCCCCTCATTATCTTTTTTATATGTATTTATTTATTATGTATACAATATTCTGTCTGTGTGTGTGCCTGCAGAATGAGGGCACCAGACCTCATTACAGATGGTTGTGAGCCACCCTGTGGTTGCTGGGAATTGAACTCAGAACTTTTGGAAGATCAGGTAATGCTCTTAACCGCTGAGCCATCTCTCCAGCCCCCATCCCCCCCCCCATTATCTTTTTCGTTTCTGAAATGTTTACTCAACACCATCTCTGGGTAGATGAGCCATGATTAACAGTGTTAGAATATTCAAGTCATCTAGGTAAGTGCTCAATTGAAGCAAGTACCTTTTTCTTTGCCTGCGAAGGCCTTAGGATAAAAAGGGTAATGTTTTTAAAAATATTTTTGCCTTTAGGTATTAGTTTAAACCTTAGAACTAACATGTCTTGTATATTTATATTTCTCTCAAATTGCATACATGTACAATTATTTACACAATTGCATCTATAATTGTATAATTAATATATTATTATATGTAATTGTAAAATATATATCATATGTGTATCTATTCAAACACAATATATGTAATATATGTCCAATTACACAAGGCGAGAGAAGGCAATGTTAAAGTTCCCTAGAGCTCCATGGAACATGAATAAGCATATGGACTGTTCCCTTACACCTACTCCACAAGTTTGAGTATTGAAGATTTATATAGTTAGAGACTATGTGGTGTAAATATGTATAAATTTATATTGTGCTAATTTATGGCATGTGGTACAGAAGGCTGCTTGCAAGTTGCAGCGTATTTCTTCCCACGTTTCTGCTGAAATATTCATCTCCGGGTCCCTTCCTCATGCTTGCCTTTGTCTCCCCGCAGATGTTTGGAGCAGCTTGTTTTCAGGGGAGTGGAAGGACGCCTCCCGAATGCAATTCAGGTGAAGAATGCACCATTCCAGCTAGGAGGCAACTGAAGAGGGGGTCCCCCTCACCTTCAATCCTGCCAGCTTCTGTGTGGAACACTTGCTTCATCGGAGCAGGTTCCTTTGTATCTGCTGTCCCCTGTCCTATAGGCATGACAGCGTCTTCTCTTCTACATATTAGAACTCCAGTGGATATGGGAAGTTTCAGATTGTACACACACATACACACACACACACACACACACACCTATACACACACACACCCCTACACACCTACGCACACATATACACTCACACACACACATACACTCACACACATGCACACACACACACACACACAGAGACACAGAAGGAGAGAGAAGGCTGACTTATGTTCGAGACACTCTGGTCTGGTTCACGCCTAGTTATTTGTGGCTGTAGCAAAGGGGCAAAGGTGGCCGGAGATGAGAAGTTCACAGCGGGCTCAGAGACCACCCTCCGCTTAGCCCACTCTTACATCCGTGTAGGTTGCTTCTGAAAGTCTTTCGATTGACCTGCTTGAGTTAATCCATCTATGTTTTCCTGGTGCCTCCACCTGGTGGCATGTTCATGGGAAGTGGGGTGACCAAGAAGGAGGCCGTGGGCAGGAAGAGGAAGAAAACCAGAGCCCCAAATTGATTAAACAGACCCCAGATGACCACCAGCTCACTGGGGATGGCGAAAGCTTTTAACCAGCCACAGCCCCCGGCAGCCCAGAGACTCCCTTCCTGGGTCAGATCTGCCTCTCTCGACAGGGAAATTAGTGAGCAGCTATTTTTAGATTGTTTACTTTTCATCTCCTGCTAGAGCTCTGCTGCCGGAGCAGTTTGAGAAGAGATGTATTTGTGGTGGTAATGGAGACTTGTATTGATCGCACAAGGATGCGAGAATCAGACCGACTTTGCAGGTCTTGCAAGTGCCACGAATTTGCTAGTCCCCTCGCAGTGTTACACCAAGACGAGCTAACATTTGCACAAATCTTCAACATTTTGGAACCTTTTAAAAATGCATGTTGCCACGTGAGCACTTTCTCAATTGCCTTGTCAGTTTTAAAGTTTTTGCAGTGAAAGAAAAGAAATTGCTAAGTGTTTATAAGGGAGAGTCTTGGAGTCACTAAGCCGGGAAATGTCACAGACATAACACAGCCATAGTCAGCCTTTTCCAGAGAAGAGGGATAAGCGTGTCTACTTGGCCACCCTGGGTTGACTAAAAGAAACAAACACAAAAAATCCTGCGTCTGAAATATTTACTGACATGCAAGGTTGGCTCACCTTTCTGGCACTCCTGTCTGACTTCCTCATTGTCAGGAGCTTTCTGGATTTTGCCATTCCATGCTGACTACACCCAGTGAGAAAGCAAACACCCATACTCCACTAAAACAGGAAGTCCATACTGAGGAGAAATAAATGGAGAAATGTGTTTGTTTGGATTGTAAGTTCCTGGTAAGTAGACTGTGAACTTTAGGAAGTTGCAGGTCCAGAGGAACACCGTGTTAAGTAAAGGACCATTGCTGAGAGTTTATGGCCTGATGTCCTTCCTGGACGACCCTTCATCTTTCTTATGCTCCCTCAAGGAAGGTGAAATGTTGTCACCATTCCGCTGTTATTTTTCAGGCTTCAAGGAGGTGTGATTTTGCTAGCCTGAGTATTGTCAATGACAAAATCGAATCTCTGATCCAAGTAGTACGTGGCTGTGATGGTTAGCGTTGGTTTTCAACTCAGGATCTGAAATCAGCTAGGAGACAGATCCCCAGGCCCACTTGTGAGGGAGGATTGAGATCAGTACAGTCTCTGGGCAAGCCTAGTAGGGGTTTTTCTTGAAGTTAATGGAGATGAGACGGGCTATGGTAAAACTGGGCTTGTGTCCTGGAGAGCATAGCACAGAGAAGGAAGCAAGGCTATTCGCCACCCTGACTGTAGATGTGGCACAACCGTCTGCCTCAAGCGCCCGCCAGCAGTGCTCCCACACCAACGCAGACTGTACCCTTGAACTTTGGACCAAAATCAACCTTTCTCCCTTAAAGTGCCTTTTTGGGGGGGGGATATTTTATTGCAACAACAGGAATGGAAACGAATTCAGTGGTGTTTGCAGAAACCTGATAGAGACATGGCTTGAAGAATCTTAGTGTATTCAAAGAAGGGGGATTTGTCAGCAGCCCCTGAAGAAACCCCTGCTGTGGATTTTAAAGGCAGACGTCTGAAAATATTGACTCTCAGGACATTGCTTTGATTTGTTATGATTCTCAGTGGGACGGGAGGGAGGAGATGGTGCCTGGATCTAAAAGCAGGTGCCATGCCTCCACGGAGCCCTTCTTTTCCTCTGACAGATCTATGAGTAATTGACTTCATTTACCAAACAGGCTGAGAACAACGTAAAATTATGCTACTCATCTGAACTGAAAAATCTCCTCTGTTTTCCAGCACAGTCTCAGAGCACCATGTGCGAGAGAACACGACAGAATAGAAACTGATTATGCAAAACGAGAGAAAGGGAACTGCTTCTCTCGGTGGCATGTGGCAGCCTTGTGGGGAAGGCAGAGCCCAGGGACACTGGGTGCTATCTCTGACAACCATGTGTCACAAGTTGAATGGCAGGATGGGGCTAAGATATGGGCTTGTATGTCCTTGTACACAGCTCTTTGAGACATGCGTACATTACACACACATTACTGACACATTCAAAAAGGTGCCCTGAGCGGTCACCAATGACAACACGCACATGGAGGTAAAGAGGAAAACACCCCCCTTTTTTTTTTTCCATTTTCTATGTGCTATCCCAGGGTCTCCACTCTGGTCTTTACAGATCCTTCTAGAGACTTGAATAGCCTTTGAGAGCCGCACCCACTCAGCACAGTGACTACAAAAGCTTTGAAAAGGGTGGAAATGATTGCTTGCTGATAGAGAGAGGTAAGAAGGAGGTGAGGGGGATAAAGGCTTGTTAGTACTCTGAGACTCCAGACAGAAGGGATCAAAGTGACATTTTAAAGCCAAGGTTGGTTGTTTGGTGTGACTACCAAAGACTGTGAGTTTACGACCTTTCCAGGGTCCTGGGTCCTTACTACAATAATAAATAGATCACACCCTAGTTTCAGATTATATGAGCCCTCCCTAAAGTTTGTCCATAGATAAGCATATACTTACGACTGAATCCAGACTCTAATGACTCTCAGTGTATAAAAGCACGTGTCCTCGAGGGATGATTGAAGACCTATGCAATGAACTCTGTCTACTGAAGCCTAATAGCAACCCTGGTTATATACGTACCGTGAGAAAATGACATCATTTCAAGGTTGGGTCCTTTGACAACAGACATTTGATTCTGTGCCCCTTCATCATCTTGGAAATGGACAGCAGGATTCTAATCACAGTACCTCAGAGCAGAGGGATTTGCTCTATTCAGGTCTTGGGAAATCTGAATAATAAATTAAAGCAAAGTGACAGATCACGAATCACTAGGGAAAAATTACAAAAGCTTGTGTCCATGCTGATCCTAAGTGGAAAAGTGATTGAAAGAGAAAAAAGCATTCGTGCTCATAGCCAAGTCTTCACAACCAATCGGCAAACTTCAGAAAATCGTGGTTTTGTAAGCATTATGGTGCAGACTGGAACAGACTAGAAGTGTCGTTGAATGCTAAATCTCATAGGAAGCTTCAAAAAGAAGGATATTTTCATGCTTTAAAAGTGTGCATGTGTGGGAAGGAGAGTTTTCTGAACTACAGAACTGTTGGCTGACAGCAGCGGGGAGCAGGTTGGCCGGACTGGGCTGGAGGGAAAACTGGGTCGGCCCCAGACTCCATCTTCGTGCTCTTAAAATACAGGCGCTATCGGAAGCAACAGCTAAAGGCTGTAGAGAGGATGGTGATTCATGAATTCTATATGAAGCCAGATCATTGTTCTGTGAAGGGAACAGAATGTAATTTTTTTTAGGCTGCGCAATGACTTAAAAAACACACAACTCATGTATTCTTTTGGACAGCTACTCTAGACACCTGAGCGACTGACTGCAGGCACGCACGCACTCAAGAATGCAGACAAAGTCCTCGCGTGAGTTTTCGAGCTGCCTAAACAAGAGTTTCTCTATCACTCTGAAGTGTTTTTGAGGGAACTGAATGTAAGGTGTCATCAGTGTGTCCTAAAATATCCTCAGCATGAAATAACATTTGTAGCACCAATACCATTTTTAAACTATGACATAAAATTCCATATTAAGTCACAAAAATGGAGTTTAAGGGGAAGGGGGTGAGAAAGTATATATGAATCACAGCATTTGGTGAGGAGGTTACAGGAGTCACTGATTTGACGGGATGGAGATGGTTCACTCCAGTGCTGTAACTCGTGAGAGTTTGAAGCTGTGCTTAGGGTCACATGGAACCTGGTAAAATATGACAAAGCACCCTTGATGTGGTCACAACAGGTGACTACATCTAACCCCTAGGCCTTAAATCTGTGATTCTCAACCTCCCGAACGCTGCAACCCATCAGTACTACAGTTCCTCATGTTGTGGCGACCCCTCCAACTATAAAATTATTTTCATTGCTACTTCATAACTGTAATTTTGTGATTGTTATGAATCACAGCGTAAATATCTGATATGTGGCCCTTGCAAAGGGATCTTTCAAACCCACAGGGGTCATGGCCCACAGGTTGAGAACCACTGTTGGAAAGGTTCTCCAGGAAGAAGGGAGGAATTGTTGTAATATGGGAGCAATGGCCATAGCCAGGGATGCGCGCTACAGTAACCCCATTCGGAGCCATCTTTAGGGGAAGAACACTCGGGATCCTTCAGGAAGTGGGACAGAAAGTGGTCACGCTGAGCTCCCATTTTTCACATTCTCCATCTTCTGCCACAGCCTGCCGGTGGCTAGATGCAAGGGGAACTTGTGATTAGAGAAACCCTCTTGACATCCCTGGAGGTCAGTCTCTGAGCCATAAGGACCTCAGGAGGAACCACAGGACATCCAGCACCAACAATAGATTCCTCCATGTAGGGTGACTGTCTCCCTAAAGGTTCAGAGGATACGCGGCAGATCAGTTTGGCGTGTGGTGTGTTTCCTACGTTCGGAGCCTACCATTCATCCATACTGGACAAAATGTAAGAACTACTGTGTAAGATCCACTTACCCTGATTCATCCTGAATGTCTAGAATGTATTTCGTGGTAGAATTTGTCCCGAATGACAGCTCTTCATAGCCGTGGAACTTTGGGGAATATGATATTAACAGGTTCAAGAAAGTACTTTCCAGTTTACAAATCACAACTAATGAAAACTCATAAAGCAAAAAATCATATCAAAGGACCCGCTGAAATTAGAGTTCTTTATAGTTAGTTAAGTCAAAATATAAAGGACACAACTCCCTACAGAAAGACAAAAGATGCTAAAAATTAATTCCAAAAGAATATTGTTAATGAGAACCATATTTCAAAATTTTTTTAAAAAAATAAAATTTTAGAAATAAAATGTCAATGATTACATTTGGAAGTATACCAAATGCTCCATGCTTTGGAATTTGCTTTTGTCTGGACATTAAGATGATTGAGGAGATATGAAAAGGCATTTGTTGAATGGAAGAAGAAAATTCATGCTGAATCTCTAACATTTGCATGTAGAAATCTTAGTTATATTGCTAGGAAAAAGTGAAGGTCAGAAAAAGTGCAGAGCTAAGGCTCTAGTTAGTCACAGAGGCCAGGCAGTGGTGGCACACACCTTTAATCCAAGGAAACAGGCCAATCTCTGTGAGTTCAAGGCCATCCCGGGCTACACAAAAATTGAACTAGTCTAAAAGAGAAACAGAGCTCACACAAAGGTGATCCCAGCACTTGAGATCACACGCCTTTAATCCCAGCACTAGGGAGGTGGAGACAGGAGCGATATGGCTGGGCAGAGAGAGGAATATAAGGCTGAAGGAGACAGGAGCTCAGTGCAGTCTGAGGACAGAATCATCCCTTTGGACTGAGCGTTGGTAGAGGTAAGAACTCTCTAATAGCTGTCTTCTCTGTTTCTCTGGTCCTTCAGCTTCCACCCCCTGATAGCTGACTCTGAGTTTTTATTATTAAAACTAATTAGAATTGGTGCTACAGAGAAGTATTGCACTGTCTTTATAAATCTCCTTCCTACACCCAACAAAGGTTAGAGCTGATGGGTCATTTTTACATTGTGCATAGAACCCAAAGAAGAAGCATTCAACAGAGGGATTGCAAGACAAAACAGTCACTCCTCTCGTTTCCCCAAAATGGAGAAAAAAAATAAGGGTGGTAGAGAAGGGAGAGATGGGTGGTACAACTGTGTCCTGATTACCAGGCTGGGCACTGAGATGGAGAGGGCTTGATAAGGGGTTAGGGACTGAGACTGTGTCTCCATAGCAAACCACCAGAGACCCAGGAAACTGAAGTCAGACACACTGTGTGGGTAAGCAAATGAAGGGACTTAGTTTAGCTGTATAAAAGTTCATATTTTATGGACAGATGAAGGAATTTCCAACATTCCCTAGTGAGAAATGGGTAGCTAAGAGTATTGTCTAAGCAAACTGCCTTGCAGGGTCTTTCTTTCTGCAGTGACCTGCTCTTGAGGGATCTGAGGCTAATGGCTAATCCTGAAGAAAGAATGGGAGTCCCTATCAGAACCCTTAGTCTTCTTGGGCCAATGGGAGTTAAAGCCCCACCATTAAGTCCAGGTGAGCATAGTGTTTCAGCCATAACGGTATCCAGGAGACATCATCGGGGTCATTGGTCACTAGCCCTGACCAGAGATAATTCACAAGTCACCTGATTCTTATTCAGCCTTTATATTCATGAGGATGTGAAGGACAGAGTATGGACTCAGGCATTGTCTTAGAGTGGACTTGGAAGGATACAATGACCAACTGTCCCCATGTGCCTGGCCCTGAGTCATGGTCAGGATGTGGGAATTTTAGTGCTCATCTCAGTATGCTGAGATGCATGCACAAACCAGCCAATCACCTACATGGGTAGCCAAACTGAAAGGCTGGATGCTACTTTCTTTCTTTCTTTCTTTCTTTTTTTTTTTTTTTTAGTGGGTGTCGGTACTTTAGTATATCATGTACTGTGAATGTTTTCGTGGCGGAAAAAACAATGTGTAGTCCAGGCTGGCCTCGAACTCCAGATTCACCTGCCTCTGCCTCCTTCAGCAAATCCTACCGGCCTGCGCCACCAGAACCAGCTGGATGCTACTCTCTTATCCAGGCTCGGCTTGAGTTGCTTGAAGATCACTTAAGCTAATATATTGGAGTGATTCATCCAAATTGGGCTAAAATTTACTTACAGGTCTTTGACTTCTTCCTCAGCTCATCAGGGCCAGAAGATTATAGCAATTTCAGACCAATGTCATTACACAACTGGAAGTAATAAGAGAGAGCGTGCAGAAGAAAACAGTCCCCACAATAGCAAAACTCAATAAATAGCAGGGCACAAAGCTTCCGAAGGAGGAATTTGTAAAGATGTCCTCTCCACCACGGCAAATAGAAAATCCTCAGCTACGGTGAGGCGAAGGAACTGTTTTTAGATGGTGAGATACAGGGAGTATCAGACTGTGGTCTCCCTAGAGCCCACATGTAAATGAGTCCTGTGGCTTCTGCAGTTTATATCCTGGAGGGGTTCACTGGCCAGAATACAGGAGGGGAAATGCAACCCAACCCAGCAGTTCTCTTGAGAAAACCAAAGGTTGGAGACTAGAGATGACAAGGCAGATGCAATTTATGGGATGGATGATGAAAGAGAGGTTGTCTAATTTGATTTTTGTGCCGAGACAAAGCACTCTGACCACAAGCAACTTGGGGAGGAAAGGGTTTATGCCATCTTACACTTCTGGGTTACAGTCCATCACTGAGGGAAGTGGGGAGGGGAACATGAGGGAGAAGTCACGAAGGAACACTGCTGACTGCCTCACTCCTGCATTGTCATGCAACCAGGACTACCTACCTAGGGATGGTGCCTCTCGTGGTGGGCATGGTCCTCCTACATCAATTAGAAATCATAAAGATGCCCCACAGATATGCCCATAATGCAATCTGATCTAGGCAATTCTCTGATTGAGATTCTTCCTCCCTGGTGACTCTAAGTTGAATGACATTAGCTATACAAACCAATAAGGATGGGAAAAGACAGATATCCAGAGAAGTTCCCCTAACTCAGTGTTATTAACCTTCCTAATGCTGTAATCCTTTAATACAGTTCCTTGTGTTGTGACCTCCAACCATAAAACTATTTTCCTTGCTACTTCATAACTAATTTTGCTACTATTACGAATCATAATGTAAATATCTGATATGCAATCCCTTTGTTAGGTCCTCCAAAGGGGTCACAACCTACAGGTTGGAAACTGTGAGCTTAATGTCAACAGGAAGGGAACTGGGAAGAAATACAAGGAAGAGTGATGAAAATTTTCTGAGCTCAGGGTTCACCCCTGGCAGGGAGAATACAGCATCTCTCGGGTTGCCCTAGCAAAGGCTAAAACCAAGGCTTCTATAGTTTCAAACTGAACTGAAGTCACTTAACCTCATGCCACAACATGGAATGAATATAGCCTGATATCCGGAAATATAAAGTTCGCAGTGCCCCGTATCTCATAAAATTATCAACAAGGATTCAAAGTTCCAGGGAACTATGTCCCTTAACAAGAAGAACATGTCATTCATAGAAAGAGCTACAGAAATTACAGGTGGTGGGATTACTGGAAAAAGACTTAAAGCCACTATTAATGTGTAAGTCTTATACATATGGGCAAGTATCTTAAGGACATTCTGTACATGATGAAAAGAGAAAGGAAAAGTTTAAGAGTAAGAAAATAAATCCTATAGGAAAACTCTAGGAAAAAAAACTACATGTGAATTGGACTAACAGCAGAATAAACATGGCAGTGCTTGGAATCATAGCAAGAGAAATTCTTCCAGATAAAACATAGGCATTTTTATAAGCCCAAAGAAAGTGGGCAGAGAAGCAGTAACCTGTGGGAAATTATCAAGAAGTTTGACATACAAGTAATTGAGCTCCAAGGAAGAGGGAAGAAAGAATATTGATTCCTCTGAAATTACAGGGGATTTCTATCACAATAAATGCCTCTAGAAGTTGAAACTATCGTTAGTTCTGAAGTGTATTTGATCCAATCCTACTGAACATCATATCTGACCCCACAGTGTAGTGTGGTATCAGCTACTTCCCTTGTGCTCACATGTTTGATTGGAGCTGTGGGTCACAGCGGCTGTCAGTCCTGAAATGGCATTGCCCTGCATATCACTAGCACTGAAAGACTCTAAATTCAAAACTTGAAATCTAGTTTCTACCTAATGCCAACTGCTTTTACACCATCCAACCGTGAGCAGAGGTAGAAACAAAAAATGGGAGTCTGACTGCTCAGCTAGCTTGACACCATCAGACAGTATAGAGCTCTCTAAGAAGGAAGGATGGAGAGTTCCAAATGCATATGAAAACACAGGCATGCCTTTATTTGTGGGGTTACATTCCAATAACTTATCATATATTAAAATATGGAAGTAAAAAATGTGTGTCTGTGCCTAGGTAACTCAGCACCGTAGCTTAGCAATACAGCATGCTGTAGTGTCAATTTTTTATTTCTTGTGAGCACATGGAAAGCTATGGCTTACAACTTCTGTTTAACATCAAGAAGAAGGATTGGAGGGTACGTCGCTAACCCAGCAAAGGTCCAAATTCAAAATCTGGATCACAGTTTCTGATTAATGCATGTGGACTTTGTGATGGGAAAGCCCCATCCTTAAATCAAATCATCATGGTGGTTGGCAGTTGTGGGCATAAGCCCATAATTTGGGAGACAGACCTCTTGGCTCTTTCCATAAATTGAGTGTTATTACCATGAGTGCAAGAACTTACCCAAGCTGTGGTCCAAGAAATGGATGGGACCTCTTATTTTATGTTTCGAAGTTTGATATCTGCTTCTTATCTCATTCAGCATCACAGAAGGATTCTATCTGCAGTCCTATGTGACTACACTCCCATGGCTGAGTCAGTTACTGCTCTCAGAAACAATCTGTGTTCTTTTACACTGTTTAATTGTTATGGGGAAGTTGTCTGCCTGCCTACCCATGGCCCATGTGTTCCAGACTCTTTGAATTTCATTGTTGAGTTGAAATATTTGAATTCTTCACAGTAAGATGTGACATTCCAAATAAACTGGAATCTCTCAGGTGGTACCCTCCTCACTTGCCTCCCGTGTTCTGGATGCTCTCCCAGGACTCTGGTGGCAAGAGAGAGCCATGAGATGTAAGTAGCCCACGTTCCTGGCTCGTCTTGGTGGAAAATCTTCACATCTGCTAGAAAAGTCATTATTGGACTGGCCAGTGGCTAACAACTGCTCCTGCTAAGTTAAGCTATGCCACATAACAGTTTGCTTATGATTCCAACTCTGTGGTACTTTCATCCTATGTAGCTGCCGAAGGAGAAAGACGATGGAACCTTTGGAACCTTACAGGTAGGCCACAGACTCATGGTGATGCAGAGATTAATAGAAATTTGTTAATTTAAGATGTAAGAGCTAGCTAGGAATACTCACAAGCTATTGGCTAAACAGTGTTGTAATTAATATAGTTTCTGTGTGATTATTTGGGTCTTGGTGGCTGGGAAACAAATGAGTGGTCCCTGATTACAAAATGGTACCCAACATGGGGCATGGATCCACATAAGACCTAAAGAAAGCTTTAAAAGGAGTGGGGGTGGGGGTTCTAGACTCACAGAAACAGGAGTCAGTTTGAGCTTCTTGGTAGCCGTATATTTTTAGATAGGCTCTGATTGCTGGCAGTTACTTTAAAAATGGTGTCCTGACTCAGCATTAGCATCAAAACATGCATGGCTCCTCTAAGAGACAGCTTTCTGGTTCATGCTGGTGGCATAAATAGCTCAGGGTCTTTTGGGAGGTCCTGCTATGGAGCACTTGAATGGGGTTTGTGGGCAGCATGCTGCAAGTTACTTGGTGACAGCATGGGCCAACTGCTTCCCTGAGTTGAGGTGGTGAGCGTTGTTCCCACCCAGCAGTCCCAGAGCTGGTGCTGAACATATCTCTGTCATATTGAAAGACCAAGAGAAGCAAAGCCAGCATCCAGGGCAGCTGAAACCACACTGCTTACCATTTTAAAATGCTCCTCGTCAGAAAAGGATTTCAGAAACACAAAAGGATAGATTCAGACATAAAAGATCTCTAAATAAGACACAGTGTGTTGATAGAGGTTTCTGTCCTGCCTGGTACTGCAGTCATTCAGTCCCAAAGAAACACACAAAGGCCTACATTAATTATCAACTGGTTAGCCTGTTAGTTCAGGATTTTTATTAACTAACTCTTACATCTTAAATTAAACCATAATTCTTGACTGTGTTTGTCATGTGGCTTGGTACCTTTAATTAGTGAGGCATTCTCATCTTGCTTCCTCTGCATCTGGGTGATGGCTGCAGAGATTCCTCTGTCTCTGCCTCCTCAGTGCTGGGCTCAAAGGTATATGCTACCACACCTTGAACTCACAGAGATCTGTCAGTCTCTGTCTCCCAGGCAATGGGATTAAAGGTGTATGCTACCACACCTTGAAGTCACAGAGGTCAATCTCTACCTCTGTCCCTTGAAGTCACAGAGGTCAATATGCCTCTGCCTCCCAGGCATTGGAATTAAAGGTGTGTACCACCACACCCTATATCTCCATTTCTTTCTTTTTTATTTTTAATGACTTTAACCTTTTAGCCTGCATATATTTTTAGCACATTGTAAACCATTTAGAGGTTTTCTTCGTCTTTGAATCTCTCTTTGCTGTATATCTCTCTTTTTTTGACCACATGAGTCTTTAAGGAGAGGACTAAAACTGTGGCTTTTACAGCTGGATTTAGCCCCTTCCTTAGCTTTCCAGCCTCATGGCTGAGATACCAACCGGAGCTGTGTTCACTGCCACAACTCTATGGCGTTTCAAGGTCCTTGCCAGCAAGCAAGCTGCAGCATTCTGCTCACAGACCACACTCAGTCAGACTGCCTGCCTGAAAGAAAAGAAGGTTTTGGCAGCAAAACCTTGCGGCTCTTTTAAGAGGTCTTGCCACGAAAAACTTAAACAGTGTTGATGAAAAACTGAATGCATGCTTTTCGGTTTTCAACCATAGCAGGAAAAAAGCTGCACTGTTTTAAAATGCCAGCCGTCCTACCAGGGCAAACTCTGACTCTTTCAGGCAGGCAGTCAGACTAAGTGTGGTCTGTGAGCAGAATGATACAGCTTGCTTGCTGGTAAGGACCTTGAAACGCCATAGAGTTGTGGCAGTAAACACAGCTCTGGCTGGTATCTCAGACATGAGGCTGGAAAGCTAAGGAATGGGCTGGATCTAACTGTCAAAGCTACGGCTTTAGTCCTACCCATTAAAGACTTGTGTGGTCAGAAAAAGAGAGATATACAGTAAAGAGAGATTCAAAGAGGAAGAAAACCTCTAAATGGTTTACAGTGTGTTAAGAATATATGCAGGCTTAAAGTTAAAGTTCTTAAAGTAAAGAAAGAAAGAGAGTAGTTGGGTGTGGTGGTACACACCTTTAATCCCAACACTTAGGAGGCAGAGGTAAATTGAACTCTGAGACTTTAAGGGGCAGAAGTAGTTGACCTCTGTGACTTCAAAGTATGGTAGCACACACCTTTAATCCCAATGCCTGGGAGGCAGAGACAGACAGAACTCTGTGAGTTCAAGGTGTGTTAGTATACACCTTTGATCCCAGCACTTGAGAAGCAGGGGCAAGTGGATCTCTGTGAGTTCAAGGACAGCCTGATCCACAGAGTTATTCCAGGACAAAGATATACAGAGAATCTGTCTCAAAAAGTAAAAATAAAAACAAAAGAAATAGAGGTTAAAATAAAGCCACATAAAGATGGAAAATAAACAGAGAATCTTGATACTGTATGCTATTATGCTCTCTTTGAAGTAGGGGTGGAGCAAAGGGACTGGGAGTATTCTGGGAAGCAGGAAACTCCCTCGCCATTCCTGTGCAGACCACCGAAGAGGCAGCATGTAACTTGCCTAGCTGAGAAAGGTACTGAACCATGTGGCTAATGTAGATAAGGATAATGGGGTAACATAAGTTATAAGAGCTAATAAGTAGCCTGACCTAATGGGTCAATCAGTTTATAATCTTATGGAGTCCTGTGTGTGATTTACTGTGGGGTACTGGGATGGACAGAAACCCCAACAAGCCAGCCCTCATGCTACACATCCACTCATAATTATAGAAATAGGTGATAGAAAACTTGGGCTTGTAAAGGTCAAAGATGGACTGCCAAGCAGAGGATGGGAATGAGCATCACCATGGCATTTCTGAGTCATTTCACAGACTGATTCTGGTTTAAAGGAAATTTACCATGTAATTGACAGGAAGTGGCCTGGAAAGAAAAGATGAGCAGAGTTGCACAGTGAAGAGGGAAGAAGCCGTTGGCTTTTCCTCTTGTGCTGCCCAAGGGCCCAAGGTTAGCTCTGACTGTTCTCAGTGCAAACGGTCACATCCTATGCTTCATTGCCATTTCTTCATTCTTTCATCCATGTAATAAACGTTCATAGCCCCTTGGGTACAAGTGAAATTGGAGTTTCAGATATGAAATAAATGGGATTAAGGTGTTGCCCTATGGAGCTGAGTATTCTACTCTCCCAATATAAACATTTGTGACCTCAGAGAGAGCACATTAAAAATGTAAAAGCCAGTTGTTTGCAACTAAAAATACATTTACATTAAAAATAATGCTATTGAACTGGCTGGAATATAAAGTCTGTTGAATCCATATTGCAACTAAAATTGAAAAAGGATTTTCCACTTAACATTTTGTTGTTTTATATCTTACTGCCTTTTTGATGTTCACAAAAGATTAAATATGGGTAGTCTGGTGCAGGAAAATTGTCTGTATTCTGTCAATCATGTTTTAAATAAACGCTGCTTGGTCATTAGCCAGTCAGGATGTATAGATGGGACAACTAGACAGGAAGTAGAGGTGGAGCAAGGAGAATAGGATAATTCTGGGAAGCAGGAAGCTCCCTCGGTAGTCCTGCCCAGATCATGGAAGAAGCAGGATGTGACCTGCCCTGCTGAAAAAGGTACCTAGCAATGTGGCTAACATAGATAAGAATAATGGGCTAATAAAAGTAATAAGAGTAAATAAGAAGCCTGAGCTAATGGGCCAATCAGTTTATAATTAATGCAGACTCTCTGTGTGATTTTCTTTGGGACTTACTGGCTGTTGAAACTGGGCAGGATGGAAACCCCAACAAGCCGGCCCTCATGTTACAGTTGTCAGTCCCAAGTACCCTGTCTTCTGGCTGCATTTATTTATTTTGGTATTTAAAATGATTTTATTTATCTATTTATTTTTAAAAGTTTCTTACTTTCTAACCCAGGCTGGCCTACTAACTCTGAATTCCAGACTATCTTCGAATTCATGACAATCCTCCTGCCTCATTCTTGCACGTAAAATGGGATTTCAAGTATTAAGTCTCTAAGGTCACCTCATTCAACATTAAAGTAAGATAAAAACTGTATGAGATAAAAGTATGTCCTTGTTTCTCTTATGCCATCATAGAAGGTGTTGTAAAGAGCTAGTCACATTCTTCATCCAGTCATAATAGACTTCACGAGGGTAAGGGGGGTGGACTCTAGTGGGTAGCACAGCGTGGAGCCTAGCCATTTATAAATGGGTCTTTAGGTGCCTTTGAGATCAGGTGTCTGAAGTCCTGTGTCCTCTCAGCTGGCCCAGTGAGATGTTTGTGAGCAACTGTGTCCTTTAGGTTTCCCGCAGAAAGCAGATGGCACCCTTAAGAGGGGTCTGGAGAAGTTTTATGGAGGGTCTGTTTACAGTCGTGTTGCTGACACGGTGAGAGGCAACATGGGATCAACTTGCAGGCTGACAACAGTGGGAAGCTGTTGCCACCTCCATGTCTAAAAGGCTGGAAGGATGTGGTCATTACATACCTCCAAAACCATAATATAAACACATGTACACACATGAGTGTGTAAGTGTGTCTGTGTATATGTGTATATGTCAGACCCATTGGTTAGGATTTCTCCAACTTGTCCTATGTCCCTGACATTTGTTCTTCTGCCTGGTTAAACCCCTGGTGATGTTTTCTATTGTATTTCATTTGGTTTGTCGAGTACCATTTCTACTGCTTTTCCCATCTCAAATTCCTTTGCTGCAACTTTGTTCTATCGTGCTAGCATTTTCATCAATTTTCCTGACATTTCCACCCCACACTGATGACTTTCTTCTCTAGAGTCTAGATTGAAATGATCATTCTCTGTCCTCTTTGAGGTCTTTGATCATTTTTACTAGTAAGCCTTTGAAATCCTCATCTGGGGCTTTACTTATTTTGAACTCAGTAGTGATAGAGATTGTTGGCAGGTCTTGCTTTCCTTGTCTTTCCAGAACTCTTGGACTTAAGTGATGCAGCGTGCATATCTGTTGCTTGAATGTCTCTGCTTGTTTTAGCAACCTATTCTTGAGGTGTCAATCCCAAGCACCACCTAGTGAGGCAAAAACAAATGCCACAACAGCAGGCCCTTCGAACCCCGAAGATGTAGAAGTCCACTCAGAACTGATTAAAGCCACCAATGGCCATAAACCAGACACTGGGAAGCTAGTGCAAAATGTGACATGAAATTAAAAATTATGTCGTGTAAATGTGGAACTAAAGGAAAGAGACAGAGAAAAGGGAAATGCAGAGGAGAAAAAGTTGAACAGAGTAAAAGAGTAGAGAACCATGTTAGGGGAAGGAATAACAAGAGATTAAAAAAACATTTTTAAAATGAAAAAAAGATTTCCCAGTAATGATGAAGTCCAAAAACAAAATTAAATAAACATAAAAAGGGAAATTAAAAATAAACCACGAAATTGTATTTTGTGAACATCAAGTTAAAAAGCAAATTTATTTATAAACTCATTCCAGTAAGCCAAAATACCATTAAACATATGGGAGAAATAAAGACAGACAGGAGGGGAGAAACCAGAGACACAAGCGAAAATAATAAAAAAAATAATAATTACTCAATAATGAATGGTGTAAACAAAATTAGAGGAATTTATGAAAGGGAAATAAAAATTAAAATATGACTTTTTAAGCACAATATACTATAATATGCTGTCAAAAATTTCTAAGGATGGGTGAGCATAAGAGGCAAAAATAAATGAAACTGTAGAATAGACTCTTTCTTAGCTAAAAAAGCATATACCTTCAGTATATGCATTGGAGAAGGGTAGCAGGTGATGGTTGAGCCTGCCGGCTTTTGTAATCTTTCCTGTGGTACTGCTGTTGACCTTGTATTGGGCATATGTGTGACATCCATCTGAGCTTGACTTCAGTCATTTTCCTTCTTTTCATTCCAGGGGCCTCTGCTGGCCAAGTTTTGCTATGTAGTTTATGAGCTGGGCACGTTCATGTTCCTTCATCTCCTTGGTGGTACCCACTGGGGTAGCTAATCCCTAGCTGGGGTTGGATGCTTTACAAGTCTCTTGGGTGTATGGTAAGCAGTCATAGCACTGAGTTGCACGCAGGTAGAGAGACTGTCTTCATACTTTCAAGATGGAAACACCCGTCACCTTGCTGACAGACACAGCCATAGGGGGTAAGTTGACAATTAGAGATGGAGTGTACTGGTGCCACAGCAGTGGATGGTATATGGGTGGATTCAGAGGTGGGTTTCTTTCTTTGCCCATCATCTCTCAGGACTATCAAACTCCAGGGTATGTGTCTCTGTTGATGAGATCTGCTCCTGGCAATTAGGCACGGGCTTGGACTTTCCTGTATGTCACTTCCTAAGCAGAAATTCTCTGTCTGTGCCTTTTGACTTGCCAACATCTGCCCCCGACTTCCACCTCCACCCCCAAAAGCCTCTCAGTGCTCTCCCTCACCCCAAGGCTGCAACAAAGTAAATTCAGTCTCCCTGCCTTGTAATGTTTTTCCTATTCTCAGGCCCCCAAGTGGCTCACTTCCAAACAATAGATCCTTTCTAAAGACAGTCCTCAGCCTGTGCTCTCCATGGGTGACTCCATATGGGTGACTAATGGGATTGCTGTGCACTGTTGACCCCACCCAAACCCCACTGAGGGAATGATCATCTCATCAAAACTTGAAACTGTTTGTAAGGTTTGTGAGCTCTGTAAGGTGGTCCCTGGGGTAAGATTGCCTGTTTCTGTTCACCAAGGCTACCTGCTTGCTCTTGGGAGGTATCCCCTATAACCTGTGTCCATGTTGGGGAACCACACAGCTACAGAGGCATTCAGCCCATGTTATTTTCTATGCATGGCCCATCTTTTACTCTGTGCTTTCCAGGAGTTTATTCCTGCTTTCAGGAATCTCTGAATCAGTCCCTCTGTCTCTGTTTCCCTCTCTGTCTCTTTCTCTCTGTTTCTCTGAGTCTCTCTCTCTCTGTCTCTCTCTGTGCCTGTCTCTGTCTCTATCTCTATCTCTTTCTTCCCTCTCTCTCATGTGTTGTGTGCATGATGTGTGTGTGTGTGTGTGTGTGTGTGTGGTGTTTGTGCGTGCATGCATGTTCACATTCATGTATAACAGAGACTATTTTTTTTTCTATTCTGAAAATCTGCCTCTAGTCTCAGGCTTACTCAAAAATCATTACTATTTGAAATATTAATCTTACTAAGGAAACCTCACATGCTAGGACCCTGTGCTGAGTGGTCAAAATTGAATCTAAGTAATGATTGGCTCCATGTCTAAGTATCTGTAGCCTAATAAAGTTGACACCTAAAATAGTCAAGCCTCACATGACCTGAGAGGGAGGGCCTGGGAAAGAATCTGTAGTTAAGAAGAAAAACCTGTGTGAGGTGGTGCAGATCTATGATCCTAGCACTAGGGAGGAAGAGAGAGGAGGATCACTGTAAGTCTAAGTCTAGCCTGAGCTACAGTGGTGTAGGAGGGTCTTCTTTCTATATGTTGCTTTCATTGGTTGAATAAAGAAAAACTTCCTTGGCCTTTTGATAGGGCAGCCCTTAGGTGGGTGGAGTAGACAGAACAGAATGCTGGGAAGAAGGGAAGTGTGGCAGACGCCATGCTTCTCCTGCCCGAGACCAACACTGGTTAGATTCATCTCCGTAAGATTATTAGAAATGGGTTGAATCAAGATGTGAGAGTTAGCCAAGAAGAGGCTAGAGCTAATAGGCCAGGCAGTGCTTAAATGGATACAGTTTCTGTGTAATTATTTCAGGGGTTAAGTTAGCCGGGTGGTGGGACACAGCCCACCGCTCCTCATACTACACTACAGGGTAACAGGGATGCCCACTGAGACTGTCTGGAAAAGAAAAAGAAAAGAATACAAGCCATGTACAGTGGATCAAACCATGTGGGAATCCAAGGCAGAAGGATTCCTGAGCTTGAAGGCATCATAAGCTATAGAGTGAGTTCCAGCCAGCCCAGGATACAGGAGGAGTCCCTGTGTTTAAAAGGATGAGAGAGATTCGGTGGCTGTTGGAACCACTTCAGGGCAAAAGAAGAGAAAATAAATAAACACTCTCCTTCATCTCTGCACTCCTTTCCTGATGTAGATGGGCTTTCTGTCTATGTTTATTGGTTGATAAAGAGACTGCCTTGGCCCTTGATAGGACAGAAAATTAGGTAGGCAGAGTAAACAGAACAGAATTCTGGGAAGAGGGCTGTGAGGCAGACGCCATGGAGCCAGCCACCAGGTCAGACATGCTGAATCTTTTCCAGTAAGCCACCATCTCGTAGTGCTACACAGATTATTAGAAATGGGTTAATCAAAATGTGAGAGTTAGTCGGTAACTAACTCTCTAGAGATAATGGGCCAGGCAGTGTTTAAATGAATACAATTTGTGTGTTGTTATTTCCGGGGCTAAGCTAACCGTGCAGGAGCCGTGTGGGACGAAAAGCAGGCCTGCCCGCAGCTCCTCACTACACTTTCCCATGTTCGTCCCTGTGTGTCACTGACCTAACACAGTTAAAGTTTAATAGACATGGACGCAGAATGGCGTTCTCACTGGACCAAGAAGGGGTTAACTTTTTAGGGCTTGAACAGGTGTACAAGAGAAAAACATGCTGGGGAAGGGACAATGAAGTCATCACATGGCAATGCCCAAGCTTTAGGAATATGTAGGAAGTGAAACTCTGGGTAAAATCTGTCACTTAGGGCTATTGAGGAGTGAGGATGGGCAAGGTTGCTGTAGTCTTAGCATTTATCAACATTAAACACTGACTCATCTCCTAAAGATTTGGGACAAGTCTGTTGCATGTAGATTCCTTATTAGAGATTAAAAAATTCTGAAGATTACATATATTATCTTATAGTCCAGTGATACATGGGAATGATAGATAGTGCATAAGTATTTGTTGAAGAACCATTTCAGTCTCCTATCTTCGAACCTGGTAGGAATGGATAAAATGCAATATAGAAAAACAAGAAAAGTCTCATAGGGGTCAAGTGAAATCACATAAGATTTTTTAGCATAGCAGGTAAAAAATGTAACTAAAAGCTTATTCATTCAACAAATTTCTGTGAGGTCTACATTTTGACACTGGGCTAAGATACTCTTGAGAAGGAAATTACCTTTTGATAATAATTTTTTTAGGGAAAAATGTATTATACGTAGGAATCATGAACTATTCAGTTTTATGGCATCCAACCAGTCAGTTACCACACAACTGATAAGAATAGAGATAGACATTGGCTTATATAGCCTAGGCTAGGGGAGAGCTCACTACATACTCAAAGATCTTGCACTTGGGTCTCCCTCCTTCTATCTCCCAAGTGTTGGAATTATAAGTGTGTGTCACCATGTCCAACAGCCTATAAAGGCGTGAATCAGCTAAAGCAATCCTGGTTTCACTAATCCATTACATAAAACATCCTTCATTTTGTGAAGGGTATACCCCACTAATGTTGAGTACCCTCTGGTGAAATGTGGGCTTTCAAGTTATGCAGCCAGTGAAGCTGAGTGCTGCACCTCATTCTCAGAAGTACTGCATCCAGGGCCCAGTGGGCAGAAATCCTTGTGATTGAATCATCCAGAAAAGTAGCAAACCACAGGGTTGTTGGGATTTTCTTCAGCCGTGTTACTTGCCTGCACACCTTTATAAGAAACATATTGCACAACTGCAGACAGTGGCCCTGCCCTCCCAATACTTTCTGGTGGATTTTTCTTCTGTAACTTGCCTCTCCCTCCATTGTCAAATTAGATATTGACTTGAGTGGGTATTTTTTTTAAGACTAAAGACAGCAGTCTTGTCTTTTGACTTTTCTAGAACCCCACGTTGCCTACTCTACAATGCAAAGAAGTAGATCTAGGCTCCTGCTGTTTCTGTCAAATACCAATTATTTTGTATTGTTCCATTATAAATATTGCTTGTACATTTTTAGTCAAAACTGTGAAATATCTGTTCTTGTCCTGACATTTTCCATTCTCTTACTGGATTTAAGATGTGAATAATCTTTTTTGTGACCTTGGTTAGAAGATTATTTTTCAAAGCCAGGGTAAAAGGCAAGGGTGTGATTTCCTCATAGAGGCTATGGTAGTAGCTGAACGCCCCATGTACTTTTTAAAATCAGTTTTATTTGATCTCAACATTGTAATAAGATATATATATATATGTATATATATGTATATATATACATATATATATATATATATATCCCAAAACTAAATTTTATGTCCTGTCCATCATGGGCTCTAAGATATATTAGAATCACTCAACAAGTTTCAATCAAAGATTTATCTGAGTTGAGTCAATATGGATAGCAAATTTGTTGATTTTGAGCATATGGCCACTAGCAATATTTTAAAATTAATTTGCTGATCTGACTAAATGAATTTCTGGTTTAGAAATTAAAATAATAGTGATGAAAGTTTTTCTTTTCTTCTTTTAAGATTTGTTGACTTGATTAACACGGGTTTTGTTTTGTAGATACCTATTCATAAATTAGCAGATTATGAACTTTTAAACCAACAAATGTATTTGTTTCTCGCCCCATGAACAGTCTACATATAGTAAGTAACATTTGATAAACACCTCATAAACATTTGTAGAATTGAATTGGATTGAATAGCTTTGGAAATGATATTAAAGAACTAAAATATGGAATAAAAATACATTTGGAAAAGTAAATATGGAAAGTGAATTTGAGTAAACCTCTCAGAGCGGATCATAAAGAACATAAATATGTAAATAAAGAGAAAAATTACATTTAAAGAGCAAAAACATTCTAGTAATAAAGGAAAGACAAGAGAAAGAAATGGGATGTGTTGCCAATCAAGTTGTACAAGAAAAAAATGTTAAATATCAAAGAACATATATCTTCAGGCTAAAAAGACCCATCGAGAGGGGAAGAAACACATCAAATCAAATTGCTTTGAAATCTCAGAACTTGATTAGAGAGTGAACTTCTAGAGAGCAGACAATGCCGAACAGTGATGATATCTGTGCTCTCACGGAGCTGGACAAAACTAAAAGCTAGATACAACACGATGATACCTAACAGGTCTGAGGAAGGATTGGTTCAGCTTAGAATTTCAGGGAATGAAGCTATTGCTGAACATGTTGCAGAAGAAATAGGCCCTTGGGAATAGGCAAATTCTCATGGTTTCCTTTTGTGTATTTCCTATAATGGTGCTACAAGATGTGGTCATTCTGAAAGTAAACCAATGTTGAGCAGTTCAGTCATCCAGACCAGGACTGCAGTGGCTCAAGGCCAAAAGGGTCAACACAGAACAGAAAGTTTATGATGTCAGTATGATCATGGGGTAGAGACAACCCCAGATAGAAGCTGCACTAGGGCTTAAGAGGCCTGAAGTTCAGATCCAATCAGGAAGAAGGGGACTTTCAAGAGCAATTGCTCCAAGAAAAATAATGGATTGATTGTAATTCCTTATAGTTTATTCATGCAAAAACACTTATTTTACATTTTATCTAGGCATGCTAAAGGGTAAAATATGGTGTTTAAATAAGAGCATGAAAATAACAAGGCATTATTATAAAATATATTGTTTAAAATTCTCAAAAATAAAGCCATTTAATAAAGAAATCAAGGTAACTACAAACTTTAACAGAAATGAAAAGTTGTTCAAAAGAATAAGCATCAAGTTTTCTGTATCTCAATTTGAGCAATTTTAATGCAATTGTGTGCCTCTGATTCCCAGTTTTCATATTGTAGCAAAATATCAGAGACTGGGCAATTTATAATTATAAAAGTTTATTAACATCAACGTTCTAAGTAATAGAAAGGCAAAGTTAGGGGATTGGCTCTGGTGAGAATTTTCTTACTGTGAGGAGTCTGGCAGAGGCAAACTGGCTTTTACTATAGACCTGATTTTGGGATAATCAATAGCCATGAAATTATTGTTTTATGACAATAAAGATGATGGCCTTATCTTTTAAAGTCTCCAGCTGGTCTCACATTTAGTATTTCACAACAAGGATCAATTATTATAATGTCAAAGCACAAATACTGGAAAAGGATGGAGGAGGAAGCATTGTGTTCATGTGTCTAAGATGTGTAAGAGACTCAAGTGTTATCTTCACAGGTTAAAGGCCAGGATAGTTAAACAAAAGTCACGAAAAGCCTTGTGAACCTATTCCTTCTAAGGACTCTGGCAACATCAAGACTTGTGAATGTGCTCATTTGCCCAGGTGGGCAGAACTCTCAGGAGGGTCGTTGTGGAGCTGGGCTAAAATGAAAATGAAATACAGAACCACAACCTGGTTCCTTCAGATTCATGCATCTATTTTTACATAGTGTATATTTTGTTTGAACAAGTCCTTAGCGTGGGCCATCTAGCAATGAATATTTGAAACCCATGTTTGAATTCTGTCAGCAGACCTATCTCAGAACTTATTATTTGCTACTTTTCATGTTTATTTTTGAAAATAATTCACAGAATGTTCAAACATTAAAAAATATGAAACCTTAGCTTGGAAACATGTAAACCATATTAGGTATTATCTGGCAGCAGAACATTGCCTATTAAAATATAAAAGCAGAACTAAACTGAGCATTGATTTGTGCCCTAGCTATCCACAGAAAGACAAATCACTATTACTTTAACTTGGGGGATAGAAGAACAGAAATTATGGTAGGGAGATAAAATTTTTTTGGCATTAAGTTCCCCAGAAGTATTTAAAGTTTATATTATTAGAAAGGAAATACTTATTGCCGGTAATTCATATGAATTTAGAGATCCAAACTAATCCTTTCAAACCTTTCTTTAATATTTTCTTGTCATTCCGCACATGCTGTCACTGCCTTTGTCTGAGGTCTTGCCATCTTTTTCTAATTAGAGACCTGCTAATGTTTAGATGTATTTGTGTGCACCTGCATTCATTTATGTGCGCTGTGTTCCTGCAGGTGCCCAAGAAAACTAGAGATTGTTGGATCTGCTGAAGCTGAAGCTCCAGGTGGTTGGGTCCTGCCCAGCCTGGGTTCTGGGAACCAAACGTGGGTCTTCTGCAAGGGCAGTCCTTGCTCTCAACTACCGAGTCATCTTTCCAGAGACAGGAAACATTGTCACATTAACTTAGGTTAGTTTTAAATTGATGAATCGCCTACAAGTTGCATTTTATTATTTTATTTATGTGTTCAGGAAATACTGCAAGACATTAAAAATCAGTGAGAAGGTTGGTAAAACTCAAGATCAAAACCACAAAAAGGCAAAAATGCAGAGATACAGGGAAGTAAGTGTACCAGAAAAACACACTTCGACTCCAAAGTCATTGCTGATCTACAACAAAGTGCTGTGAGCTGTGCTTTGTTTAAGTTCCACACAATCACCCTAGACATAAAATTAATTCTGGAGTGAAGTGGCATGTATTGGGGAGGACAGGAGAAGCTGGAGTGTCAGCATTCTTGTGTGCCTTCAAGAGAAACACGTTAATTATGAAACATTGGATTTTTGTGTACAGTCAGGTCTTAATGTGATTTCTAGGGAAACTCTTAAAACCATGGAAGAGAAAATAAAACACTAAAGACTTGAGACAAATAGGAAGAACATAATTCAAATGTAAATTTCAATCAAACTCAAGTCCATGAGTTTTAACACTAAATGCAAGTGGCCTAGAGCTTCTCAGAAAGGAAAAAAGTTGTTAAACATACTGCATCATGATACCAAAACTCAGAGTGAAAAGGGGTATCGAAGAAAGGATAAAGATGATGAATAAGTCTGGATCAATCAGTAAGGAAAGAGTGTTGTATGTTTAGAAAGGAGAAAACAAACTGTTAGTTGTTCACAAATGTCATGAATTTTATATGTTTTATATGCAAAAGACCTAATTATTGGAGATACAAATTACATTAAGAAAGCAACTATATTTAGCTATGTAGGCTATTGGTATGGGAGGTCCTTCAGTATACGTGCTGCTTTTATTGGTTAATGAATAAGGGAAGTGCCTTGGACTCTTGATAGGGCAGAGAAGAACTAGGTGAGAAAAACTGTACTGAATGCTGGGAGAAAGAAGGTGGAGTCAGGAGAAGCCATGTAGCCTCTACCCAGGAAGAGATGCAGGCTAGAACCTCGCTGGTAAGTCACAGCCACATGGTGATACACAAATTAATGAAGATGGGTTAGGATACAAGAGCAAACTAGAAATATGCTTAAGCTATTGACCAAACAGTATTGTAAACAATATGGTTTCTCTGTGATTATTTTGTGGTCTGGGCATCCGGGAACAAACAAGCGGCCTCCTACAACAGGCTATAAATAAATAATGCAATTTTAAAAATATTACTCATGATGTCAGGAGAATGCTATATTTAGATTTAGAAATACAATTTTAAAATATGGAAAAATTTAAAATACGGTTCTTGAATAAGAATCTTAAAATCTGAAATTTTTACAGTGTACACAGACGATAGAGTTATCTATGATAAAATGTCAATGTCCGAGGCTATAGAGATGGTTAAGAATGGGTACTGTTCTTCAGAGGAACTGGGTTCACTTTTCAGAACCATGTCAGGCTGCTACTAATCACATGTAACTCCAGATCCAGGGATACCTGTGAGCATCTACACACATATGCTAACACACACACACACACACACACACACGCACATGCGCGCACATGCGCACGCACACACACACACACACACACAGACAACTAAAATAAATTTTAAAAAATGTCAATGTTCTTCATAATGATCTAGAAAGCAGCCCAATGCCAGGTACAAACCTGAAGACCGGCCTGGGGAAGTCGGAACAGTCATTCCTGCGCAGATGCTGTGACCTGAGTTTGATGCCCAGAGCCTCCATAAATGGAAGGAGAGAAGGAACTCCACAGAGTTGTCCTCTGTATTCCACACACACTGTGGCACATACACACCCTCTGTTATGCCTAATTTCATTCTAGCTTGACACAAACTAGAGTCACCCGAAAGGAAAAAAAAACTTCCATTGAGAACATGCCTCCATAAGAGCAGGTTGTAGGGCATTATCTTAATTAATGACGGATGCGGGGGAGGGGGGCAGTGTATTGCAGGTGGCGTTATACCTGAACTGGTGGTCCTAGGTTCTCTAGCTGAGCTATCTGAGCAAGACAAGTCTGTAAGCAGCGCCTCTTCGTGACCTCTGCATCAGAGCTCCTGACTCCAGGTTCCTGCTCTGCTTGAGTTCCTGCCCTGATTTCCTTCACTGAGGGACCATGGTGTGGAAGTGTGTGAGACAAATTAACCCTTTCCTCCACAACTTGCTTTCGGTCATAGTATTTCTTCAGAGCAACAGTAACCCTAACTAAGACATCCACAGCATACACAGATGCTCATCATCACCATCATTTTTAAAAGTCTGGACTTTTCCAACTCTCTCCTGCAGTCTTTTTCAGAGAAAAAAAAAACCCAGCTGACTTTATATAGACAAAACAGAGATTAAGAATAATGGAACCCTTTTGGAGAAGAAAATATTGAGAATCCTGTCTCTATCAAACATCTTACTGTAAGAAACTATTAAATAAGCCCTGTGGTACTGTGCTAGACCAATGCATCAAATACAGAACAGAAACAACAATACTTATAAGGACATTCAAGCTGTTAGCAATGGCTGGGGGTGGGGCTGTGAGGAAGGAAGATCATCTCAAAAGAGATCCAGTTAAGTTATACAGAACTGAGCCATACTTTACAAATTGCACAGAAATCAACAGCAGCTAAATTTTAGATCCCAAAACAAAAGGCAAGTGACACGGAGTGGGTTGGAGGGCTCTGCTCAAATTTTTATCTAATGGATAAAGTAACACATACCTAAATACGCTTACCTATTGCCATTGATTGTTGGTAGCTGTGGCTACTGTACAATTAAAAATGGTATATGTATCTTGCCAAATTTTTAAAAATCAATTCCCCGTTCTTTCAGAACAGGAGTTATATAACCTATCTATCTGTGTCTGGTACAATGTTCAGCATATAATGGTGATACAGAATATCTATTTCATAAAGTAAACAAGACAAGGACTATTAGGATTACTATTGATCAAGATCCTACGTCACTCAAAATAAGAGGTTTGAAGTTTATTTCTTACTTAAAAAAAAAGTTCCGTGATAAGAAAATCGAGGGCTACTGAGTAGCTCCCTAATTTTGCGGGAGGAATCAAGGCCCTGCTAGTTCTCTGTATTTCACTTCTTAATTTGAAACATGATTATCACATGTTTAATTACAAGCGAAGTCAAAACAGCCCACAGGTGAGCATGTGTTTACCTTGATTGTAGCTCATCTCTGCACCAGAGCCTCTGGGACAGGCTCGCAGAGATCCCTTGTTGTTGAAATATTTACATTTAAGCAAAAAACATTTAACTTAGGTACCTAAAGGGATGAGGAGTTAGTTTGTATTATAATTTCTCCTTCAAATATCAGATGTTGTGAGTTAGCTTTTGCCAAGCGCTAGATGGGAGGCAGGCCCGCAGTCTCTGAGGAGAGCCTGAGATGCCTATATTTTGTGTTGTTGATTAAAGAAGGCGCCATATGCTTGCGATAACAGGTGTGCAGGTGGCAGAGCCGACATTCTGTTGTACAAATTTAGTATCCTGACTTGTATGCCAGCCCAGAGAGGGCTATTCTGTTTGTGCACAGCAGTCAATAACTGAGCATGCGTACAAAGCCAGATTTCACACAAAAAAAAAAGAAAGAAAGAAGAAAAAGATAAAAGAAACAAAGAAGAAAAGCAAAGGAAAACTAAAAAAAAAATAGTGAACTTTGGGTCAGGTCAGTCCTTTCATGAACAAACTAGCTTCAAATCTTGCCCCAAGAATGTGCGAGTTTTAGAACAGCTTGACATTTCCTATCATAAAGCAACCTAAGGACAGTATAAGTTTTATAAAAGGGATGTTCCTGATCAGCAAGCTGCAAAACATACTCCAAGGTTTAGAATAAGTCAGTCTGAGTCTATAGATTTACTTGAGCCTACCTGTGGTAACAATACTTTTTACTAGTCAATACTTACTAGCCAGATAACAAATTTCACTCAGACTGTTAATTTCAATGTATGATATAAATTATTGGGGTCCTTAGGTAAAGTGCTTGCCATACAAGCATGAGAATCTGACTTCAAATCCCCAGCACCCACATAAAGCTGGGTGCCACGATGCTTGCCTGTAATCCCAGTGTTCCTGTAGGAAGACGGGAGGCAGTGATCAGAGAATCCGTTGAAGCTTGGTTCACGTAGCCTAGTGTACACAGTGGTTAACAACAAAGAGACTATGTCTCAAATAAAGTGGAAGGTGAGCAACAACATCAGAGATTGTCCTCTGATCTCTACACATGTGTCACATGTGCTACACAAACACAGAAACATGTATATACACGTACATATCCATATACATGTACATATGCATACACACATACATATGCATATACACATACTTGCATAGACCATACACACAGAGAGAAAATATATAAATTTGTCACTCTTTTCCTAACAGGTTCTCACTATACTATTAGTCCACCACAGAGCCTCAAGGAAGAACTCTGTAACTGGAGTCCCTCATCAAACACAACCACTAAGGGCCAAGGGAAAGCATGTGCAGGGAGGGGGTATTTTATTTTTTCTTTATACATACTAATCCAAGTTCCCACTCCCTTCCCTCCTCCCATTCCCTCCACTTACCGCACCCCCTTTTCCTCTCCACAAGAGGATAAGGCATATTGCTTTGGGGAAGGTCCAAGGCCCTCTCTACTATATCTAGGCTGAACAAGGTATCCATTCAAAGAGAATAGATTCTCAAAATGCCAGTACATGCAGTAGAGATAAATCCTGGTGCCACTGCCAGTGGCCCCTCAGTCTGCCCCAGCCACACAACTGTCACCCATATTCAGAGGGGTTAGTTTGGACCTATGCTGGTTCCTTCCCTGTCCAGCTGGAGTTGGTGAGCTTCCATTAGCTCAGATAATCTGTTTCAGTGGGTGTCCCCATCATGGTCTTGAGCTCTTTGCTCATATTCTCACTCCTCCCACTCTTCAGCTGGACCTTGGGAGCTCAGCCCAGTGCTCCTCTGTGGGTCTCTGCCTCTGTTTCCATCAGCTTCGGGATGAAGGTTCTATGGTGATATTTAAGATAGTCATCAGTCTGAGTACACGGCAAGGCCAGTTCAGGCACCCTCTCTTCTATTGCTTAAGGTCTTAGCTGGGGTCATCCTTGTGAATTCCTGGGAATTTCTCTAGAGCCAGGTCTCTTGCTAGCCCCATAAAGGCTCCCTCAATCAAGATATCTCCTTCCTTACTGTCATCTCTGTCCTTCCTCCGTCTTTACTATCCTGTCCCCTCAAGCTCTCTTCCTCCCTTCCCTTTTCCCCCTCCTCTTCTCCTACTGTTCCTTTTCCCCCACCCCATGCTCCCAATTTTGACAGGCAATCTTGTCTATTTTGACTTTCCAGGTGGATCTATATGTGTTTTTCTTAGGGTTCACCTTGTTACTTAGCTTTTCTAGGATCATGAACTATAGGCTCGATATCCTTTGTTTATAGGCTGTGGTAGCACACGCTGGTAGGATTTGCTGAAGGAGGCAGAGGCCGGAGGATCACGAGGTCCAGGCCAGCCTGGGAAGTTGTTGAAGATGACACCTTGGACCACTTGTTTTATACTTCTCTACATGATCTTTCTGTGGGCGACTGAGGGACGCATCTGTGTTTCCTTTGAATTGTATGTGTGATGCATTCCAATCTTCCTTCAGCTACATCTGCAGAGGGAGCAAATTAAGGTCATTTATTTGGAAAGCCAAGTAAGGAAACTGCTTTGAATTTCTTAAGAACAGAGCCGATTTTTGCATTTCCTCAGTTGTAACAGTTTTGTGGTCAGCCCCACCTTGGCTGTCTGGCGAACTGTGAGTCTCCTGAGAGCAGAGACCCTGTTTGGTTTCTTTCTTAAGAAACTTCTTTAAGGGCTCAGTCACCAACAGTAAATATTATTTTGAATGAAGAAATAAACCATGAAAAATCTGGTTGCAAGCAGATGGACCTTATTAGTCTAGCTGACTCATGCTCATGAACATCCAAAGATTTCTATCTTTTGTCATGTTGAAAAGAAAGCCAATGTTGACCTCTGGACGTGAGTAGAGTGTAACCAAGACACCCAAAAGACCTTCAAAGGAAGAACTCAGTGACATGTGACAACTTACCAGTACAGTGTGTGTTACAGTAAGATATGACAGGGCAGGACTAGCTTGTTCCCTTAGCGGTGGCTTGGATTCTGACTGACCTCATTAATGGATTAACACATTTCTGTGATTAATGGATTAAGCGGTTAGTAGGTTGAGAGAGAGGTTATAAAGGCTGGCTTCTCGTGTTCTCCTCTTTGCCATCTTTACAGACTGTATTTTGCCTCACATCTCTGTGAGCTAGGAGGTCAACATCAGATGCGATCTTTCCATGTTAGGTCAGAGGGAGCCCAAATAAACCACTTTTTTTTTTTTCGTAACACACCCAGGCTGTGGGATTTCGTTCTCAGTCGTGAGAATGAGGCTGAGACAGAATCTCTCCAGATCGTGTCTTACAGCTGAGTGTGAACCCACAATTATCTCAATAAAATTCCAAAAAAAGACCAAAAAAAAATGACACAGAGAGAAAATTGTGACAGCACTCATCAAAACTGTCAAGATCACTAAACTGGGGACCACCCAGATCTGATGGGACTACAGTAGTTCTGACTTATTTCTGGAATGTTCTCAGCTTTCGATGATAGAGCAGATGCTTACGATAGATTATTTTTTTCCAGAGTCAAAACTGGGATTCACAAATGTTAAAAGAGTATGAGAGATTTAAAAATAAAGCTAAGGAATTCATAAATTGTCAAGAAAACCTGGCATGTCTATTTTTATCAAAAATTTCCAGTATTTAGCTTATTACTTTTACGATTAGACCCTTTTATTTTCTGTCACTGATTCACACTTGTTACCTTTTTGGCGGGAATTAATGTTGGAGGTGATTACAACTTCCTCTCCTTTCTTTTTAGCCTTGGCAGTTACGTCTTATGCTTGAACTGCACATAATCCAGGGGCTTTATTTTTAAACCACATCCATCTTCCCATACTTTACACTATTAAAAGTCTATAATTATAGGATGGTCGTTTACCCAAAGAGAACAGCCCAGGTGGGTTCCACTTTATTTACGGGTTTTGGCTATTCTGTTTGAGGTAGTGATCTTCAGAGCAAATTTCCAGTTTTTGGATCATTTCTAGCTATATTGTTTTCTTACCTTATCTTTTTTCTTCTTTTCTCCTTTTAAAAAGCCAGTGTTGAGGATGGAACCTATGTCCTCAGGTGTGCTAGCTAACCACTGAACTCCAGCTCTGCCCTCAGCTCATAATCTTAAATATCTTGTTCTGTGTGTAATTAGATGATTCAGTTTAAGATGTCTTTTGTTGAACTGAACTTTAGATGGATCTGTTGGAGCATTCCTTTCAGTTTGATTGCACAACTAAGTCAACGTTTCCATGTATTTGTGGCATATTTTAACACTGTCAATATGCACATTTACTTTTTCTATATTTACAGCAATATTATAGCTATAATTTTATCTTCAAACTTTATTGCATATGCTTACAGTGTAAAATTGATGCTTTAATGCACACACATATATTATAAATTGACTAAATAAAAGCTACAGTTTAAACTTTACATTCTTTCTTCACATTGTGCTTTAAAGATAATTCCATTTTTGTGATTCACTTATTCATCCAATTAACATTTAAAAATTATTAGTAAGTGGATGCTTCTGTGATTGGGGTATTTTTAAGATGAAGACTAATGATATTTAAATCATTTAAAATATTAATTTAAAGGTTTGACTGGTGGTATATGCCATTGATTAGCCTTTAGGAGGCAGAAGCAGACAGATCTCTGTTAATCTGAGACCAGCCTAGTTTGCATAGTGAGTTCCAAGTCAGCTAGGGTTATACATTAATAATACAGTATAATAGCCAATAGTGAGAATTTCTCAATAATCAGCAATGCTGCCTTGATTGGTGATCCAAGTAAAACTGACTCTAAAGTCACCCAAAATGTCATCATGGAATCACTGTGATATTCATTCACCAATATATGCAGACATTCATTATAAAATGGCCACTAAGAGAAAGCATCAGGATTCTTATTTTCTACAGATAAAATTCCAACAGAACCATTGCCAAGCCTGTCACTCAATTCCCCTAACAAGTGTTCAGTAAGTGAGCATATGCTGAAAACTGTCGAACGTGTTTCCACACATAACAGGGATGTGTGTTCCCATCAGGAGGTAGGTTTCCCGGAACATGACAGACCAGCATGACCCCAACAAGATGCTGAGCCGTGAGAGAGGGTTAACTCTCGAGAGCAGAACGGACTGCATCACTTTACCTCGTATCTCACAAGCCGACCCTCTAACAAAGACAACATTCTACAAAGCCAGAGCTCCTACCTTCACAAGGATCCTCCTGCCTGGAAGTGTGAACGTAAGACAAACCAGGCGTTTGAGAAAGACGCACATTCTAAAGCCCTGGGGTGCATTCAGTGAGTGACGTTAGAGTCTGAAAAGCATTGGAAGTCAGAATATGTTTGTCTTTGTGCTCACTCTTGGCCTAGATTACAGAAAAGACAGGCTGTTACCCTCTCTGCCTGGTATGTGCTTAGATACTCAATAGTGGTAAATAAAATAAAAAACAAAATAAAGGTAATAATTTCTTCCTCAGGACTTGGCCTCAAATGGCTCGCTAGTTGTTGACCTGTGACTGGCGAGGCCTGAAGTACTCAAAACAGATGCCTGTTCAGAGGAAGTCACAGGGTCTGCCGGAGCCATGCAAGGAATGATGGACTTGCAAAGGAGGGGCACCAGATGAGATCTGGCTATTTTCAGTGGCTGCTGAGAAATAGATTGGCTAAGGGTTCTGGTGATGCCTCTCGTGGAGGGATGAGCAGATGAACAATTTGCCTCAGAGTTTCTGCTGATGAGAATGTTGTCACGCAAGACTTCACCTCAGAGAGTCATCTGTCGAGCCTCTTGGTTGCAGTCACAACTGGTTTTGCTCTGTTCTCCTTCAAGCCTTTGGCTTGCTCTCATCAGGACACTTTGACCTCTTCTTCATCACACTGACTCAGTTTCCATTCTTGGGATACGAGCTCAACCTTACTTGGATGTCTCAGTTTCCATTCTTGGGATATGAGCTCAGCATTACTTGGATGTGAGATCTGCATTCCTCAGAGAGCTTCAGCATGCTGGTTAGGGTCTTGTTTGTATAAGGAAGGACTGCATGTTTGACAAAGAGTGGTACCCAGGTAACATCTGCCTCTGTCTTAAAGATGCACTGCCATCCTAGCTAAGACTTTTGCTTATTTTGTACAGTGATACAAGAAAGCATGCAAATACGTGAGACTTAAAGTTAGGTTTAGAGAGAAGGGATTGATTTTCAGGCTGGTGTTTGTTAGGTGGGTTCCAACAGCACTGTGAACTACATTGACTCCCTGAGACCAATGGCCACACAGCCTGGTCAAAATAAAAGTCACAGGATGTACATCATGATTAGCGCATTCTGGCTGTGAGGTCTCTTATGCCTCTTTTTCTTTTTTCCATCTTCTTTTAAAAATATATTTATTTTCTCATTTTACATTCCAATCCCAGTTCCCACTCCATCCCCTGCTCCTGTTCCTTCCATCTTCCCCTCCCCTACCCCACCCACCCATTCATTCATCAGAGAGGGTAAGGCTTCCCATGGAAAGTCAACAAAGGCTAGTGCATTGCTTTGAGGCAGGACCAAGGCCCTCCCCGTTATATCTAGGCTGAGAAAGGTATCCCTCCAAAGAGAAAGGGTTCCGATCTATAGCCATACCACCGTGAACGTGCCCGATCTTGTCTTATGCCTCCTTTTCAACCCATACATGAACACACTGGAAACCAAAGATGATGGCAGGAATCTCTCTCTCTCTCTCTCTCTCTCTCTCTCTCTCACACACACACACACACACACACACACACATCGTATGTATTTTCCTTAGGTAAGGGCGTATAGGCCTGAGTTTTAACAGTGATAAGGTTTTCAAAAGCTTATCTGAGCATCCATTGCAACTGGGCTCTTGTTCACCTTGTGGGAGCTATAATTTTTCTTGCCAGAAGCTTTGATTTTAGCGGGATTAGCATTTTCTAGGGGGACTACCTCCTTCTCTTAAAGTTTCTAGATTATGCCTTTTTATTTATTTACTTTGCATGCATGTGTGTGGTCTAAAGCTTGATGAAGTTGAGAGAGGTCAACTCTGGTTTGTGCAGAGGTCAGAGGCCAACTTGCAGGCGTTGGTCATATTCTACCATGTGGGTATCAGGGACCAAACTCCTGTCATCATAAAGCTGCAAAATGATCCCACACCAGTTAAGAATTAGGGATAATAAAAAAGGGTTATTTATTTGAAGAAAAAAACTTACAAATCACTGTCCCAAACAACAGCCCTCTCATCGCAAAGAGGAAATGGGGAGTCTAGTCACCGGAAAGGGAGCCAGAAGCAAGAAAGAGAGTGTGCCTGGTTCCCACTGCTTTTGAAAAGTATAAGAGACTATGCCCCAGTGTGCTGGTATCTTAAAAGCTATTGGCTGAAGGAGCAGAAGGAGCTCCCACAGCATCATCAGGCTTGGCTGCAAGTGCTTCTACCTGCTGAGCCTTCTCGCCAGGCCAGAAAGACTAGCCCTATGGTTGGAGGATCTTTTAGATCTCTTATAAATGACTGTTTCGATCTGCCACAGCCAACCACATCTCAGTTCACTAATAGCAGTGAATGGGCCCAGACACACTAGCATCACCAAGTTCTATCAACTGAAAACTAGTAATTAATCAGATGGACAAACAGCTCTCCACAGAGCTGGTTTACATGGCAGAGGGAAGTACTTGGATGAGGTTTGCAATGGAAATCTCCAAGGGTCTTGATGTCTGAGTCCACAGCGTGATTAAAACAGAGAACGTTCGAACCTGCAATGGGAAGGTATGTTGTAGCCTAAGGTGAGGTGGGGGTCCGGGCCCCTGATTCAGCTGTGCTTCCCCTTCAGACACTTGCGTCCGTGATTTGGAAGAAGCAAGCATGTGGCTTTTCCTTCTTACTGAAGCCATCTCCCACACCTCCCGATGGCTTTGGTAACAAAAAGGTCTTTCTTCTGATTTGTTTTGTAGACTCAAGGCTATGAAGCAAAAATTTGTTGAGTAAATTTTCAATAAAGCATCACTTCCATTAAGCCCTATCCTTAAAATCCTGAGAGGTTCTGCATAACAAATCTGTCCTTCCTGACTTTAAGAGGTGCCAAACAGGAGTGACAAGTGAGGCCAGTTTCTGCATCTCCATTGGTGGCTATGCTGTTACAGTCAAATGAAATCAAATCCAAACATTGAAAAGCATCTTTAGAAGAGGCAGGTCTGGGATTCCCAGATCGTCACAAAACTGAGATGATTATTTTCCTTGGTTTCTATCTATTAAGGCCTTATGTTTTTATTGTGAAACAATTTTTAGAAAAAGACGAGACTCGGTCTGAATCCATTTTCAATAGAATCAACATAATAACATACTGATGAATAAAACACAATAAAAGAAGTATAAAACTTACTGAAAACTAGAGAATATTGCTAGAAGAATCAAATAGGCTCGGCTAAATGCAGATGCCCTGTATTCCCGTGTAACTGGAGACTTTTCTCTGTCCCACGCATGGGGTCCAGCTCAACCAGTTTCTCTCCCTCCCACCAGTCCCCACAGCTACTTATAAAATAATCATTCAGAGGCTTACTATTAATTAGAATTGTTTGACCAACGTCCCAGACTCCTTACTGGCTATCTCTGCATATAAACTCACCCATTTTTAATCACCTGTATATCTCCACGTGCCCCGTGTCTTACTGGTAAGGCTCTGGCATCTTACTCCTCTGGCGGCTGCTGGCATCTCTCTTGCCTCTGCCTTATCTCTCCCTGTCTCTCCACTTGAATTTTCCGCCCAGCTGTATTCTGGCCTTCCATAGACCAAAGTAACTTCTTTATTAACCAATGGTAATAAAACATATACACAGCATCTAGAGAGGCATCCCATGTCACTCCTAGACACTCAGCACTGCCAGGGTGTGCATGCTTCCCAACTGACCCACAGATGCAATGCCAGCTCTGCCAGATTAACAACTACCAATTTTCTTTCCTTTTTAAAAATTGTTTTTATGATCTATATATTTTTCTCTCTTCTCCTCTCCCTCCGCCCTCCACTTCTAACCTCTCTCATATTCCCAGGCTCCTTATTTACTCAGTAGATCTTGTCTTTTTCTACTTCCCATGTAAATTAGATCCATGTATGTCTCTCTTAGGATCTCTTTGTTGTCTAGGTTCTCTGGGATTTAACCCCTAAAATTTGTATGGAAACTCAAAGGGCCCACAGTTACCAAGATAACTCCAAGAAAGAAGTACAAGCTTCATACAAACAGACAAGAATTAAAGCATGAAGTGTTGACAGGAGGCTGGGCACATTGGTAAGAGGGACAGGATTGAGAATCCAGAATCAAACCTTCACAATTATGTTCATGTGACTTTCAGATGGAACAGTAAGGCCACTGAACAGGGAAAGGCTGACTGAACTCCACTGCTTATTTCTGAGGATAGCAGACAGAGAGGTGAACCCTGTATCACTCATATTCTTCACTCAAAACAAGCTACAGAACAAAAGTAAGAATTATCAAAGTTCTAAAGAAAACAGAGGCATAAATTTTTTGTGATCTTAGAATAGACAGTCACTTTCTGTAGATGTGATACTCAAACCAAAAAAAAAGAATGTAAGGACTGGGGTGTGGATCAGTTGGTAGAATATTTGCCTCGTGTTAATGAAGACCTGGATCCACCCTTTATACCCCATAAAACTGGACATGGTGGCTCCTGCCTTTGATCCGTGCAAACAGGATCTGAGGGTAGAAGGAGCAGAATTCAAGGTCATCAGCTACATAGTTAGTTCAAAGCCAATCTGGGCTATATGAGACTTTATTCGTGTGTGCGTGTGTGTGTGTGTGTGTGTGTGTGTGTGTGTGTAATTCATAAACATCATAGAATTTTGTGTTTCAGACATACAACCAAGAAAATAAAAAAAAATCACAATTCACAGAATGGGAAAAATATTACTGAGTATATATATGATAAGGAATGTGGGTCTAAAATATATAAAGATCCCTTACAACTCAATAACAAGAAGAATCCAAAAGTCTAGGCATTCCAGTCTACCATTGACCATTATAGTAAGTTGGAAGCCAGCATGAGATCAGAGGCTGAGTGAGTTCCCACCTCAGAACCCAATGCAAAAAAAAAAAAAAAAAAAAAAAAACAAACCAATACATTCTAATATATTGCTGGTGGGATTGTAACATGATGTAAACACTTTGAGAAAATACTTTGGCACTTCCTTCAACTTTTACACATAGAGTTAATACAGAGCTACTGTATGATTCAGCAACCCCACTCCTGGGTGTATAGCTAAGAAAGATGAAATAATATGTTAAAAAATACACAGACATAATTATGGGGTTAAGGAGATAGTTCAGTGGTTAGGAACATGAACTGCTCTTGCAGAGGACCTGGGTTCAATTTGCAGCGCTGACATCAGGCAATTCACAACCCTGTGTAGCTCTAGCATAAGGGGATCTGACACTTTCTAGCCTCTGAGGGCACCTGCACAGATACAGACAAATACATTTAACCAAACACACAGACACACAAGAAATCAATGAAGAAATGTACCTATGTGTTTATAGCAGGATTATGTACAATGGCCACAAAGTAGAGTGAGCATCAACAGATTCACAGACAAAACATGTAATGTCTCATTCATGGCCTGCTATGATCTGAGGCACTTTATAAAGTGAGCGACAGAGGCAATAACCTTCCCAAGTTATGCTAAACACAGGGAGCCACTCACAAAGTCCATATTTTGTATGGTTCTGTTCTCATTTTAGGCAAATCTACAGAGATAGAGAGAAGTTTGGTGATATCTCAGCATGGGAGGGAACAGGTGAAGCACTGGAGAATATTTGATAATGGTCACACAACTTGGGGATGTAGAGTCATAGCAGTGTATAGCTCTCTCAACCAACTGCAAACCCTGAAATTTATGATAGAAGCTTTGAATATTTTGACATGGTAATTCTAATTCCATAGACTTGGGGGGAGGCATCTCATGTCTTTTCTCACATCTGGAACTTAAGAGGGAAAAGGACATGGAATTAGAAGAGAGAGATCATTAGAGACTTAGAACGGGGAGATCAAAGTAGAAGACAGAGTAAGAATGAATAACCAAGAGGGGTAAATATGACCAAAATACATCGCATGCATGAATGTCATTGTCGTTGTGATATTTTAATGTCAATATACAGTTTAAAATGGTGCAATGACTAGTGAGATAGCTTAGGGGATAAGGGCGTTTGCCACCAAGCTTGATGACCTGAGTTCAACATACAGGACCGACATGGTGGAAGAATTCTGGTTCCCACAAGTTGTTCTTGGCCTCCATGCATGCACCATGGCACACACAGCTCCTCCCCAACATGTACACACACACACACACACACACACACTAAATAAAACGTAAGTAAGAGCTTTATTAGTAAGGTAGGAAGGAATAAGACTTAGGACTAAGCACTGAGTACTTTCGTCTTATTGACTCATTTAGAAAAGTGATTTTCTCTTATGGTTTCTTTGGCTGTCATAGAACTTGCTCTGTAGACCAGAGCAAGTTCTGGCCTTGAACTCGCAGAGATCCACTGCCTCTCCCTCTCGAGTGCAGGGATTAAAGGTGTGCCCGCCACCACATGACTCAAAAGTAATTTTCTAAAGGACAGTTTGTTCTAGGAAAGAGAGATTTTATAACCTGAAAATTTTTCCTTTCTCCATTTAAAACTATATCAACTCATTCTTTCATAGTATATATAATATACAAATTCTATTTATATTGATGTAGTACACCTTAATATCTTTTTCAGTAGTACTGAGTGCTATAAAAATGAATATTAAGAAGCTGGATTATATAATATGGGTGCTTAGTTAAGTTTCTATTGCCGTGATACAGCACCATGACCAAAAGCAACTCAAGGAAGAATGGGTTAATGAGATCTTACACTCCCACATCATCTAAAGAAGTCAGGATAGGAACTCAAGACAGGAGCCTGGAGGCAGAAACTGAAGCAGGAGCCATAGAGGAACACTGCTTACCGGTTTGCTCCTCATGGATTTCTCTGCCCACTTTCTTACATAACACAGAACCTGTTCACAGTGGTCTCCCAAATCAATCGCTAATTAAGACAATACCACCAAAGACTAGCCTATAGGTCAGTCTGATGGAAGCATTTCTCAATTGAAAATCCCTCTTCCCAAATGATTCTAGCTTATGTTAGGTTGACAAAAAGAGTCTGGAGATGGAACTTGAGTCCTCAGGTCCACACAGCAAGTGTTTTTACATGCTGGGTTATCTTACTGGTTACCCATAAGGTAGTATGTTGCTGCATATATGTCCCATACTTCTGTCTCTATTGATGGGACATTGGGTTGTTGGCCATCAAAAACTGTTCTCTGTCGAGCCTCTCCAGATCTCAGTTGGTGTCCTCCTGGTCATGATCAGCCATGAACGGTCGCTGCAAGCTAAAGAAGTCATCACTTAAAGCCTTGCTAGTGTTGACTAAGAGATGCCTCACCCACTTTCCCCATCACCGTGGCAAAATACATGACTTAATGGAAGAAAGACCTATTCTGGCTCAAACGTCCAGAGGCTCCAGTCCCTAGCTTCCTGGTCCCTGTGCTTGTGTAGAACATGGTGACCAAAGTATATGGTAGAGGAGGTCTGTTCACTTCATAGTGAACAAGAAGCAGAGTAAGACAAGAAGTGGCCTGCAGTAATACAACCCTAAGAACCCACCTCCAGTAACCTACTTCCTCCAGGTAGGTCCTGCCTCCTAAAGTTTCCGGAACCTCCCTGAATACATGGTGAACCAAGAATCCAAAACATGAGTCCATGGGATCATTTTATACTCAACCCATAATACTAAGGGATCACTTGTATACATTTTTTAAAAATGCAAATTTACCTTGATGTGTGTCCTTGATTATATTTAAAGCGGCTTATCTTTGTGGTGAAGAAAGGGACGACAGACAAACATGACAACTCAAGCCACCTCTCTCCATCTTCTTCCTCTCACACCGATAGTTACCTCTAATACATGGATCTAGAACAGCAGCCAGGAAAATGAAGGGCTTTTCCCTCAAGACACCTGTTGTTCTCATTGCTACCCTGCATTCTCCTTTCTTCCTTCCTCTCTTCCTTCCTTCCTTCCTCCCTCCCTCCCTCCTTCTCTCCCTTCTTTCTTTCCTTCCTTCCTTCCTTCCTTCCTTCCTTCCTTCCTTCCTTCCTTCCATATCTTTTGCCTCCTATTCCAAGTGAAGGGCCAGAGAAGCACAGGCCCACTTAGAGGGGAAGGAATCTGCTCTTAGAAGGACAAAATGCCCAGACAGTGTTCGAAAGGAGGCACCGTGTATTTAGAAATAACCCGTTTTCAGGAAATGCAGAACCATCTCCTGCAAGCTATGCTGGAGATAGCCGGTTTCTCTTTTAGGGTCACTTGCTTGTATTAATAGAAATCCATCTGCATGAAGTGACAGTCTACGTTCCTGTTTCCCCGTCTGTCACCAGATGGAGACTTGGTCAATGTGGGATGCTGTCATCCACACGGATGCCAGCGTATATAAAAAGACAAGTTATTGGTAGGAATTATAAGAGATGGAGATTAAGGACCATTCTAAAACAGACTTGGATCTCTGCTTTTGACACAGGAAATGTTGTTTACGCCATTTCAGTGGGGTTGCCTAAAATATACCGCTTCCACGCGAAAGATAATTACTTATACTACTTACTAACGGATAATGCATCATTCCAAGCAAGTGTGAAAAAAATAAAAAAGAAACTTCTGGTTAAGAGTTAATTAGGTTTTAGCTCACCTTACCTTAACTTTGGAAATCTTTACGAAATAATTAATGAAAGTGATGGAAATAAGTAGACGCCGGGTCATCCTAGGAACATGCTGGCAGGAGCGTGGCCCCTCCCTCTTGTTCCCCACTCCTGGATGCAGGAGCTTTTCTAAAACAACCAACAACTTCCTCTGTGGGTAGCTGGATGGAAATCTGTATGAAATGTGAGATGCGCGACTTCCTTCTCGTGACCACGAAGAACCCTGGAAACCAACTTTAACCCCACTGGCTGAGAACCCAAAAGTCTTTGACCCTGGGAAAAGTGAGTAATAACCTTTCATCCAATTTTATATACAGCCAGAAGTCCCTCTGGCTTGCTTTCATCTACTGTATCTGCCGGTATGGACTAGGGATTGTCGGGCGTATCCTGGGCACTTGGGACATGTTCCTTTGCAGACTCAGCTTGCCCATATCATCTCCTGGAGTCTCCTGGAGTCTCCTGATTCATTGGATGTACTCCATCACTCACATAGACAGTATAACCTTTGCAGTCACGACACAACTGAGAGCGCCCTGAACATCTGTGACTTGATATTTTCAACAAACAGTATCTCCTGGATGCTTTCCATAGAGATCAGCCTGATCGGCCTGAAATGGCATGATTTAGATGTATCCAAATTTCTTAAACTATTTCCGTATTTTTAATGTTAAGTTAGCTTTGGCTTGTCAACTAGAGATACCCCAGCATTAACTGGGGTAATATCTCTGCTGGGGTATGGCCCAGATCAGAATAGCCTTTGTCCATGTCTGCAAGTTACTGTCTTGTTGCTGATTAACGTGGGAGGGCCCAGCTCACCATTCCTGGCAAGGTGGTCCTGGGCTATAACAAAAATACTAGCTGAGCATGAGCCTAGGAGGAAGCCAGCAAGACCTGCTACTTCTTGGTTTCTGCTTCTGCTTCTGCTTGACTTCCTTCAATAGTGGGTCCTGACCTAGAAGGAAGTGTAAGTCAAATAAATCCTTCCCTCTTCAAGTTGCTTTTGGTCAGTGTTTTACAACAGCAACAGAAAAGTAAAGGAGACACGTGCTTAGAAGTATTTAGCTTGCTTCCATTTCTGTACGGTTACCCACAATGCTGCAGTGAGCCGTTTCTACAATGGACTTTAATCACCTCTGTGGAAATATGAGCTGGCCAATTTCCTGTATGGATGATCAAACTTGCATTTATTGAAAAGGATTAAGTTGGGATTTTTGCTATGCAGAAAGAATAATTAAAGCCATTTTCCACTCACAAACAGCCATGCAGATCTAAGTGAGATGTGATTTCTCCATTCACCATAAGCTACAATGGAAACCTTAGAAGAAAATTCCCCTCTTTGGGGTTTTCCTTTGAGAATAAGAATACTTAAATGGCATTCCTGACCCAGAAAAACCCACAAGGTAATTTTTTAAAATATAAGATTTTCTTAGTAATATTACACTTTGGCAAAGTACATAACTAGTTTGAAGGATAATTCAAAAAAAGAGAACAGAACAAAACAAATTTGCCTTCAAAGTGCCAGAAGATTAGACCAAAACTATTGTTCGCTTTCTTTCCATGTCTTGCTACACTGGAGGGTGCCATTTTAAAGATTTATTTCTTTTGTTACTATGAGTGCATGCATGCATTTGTTTGTGTGTGGGAGATGGGTGGGTGTGTGCATGTGTGTACCTATACCACATTGTGCAGATGCCTGCAGAGGTCAGAAGATAGTGTTGGGTACCCTGGAGCTAGAGTTATGGGCAATTGTGATCCACCCGATGTGCATGCTGGGAACCAAACTCAGATGCTCTGAAAAATACTAAGTGTTCTTAACCATTGAGCCATCTCTCAAGCCTTGAACTCCAGTTTGGTAGGAAAATTCAAGGGGAAAATACTATTCCAATACGAAATGATCAAGGATAATGGTGCACGATTTAAATTTGGCACAAAGTTTGGGTGATCCAGAGCTTTTGAAGGTATTTTACCCTTGCGCAGGTGATTCTGTGACCCCATGACTTGGATCTCTTACACAACACTGATGTAATTAGTAGTACTTTCATGACAGGAGACTTCTAGATGAATTCAATAATTTTCTTTTTATTTAATAATATGTCCATGTGTATTCACAGTCAGGTGTGATGGAATAGTTTGAAGACAATCATGATCAAAAGCCAGAAAAGGAGCTTGGAGCATTGGCAATGGTGATTATTGTTGGAATAATGCATAACTTTGTACGGAGGTTAACAAATAATAAAATCTAGCCAAATGGGGTGGTGGCTTATAGCTAGAATCCCAGCATCAGGGAGGCCAAGGCAGAGGATCATTGTCAGTTCAAAGACAATCTGAGATACAAAGAGAGACAGTCTCAGAAATAAATGACGTTCAGGCAGAAAAATTAATTACAAACTTGCAAAATGGTGATTTGCTTGCTTGAGTTGATCTTAGGACAACATAGACTAGACTGCAGGATTTATGAAACTTTTTTAAAAGAGAATTTGGAAGAAAATAATAAATAAAACCTTATCTTTCTATCAAAAAGACTTTTATGATGTCTTCAAGCATTTGTTGAAACTCAAAACAGCATTTCATAGGCTGCTTCCCAAAGCTTTACATGTAGCTGTCGGGCTCCAGGCCTGAGGAAGCAGAGCTGTTTCTCTCTTGTGCTGCTGTTATGTAAAAGCAAGCTCTCTCCTTGCCTGTCTTTGTTCCTCTGTCTCTTTTTATAAAGATGAATGATGACCTCATGACTTTTGAACATCAGTGGCGGGTTATTTCCAGACTTTCCCCCCCAATAGATCTGCCTTCTTCTTTGTCGAGCCTTTCATCTATTCTGAGTTAAAAACGCTGACAGTATCACCTTGGCCCTCTTTCTTTAGGAATGACTAAGAAAAAAATCAACTTCTTAAAGATCATCTTTTTAGTTTTCTTTCTTTTCTGTTTAAAACTCCTTATAGCCCCCCCACACACACACAACACACTTTTGTTTCTGCTGGAACCTAAAATCTTCTACTTGTAGCCAGCTGATTTGTGTCCTACCTCCGAATTCATGGTGACTAGATTTTCCGACATCATTTTCCAAGTGAAGATACTGTAGTCCTAGGGGTACTAAAACATTTGCCTTGTTCTTGTCTCAGGTTCTGATAGAACTGAGATCAGACACACACTTTTCTTTCCAACTCGGCTTTCCGCCTTGTTTCATAACCAGTTCCCTCTGAACTCTTCAGTCTCTTAAGTGATGGGTTTATAAACTGTGAATAGAATAAGTGGGTGGTGAGGTAGGAGTGTCTGGTGCGCTCAGTCACAGACATGCAGGAAGAGCTTGCTGAGTGACAAGGCCCCTCTCAGAAGAGTGTGTTAATCTTCTGGGAGGAGATGGTCGGCATTGTCGGTGATGTCAGCCACCCTCCAGGCTTCCTCCACTGGACTCTGGTCCTTCAGGCTTCTGGTACTACTGTACCTCAATCTGCACCTCATACTCAGCACCGGGTTAAGGGAAGTGGGAACTTCAGTCAGTCTGGAAGGTCTGGAGTCTAGCTGAGTCTAGTGAGTGTCATCTTAGGGGAAGACTCTTAAACCCTCAGTATTACTTTTAAAATAAGGGCTTGGGTTTTATGTTTCTGCAGTGCTGGGACTCAAACCCAAGACTTCCTGCGTATTAGACAGGTACTAATCTACTATTAAGCTAAGCCCTCATTCCTGAGTTCTCATCATTAAGTGGTTCTTCAGAGCATGACTACATTACAAAATGATAACTAGGAAATATCGGTGCATTTATTTTTGAATTTTTCTATCATTTGCTAATTAAAGTCAAGAACTGTTTTGGTAAGCGATTTTTAAAACAATTGCAAGCAGTTCCCTTCATATTACTCTTTATGATTGGTAGTATTCTAATGGTTTTAGAAGGAGAAAATGTTTCTTATTTCTTCCCACTAGATGTTCTAAAATGAGTGACTTTAATTTTTTTTTTGTTCTATATATTTACTGTGTGGGATGCAGGGCGCTATCAAATGCCTTGATACATGAGTGGAGACCAAAGGACAACCGTTGGGAGTTAGCTCTCTCTTTCTACCGTGTCTGTCCCAACGATGTAACTCAGGTCACCTCTGTAGGTAAGTGCCTTTACTGGCCTAGCCATCTCATCAGCCCCCAAACGAATGTCTTTAGGCAGTTTAGTAGACACTGTAAGACAAAGATGAGATGCTCACATTCTCAGATAATACAGAGTGTGCAGGTCTATGTCCTATGAATGCAAATTAAATGAGTTGAATGAGCTGATTTGAAGACTCAGTGGGTCAATGGCTTTCAAGATTTTCAGTGGGAAGATCCTGGAACTCTATTTGGGGAGGTTTGGCTCCTGGGCACATCAGAGGGCGCCAATGCATTCTTTTCTGCGGTGTAAGTGAGGGTGCATGTGACTAGGCCCTGACTTTAAATAGGAATTCATCATATTGAATTGAGAGATTGGGGTGGGTAACAGGGTAGGAGGAGGAGGCAAAGGCCGAGGGAACTGTGTAGACAAAGGTGAGAGAGACTTTGTGGACATGTTTGAGAGAGAGCTCCTGATCAGCCAGGTTTGACAGTCCCAGGTCCCTCCCTGCTCTCCTCCAACTGTGGCTGTTTGATAGCTGCTGTCTCCATTTCAGGCTGGCCGCTCAGACTCTGTGTGTGCATGTGTGCGGGGTATGCTTCCCTTCTCAGTTTTGACAATCTGACTTTCAGAGTGCCAGCCAACCCTCCAGTAACAACCCCTTCCTACCCTCTGCATGTCTGTCCCACTTCCTGGTCCTGAACCTTATCTCTCTAATCCACCTCCATGCCAAGCTGTCTCTTAGATATTAGCCCTGAATTATTCTTGGGCTTTCAACACAGAATACATTAACTCACTGTCTCCTGACCGCCAAGGATTTTGATTAAAGAGTCACAGCCCATTGACTCATTATTCCCCTGTATGCAATCTAGCAGGTATCAATTCAAGGTCTCCCTCTCCCTCCCTCCCTCTCTCTCCTGGTGTGTGTGGGGGGAGGCGGGGGGAGTCTGTGTATGTGTCTGTGTGTGTGTGTGTCCCTCTCTTTTAACCTTTGGGATCTAGCACTTTGATTATCATATATCAGACATAATTTCCTTTCTGCTTAACCCAATGGCGTTCACTGAATTGCTATGATCTATAAAGTTACTTTAATCATTAATTTATCTTTTTCAGGGCTGCAAAATAGCTCAGTGAGTAAAAGAACCTACTTCCAACTATGAAATCTTGAGTTCAGTCACCAAGACCCATTTAGGGGGAGAGATGCAGCTGCTATAGGCTTCTGACCTACATGTGTGCTCTGCAGCAAGCACCTGCTCATACGCACACACATGCCCATGCACACACACATGCTCATGCACACACACATGCCCATGCATACACATATGCCTATACACACACATGCCTATGCACACACATATGTCCATGCACACATATGTGCCAATGCATACACATATGCCGATGCACACACATATGCCCATGCTCACTCCCATGCCCGTGCACACACGCATGCACATACACATGCCTATGCACACACACCTATGTACACACAAACATGCATGTAAAATAAATAAAAATATAGCTAATTTTGTTTATGTTAACTTTCCCCACCTGTAGAAGTTTTCAGCTCCAGTTTGCTTCTCACACTTTTCTGAAACTCCAGTGACGAATGTATCAGAGCATTTGACAGTTTTCTACAGTGCCCAAGGCTCTGTCTTATTTACAGTGTTTGCTCTCTGACCTCAGATTGCATAATCTCTATTGACCTGTCTTTAACTCTATACTCCGTTTTGCTTTTGCGTTTCTCTTCTTCTCTTTGACCTACCCGATAATTTTGTTGTTTTGTTTTTCAAATTTCAAGTATGTTTTTCAGTTGTGTTGTCTCCAGTGAGTCCCTTCTATGCTTACTGCCTCTCTGCAGAGAACTCATTTCCTTTTGTCCTTTTAAGGGGTGTTTAACTGTGCCTCATGGACCACGGTGATAATGGCTGCTGTATAACCTCTGCCTGAGGATTTTAACATCTGGGTCATCCCCGAATGACACATACAACTGTTGTTTTCCTCAAAAACTGGCCTGCTTTAGGTCCAGGCAGTGCAATGTCATTGCCTTAGACATTGTCAACATCCTGGAGCATAGATTATCATTATAAAATAATGCTCATAGATTATCACATAATATATATATATATTAGTGATAATATATACATATATATGTCTCTGGGAAACGTTGGGGTTTCGTTTGATTAGTGAGACAATCAACTAAATTATGCTCTCACGAAAAGTTCTTTCTGTGGGTGGTGGTTCTAAGGCACTTAACCTTGCAAACACTTCGTATGCCTCAAGCAGGTGCCTTGCCAGAATTAACTGCAAGCCAGTCAGCTGTTTAGAATCAGTTCAGCTTCCACAGCCTTTGCTGTGTAGGTTAGGTCTCACGGTTAGTAGCTTCATAAACAGCATCATGGGATTCTCTTCTGTTGCTTTCTCCTCTTCATATTTGTTGGCACATAAGGCCCCTTCTCCCCATTCCTTTAGTCCAGAAAGTTGGATATTACCTTGATCTTAGCAGCCTAAATATCTGACCTTATTCAAGCTATGCTTGCAGCTCCCCCAAGGCAGAGTCATAAGAAAATACAGAAAGGGCAATTGAAAAATCAATTGTCTTGTATGTCATTTCTCCAAGCTTCAACCTCTTCGGCTTAATTTTCAGGGAACCAAAGAACTTGATTTTTGCATTATGTCTAGAGTTTAAGAGTTCAAATCTGTGCAAAGGAAGGCCATGGTGGGCTTGCTCATGTCAGTTGTGGGGTCTGAGCTCATATGGAAAGTTTATTTCTGAGGATTTTACCAAGGAAAGGGAACAAAAAAACCACAAGATAGTGAGTTGGTAAGGAGTCAAGATAGAGAGAAGGATGTTCCTAGAAAGGGGTGGGTGAGGCCATTTGCTTAAAGTCCATGAGCAAGGACCCTGAGGAGAGGTTAAATGAGGATGGCTTGTTTCCCTCAGAGATGAAGAAAAGCTACACTAGAGAGAAATCTGAAAACTAGGTCAAAGCCTGCAGACGGCGAAGAGAAACTGAAACTTGGAGAAGTGACTTGCAAGAAATGAATTTCCCAGGAGTCTTGTTTTTCCCTTCCTGGCTTTGCCCTGTGGGTACCTCCAAGCATAGAGCTGAGAAGGTGACTGCAGCAAGGGCTGCTACACCTCAAGCAACAACAATTCAGAGGAGCCAGCTAACATGGTGTTCGCAGGCCACAGAGGAGAGAGTTAGGAAACAGAATTCCAAAACCCTGTGTCAGTCCCAACAAGTGCATCTGTGAATCACATTGCTAATTGAAAAAGGAAAAGACGGTACCCAGGAAACAAACACTGGGTGCAGCTTATAGGAAAATAGAGATGGAGGAAAGGGGTGTTGATGAAGATGATTCCCACAACTTTGGGGGTACAGAGAAAGAAAGGTGAGTTAGACCACAGCTAACTTCTTGCTGTGATTTCTCAGTAAGAGCAAGACGGGGGCAGGACTGGGTTTCAAGTTTGGTTAAAACCTCCGGGAGTAGAATAGGACCCCATTCCAGGTGCAGAGTTGGCATCCCTTCCTCCTGGACTGAGGCAGGTCATCCTTTTACAGCCTGTAAACCACCGCTTTTCCCATCGCCATTTGTCAGGAAAGCTCTGTTGAGCGAAAACTCTTTCTAAACCCGGGTAACACGTGGACTCCATATTCTCTCCATTTCTTAAGTTGAAAATGGCTTTGGGGAAAAAATACAATTATAATATGTGGACCAAAGAAGGAAGAGGAAAAGTTAGCAATGTTCTGGGAATGGTGCCCAGCTCTTTTATGATTCTGAGTAGTAAAGTCCCCAACGCACCACATGCAAACTCACTGGCTTCATGTGGGCTGAAGCTAAGCTCAGACCAGGCCCCTCATCATCCATTTCTTCCTCTTCCTCCTCTGCTTCTCATTCTTATTTCTCATACTATTCTTTCTCTTCTTCATCCTCTTCCTCTCCTGTGGTGTGGGAGGGGTAGGGGGAGCGCAGACCTTCCTGGTAGGAGTGTGTCAGGTCTGACCTAGCTGTCCATCATCTTCTTGTCATCTCTTCCTTGCTGTTCAGAGCTCTCCTTCCTTCTCACATCCTGAAACCTGACTCCCAGCACGCTGGGCCTGGATGCCTTCAAAATGTCAACTCATATGAGATCAAGTGATCAAATTTTCTCCCTCTTGGCTCCTTAGAGCCCTGGGTTCCCAGTTTCTCCTCCTGATAGAGAAGACTCATTTAGAGCGTTGTGTTGGTTCTGTCTCCACTAGCCAACCAGTGTTGATAGTGGAGCCTTATCAACACTTCCCCAAGGCAAAGATACAAGTGACATGTTCTTTTCCTGTGTGTGGTTTGTGTGTATTTAGGTGCGTTCATTAAAGCAGAGCGAACTCTAATTCCCGAGATAACCACTGCTTTATTGTTAGATGGGGGGAGGGGTGCTTTATGTTTCTGTAGAGAACGCACTGGTGTGCGGGCTGACTAGAGAGTTGTGTAAAAGAGAGTCTCAGATGAAACTAGAGAATCACAAGACAAGAGAAAAAGTGTGGGAATGGACTTCCAACCACGAACTGCTAGTCTGACGGTTTGACCTCTCAACTTTGGGGATGAAGCCCTTTTTCTTTTAATTCACATCAATCATCCAGGTAGTCTTGACCTCTTTGGGTGAATCCTGATGCTAGATGAGAGTAGGTTATTCCTCTCATGGATGAGTTTTAAGCTTCTAAGTCGGGGTCTCATGAATGCAGCTGGAGATTCTGAAGGAAGAATAGAAACCCTTCTATTTGTGGGTGGAAGAGCTGGAGCCATGGATCAGTGATTGAGAGCAGTTGCTCTTGCAGAGGGTCCAGGTTCATAGACCTGGATGGAGCGGGGAGGACCTCAGACTTCCCATGGTGCAGGGAACCTTGACTGCTCTTAGGACTGGAGAGGGAGGGAGAGGGGGAGGGGAGAGTAGAAGGAAAATGGGAGGTGGGGAGGAGGTGGAAATTTTTAATAAATAAATAAATAATCTAGTGCCCTGCTCTGGCCCCCATGGGCACTGCACACATATGGTGCATAAACATATATACAGGCAAAGGTACACATACAACAAAAATAAATGCATCGTTTAAAACATGAAATCATCTCACACAACTTCCAGATATAGAAAGGTAAGAGAAGTTAAACTACTCAGGTAAGGTCACACAGCCGTGACCGCCACCGCCACAGCTCGGATCCGCAGGTGCTCACTCCCTGGCTAGCTCCTGTTTGTGCACAAATCCTTCAGGAGCCCTGTAGACCTTGCTGCCTTGGCCTTTTCTCTTGACTGAAAAGTCATAGGAAGTGCAGGTGGGTGGGATGGGGAGAGTTGCTATCAAGTGTCTTGAAGAGACGTCGGTCGTCAGTCAGTTTCTCCAGAGGAAATGGCTTGAGGAAGGCAGTGCTAATTTAGAGCAAAGTTTTTATTCATCACTCAGAAAAAAAAAATAAAATCTTGTGCTTCTCGTTTCTGAAAGAGACCCCAGAGACCCTAGAAACTTCTAAACCCCCCTTCCCTACAACTCTCAGCAATAATTCCAGATGAGCAGACTCTTGAGCTCACCCGTGGGAGTTTCCGATATCCCTCCTCCTCCTCGGGAGGCCAGCAGGTGCAGCTCTCCTTCAGTTGAACAGAGCATCTTGCAAAAGAAAGTTAAACAATTTTGCATGATTTGAGATGCAGTTCTCTCACGAAGTTCCTCTTGGAGACAGACCCCTAGTCAATGCTGCGGGACAAATGCTATGGACCTCAGACAAGCTGGGAAATGGGGCTTTGATTTAGGTTTAGAACAGCCACTCTCTTTCCTAGACGCACATTCAGGAGCCAGGCTGAAGGAGGAAAAAGCAGGTCAGTCGAGAGTCCTGGGTGTTATTTTACAAGGTACACTAATCAAATCAGAATAGGCAACAAGGTTTTTGGTATTGTTTGTTGAGTGTCTTTAGAGAAGAAAGAATTCAGGCGGCACTGCAAAGTCAGTCTCAAGGCATGGTAGTATCAAAGTTGAAGGGGCCTCCCCCAAACACTCACCACCTCCTAAGGATTCTGGTGGTATCTTCTGGGATTTCCCATATACGGAGCCTCATACCTTCCCCCAAAGTCCTCTGCTTTGAATTCAGGAGCCATTATATGACACTTGGGAGGTAGCTCCAAGAATTAATCCCATTCGTTATACTGAGCAAAATGAGGATCCCCCCCCATTAGCTAGAGGTGTCCTTCCTCCAACCCGTGGGTACACCAGTGGCTACTTTCGTTGTTGCTGTTTTACACAGATATACAATCATTATACACATGTGTGGACCACAATGTGGTCTTTTCATATGTGTAAACATTGTGTAATAATTCAAATAGAGGAATAAACGTGTCCATCACCTCCCCCACGTGTGGCTTCTTTATGGTAAAAATGTTTGAAAGGGGCTTGTTTATCTGTTCCGGAATATCCTTAGAATACTGCTAAGCTTTGCCGCTGTACTCCTCAGTAGAACACCACAACGGAAAATCCAATCCAGCTAGAACCTGGTGACTCTATATCATTCCCCATCCTCCTTCTGTCCTTTGCTCCTCAGCTCTGGAAACCAGCATTCTCCTCCCAGCTTCTAGGAGATCAGCCTCTTCAGGTCTCACGCAGCAGTGAGATCATGCAGGATTCATTTTTCAGTCCTTGGCTTCTTCCCCTCAAGGAATCACAGCACCAGTTCATGGAAAGCCCAGAAGGTTCAGAAACAGGATCCCTGGACCTCAGTCCCAGTGCAAGCAAGACCGTCACTAGCTAGGTGCTGGGCCTGGGAAGTACTTTTAGCTGCTGGGTCTAATCATGCGGCCTCCTCTTAATTCTAGCGTCATTTTTGATTTGGGATGTTACTATTTTCCACTCCATCAAGGCTGCCCTTCCAGTCATTATAACTTCATCCAGATGGAGCCTAACCCCAATTTATACTTTCTCTTCTTACTTAATATAGTTTCCATAGTCCATGGTCAATGGAAGGTTGTTTTGGGGGGTTTTGGAGAGTTTTTGGGTTTTGTTGCTGGTGGTGGTGGTGGTGATGGTTTTTAATGCAAATCTCAAGCCTTCCCCCAGACTCCTTGCATTAAAATTTGTGTTTAAACACATGATCCCTGGGTGATTCATATCAACACTTAGAAACACTGTGGAATTGGACTCCTAGCTAAGAAGTTTTCTTAAAACTTACCAAGCTTGTTGGAGAGGAGAGGTTCGGTCTATAAGGCAGAGATATAAACAAGTTAAAAAGTCTGCTTTCTTGATACATGCATACACATAAGAGACTAGCAAACTGTGTGAAACCCATTTCTGTACTGAAAGCCATTCCTTCAGTAAGGAGTTAAATAAGACTAGCTTTGTAATCCTTTCATCTTTTAACAATTAAGATAGAGCACTATGCCATGCCCTGGTTAAAAAGACATGTGCAAGGGCAGGGAGATGTCTCCATCAGGGCAGCGCTTGCTGTTTAAGTGAGCACAGGGGGCTTGGATTCAAATCTATGACCTACAGGAGAAGGCTAACAGCTGACGCGAAGCCAATCAAGCATGCGCATTAGTAACTTCCCAATGACCCAACCAGAAGTCTACTGCGAGGCCTGGAGACCTCTGACATCATGATGACCTGGGCCAATGAGAGATAAACAACACAGCATTTCAGATTGGTACCACATCTGGGTCATAAGAGGAGGTAAAGAGGCCCTCCCGTACCCTCCTAAAAAAGAATCAATCGGCTTTTGCTTTTTATCTGGCTCCTGGAGTCTTCCTACCACACCCCATCCCCACTCCCAAGAGGCTACCCTCTTGGACTTGTCTCTTGAAACAAGCATCCATTTAAAACATGGGCCAGATGGCATGCGCTAGGAATCCCAGTGCTGGGGAGAAGAGACCGGAGGTGGCTGGAGCTTTGTGGCAAGGCAGAGTACCAGGTTCAGTAAGAGATATGTCAACAATAAAATAGAGGGACCAAGACACTGGACATCTATCTCTCGAATCCATATGTACATGCACACACACACACAAGCATGCGCATGCATGCACAAACATGTACACCCGTACACATGCCAAAGACAAGCAAAACATTCATACTTTCTTTACTGAAATTTACAGGGAATCTAGTGAGAAACTCTTACGATAACTAGAAAATTTATCTCCTCCATCTTGTGTCTTCCAAGGCCTACAGCTAGAACGATGAAGTAAATATTCAATAAATGTTCTTAAATTAAAATCACAATAGTAGAATGCGTGAACATGGCTAGACTAATATTTTGCGATTGTTTGAACTGTTTGGACAAAGCCCATCAGAAAGCTGAGAAGACTGTGGCTAGCTTGTAATTTAATTTATTCTGCTGCTTCTTACACTATCAAAGTCTGAGCAGTTTGTCAGGTTTTGTTTATAGCATGTAACTTTCCTAAAGCAATGTATCCATGTTTCTCATTATGCATGAATAGTATTTGGTTAAATATGGCCTACACTTCTGTCTACCTAACAGGGAGAAATGATTTTAGCGGAAAAAATATCAAGATGTACTGTTGGAACACATTCTCTCTCCCTCTCTCTCCTTTTCTCTCTCTCTCTCTCTCTCTCTCTCTCTCCCTCTCTCTCTCTCTCTGTCTTTCTCTCTCTGTCCATATTGTTTTTAGCTTTTGTTTCAAGATATTTGTATCTGAGAGGGGATTTCTAGACGGCAATCTTTTGACTGAGTAGCAGCAAGCAGGGCTCTACTCTGTCTTATCTTTAATTCCTCACTAGCTAAACAGAAAGATGGAAATAATTTGGCTCCAATGGTGACTTGGAAATGCCTGCCTAGAAAAAAAATTGGCCAGAAAATGAAAAACTCTGGAAAATTCAGAGTAGGTAATGTCTAGCTATATGGGAGAAAGCCCGGTGGGACCAGGAGGGGCAAGCTTGCCTCCACTTTCTGACAAAGAGAAAGAAACTTAAAGAGAGAGGCCACTTACCTAAGGCCAGTGGGGTTTCAGTGAGCTAAGAGAGAGGCACCTTCAGCCTGTACAAAAGGTCCTCTAGTGAGATTTCTAATAGATGCCCTGCCCCCTCCTGTCATCTTTTCTCCTGTGTACATGTCTGTCATTTGTTGGGTGTTTGCATGCATGTGAGCACATGTGTCTGCAGGTGCATGTGTACATGTGTGTGGAGACCAGAGGTTGACGTCAGATGTGTCCTCTATCTCTCTCCATCTTATATATTGAGGCAGGGGATTTCATTTGAACCCAGAGCTGACAGACTTGCTCCAGGAAACCTAGCTCTTCCTCCTGAGCACTGGGATTATAGGTGGACCCACTACACCTGCGTGGGTATCCTTGAGCTTACATGGCATGTGTATTACATCCAACACACCCATCTCCCCAGCCTCCTTCCTTCCTTTATTCCTCCCTCCCTCCCTTCCTTCCTTCCTTCCTTCCTTCCTTCCTTCCTTCCTTCCTTCCTTTCTTCTTTCCCCTTCCTCTTCCTTTTCCGTGTGTGTGTGAGTGTGTGTGTGTGTGTGTGTGTGTGTGTGTGTGTTTAGCTAGGCTAGTGCCTTCCTATTGGCCTATATGTACCACCAACTCTGGATTTTCATATTAATTACCCACGTGCATAACAAAAACCAAAGGCAGGTGATAACCGTCTGCAGTGTTCCAAATATGTTGTTCTTTTATCTGCTCATTTTCACGTTCCTCAGAGGCCTTTTTCCTGTCTGTCATGGGCTGATTTTGTCTCCCAGCTCTGTCAATCACGGGCATGTTCTGAGGTCCCTGGGCGTGTGGTGTGTCTATTTCCCTCTTAAGTTCTGCGCTCTCACTCTCTCACGTGTTTTGAAAGCCTCTTTTAAAGAGCTTGTGTGCTGAGGATCAGGGCTGCTCTGTAGTGAATTGCTTTTTCTGTCACCGTGGGGTCGTCCGCAACTCCCCTGCCTCTTCAGCCGCCCTTGCCTTATCCCTGCTCCGCATTCCTTCAGCTAGAGTTTGCATCCTCCTTGGACCTTATATTTTGACTGTTTGGGGGTTGAAACTATGCTTGGGTTGAAGCGACTTTCGTAGCCACCATACAGCTCAGTCCCATTTTTAAATCTGTGGATCACTGTCTTTCAGCTGGTTTAATGTTAAAACTTTGAAGTTATTGCATTTAAATCTTTTTGTTTGCTTTCTGCTTTATCTCACTGCTTTTCTTGACTTTCCCTTTGCTTGAGTGATTTGAATGTTTTATATGTCATTGTAATTTTCTATTGTATGTGTGACTATGTCCTTTCCTGCATACTTTTTTGGCAGTTGCTCTAAAGAGTAGTAAGAACCAAACTTTAATAGTAAACTTAAGACCAACATTTGGCAGTGCTGACGGAATGTGGCTTTCTTATCACTGCGGAGAATCCTTTCCCCACTCCCATTGTTTTGCTGTTCTGTGATGATTAGCTTTCAAGTTACCTTGCTAGAACCTGGAACCCGATTGGAAGATAAAGTTAGTTGAAAATATGTAACTCATTCCTGGTACTGAGTATTTTATTTCATAGTGCATGGTGTCTACTTGGGGCATTGTCTCTTTGTTTAAATTCCATTTATTTTGTTAATATTCTTTCTCCTCTCCCAACTACTCTCAGATTCCCCCTTCCCTATCCATCCAACTTCATATTCTTTCTATCTTTAAAAAAATCCAAAACTAGCTCAAAACAAAAGAACAAAAAAAGAAAGCAAAAGCTATACCATTCACATCTTCATGCTTAACTATCGGCAGCGTAGCCTTAACTGGAACACCCTTCCTTACAGGCTTCTACTCAAAAGACCTAATTATTGAAGCCACCAACACCTGTGAATTAGTCTTTGTACAGAATCAGGCTATTGCTAGAATGAAGCCAGTATTACCAATATGATTATATAAGATCAAACAAACCAAAGATAAAACAGACCAAAGCAAAGCAAAAGAAACCAAACATGGAATCTATCTTGTGTCGGCCAATTACTCTTGGGCATGAGGCCCACCTTGAGGTGAGGTTGATATACCCAGCATTGTTCCATTGAAGAAAAATGATTTTCGCTTTTGCTTTCCCAGCAGCTATCAGTTGCGAATAGCTTCTTGGTTAGAGATGGGATTTATGGAAATCCATGCTGGGATTTCATCTGGTTTGAGTTTGTGCAGATCTTGTGCATGCTGATATAGTCTCTGTGAGTTCGTGTGTGTGTGTGTGTGTGTGTGTGTGTGTGTGTGTGTGTGTGTATCAACCCTGTTTGTCTAGCAAACACTGTTTTCCACCACTTCTGACTCATACAGTCTTTCTGCCTCCTCTTCTGCATAGAACCCTGAGCCTTAATGGCAAGGGTGTGATATGGGACTAAGTGCTCCAAGGTCTCTCCCTCCCTGTCCATTTGTATAAACTCCTATGTATTGCAAAAAGAAGATTCTCTGATGAGTGTCATGCAAGGCACTGATCTATGGGTATAGCAATGTGGCCTTAGAAGTCATTTTATTGCTATGTTCATTTAGCAGAGTAATTGTAGTAGATTTTTCCCTAGTGCCCATGGCCTGTCTAGCCTCAGGTTCTTAGCCTCATTAACAGTACCAGGCATGAGTGGACCTTAAACCTAATGACGGAGTAGCTGGTTACTCCAATAATGTGTGTGCCACTATTGCACCAGCATATCAGGTTGTCATTGTAGCTTGAAGCATTCATAACTAGGTGAGGCTGATGATTGTTTTTCTCCTCTCGTAGCATGTGTAATTCCTTCCAGCACTATGAGTGCTGGTCAGCAGGGGTGAGACTTCTGGCTGAACACCAGCGTGATTTCTTCATGCTCTGTGACATAGGTATGTGATATCTTCATTGATAGGGTCTTACTGGGAGGATCCATAGGAGAGGAAAGAATTTGTCCAAAATATGTTCCATGAAAACATTTTAAAGAAAAATGAAAGAATATCCTTTGGATACCATCTTCTGAGAATACCTTTATTTCTGTTTCAACCCACCCCACCCCCTTGATTTGTTTTGCTGAGCATAAGATTCTGGGCTGAGAGTAAAAGTTTGCTTTCAATACTTAAAAATTGCCCTGCTACTTCCTGGTGACTCCATTTCTTTTGATGAAAAATTTATAGTTACTTAAAAGCTAACATGCCACTTCATTCTGTTTTCATGGTTTCTTATGAAAGAACCAATCAGTTGAACACTATTTCCCACTGTGCAGGAACAGCAGGAAGCATGTGATAAGGCCCTGCAAAAGGAAGACAGTAGACTGGCAAGATAGTTCAGCAGACAAAGGCAAGCTGTCCCCAGACCTCCACATTGGTGCTTTGGTGCTGTGCACACACACACACACACACACACACACACACACACACACACACACACACACAATAAAAAAGTCTATAGAACCAGAAATCATTTACATGTTGCATTGCCTTACCAAAAAAAGAAAGTCATCCCAATTCATCTAAAATGTTCATGGGACCATGGGAGAGAGAGCGTCTTCCAGAAAACCCTTGCTGTGTTATGTGGGCAGAGACAACCATGGGAGTTCTAGAAACTCCCAGTGACTTCTTTCTGTTTGTGCATACAAAGCTTTAGCTTCTGGATAGAGATGGGGACCCCACATTTGTCATTTCCCTCTGCCTCACTGAGCCTAAGAACACTGGTGTGTGTGTGTGTGTGTGTGTGTACACATGAGTGTTTATGTGCTCATTTATATGTGCATGCATGTATTATGTAAACGTGTGTGTGTGTGTATGCATGTGAGTGTATTGTGCATGTCAGTGGTGTAGAGAAGTTTACAGGTACTCCAGCTTCATGGTTGATAGACTTACAGTCTATATACATGGAGAGTGCACACTGTGAACAGCATTTTTTAATTCATGTGTACAGTTTTATTATCTAGCGAATTTTAAATTAACAAGGATCTTCTCCAGGGTTTCCTAAATTAAAAGATTCACATGATGTTTTAACTTATTTGGTTCCCAAAATGCACATTTAATTTTACTTTTTCCCATCTATTTCTTCCTTTCTTACCATTCTTAAATAAGAAAGCTGTGCTTTTCTTCTAAATGGAAAAGGTCCTGGTCCCCTTCTACAAGGAAGTTCACCATCATAATCCCTTTTGAGATCTTGTGTTTACCTCTTCCACTTCATTGGGTCATTTATTAGTAGGAACAGCTCTTTGGGGGTCTTTATTCCATCATATAACATTTCCCTTGCCATAAGTATACTCTCTAGAACAAATTTAATATGCCATTTAAACCCACACTGTTGAAATATTCACAGGCTGCGTGTGTTCGCTTAGACTGTGTGTAGGAGGAGAAGGGGAGGCGGTGGCACCCCAAAAGGGTCAGGGAAGAACAGTTACACATCTAGGGGTACGGGAGGTTAGCTCTGGGTTCTCAGATGGTAAATGTCAATATTTCCCAGAATTCAGATTTAACATTCAGAACAAATCTAACTTCTGTCACATCTTTAGGGAGCAGTGACAAGTTCCTTATTTAGTCATTTCTAATTCTCAGCCCTCAGACAGCAGCTTTTGCTTCTCCGTCACCTGCCCCTGGCAGCGTTCAGTCTCAAGGCTTCAGCTCTGGCAGACGAGGGCCTCTCACGATCAACTGTATCTGGCGAAGTCGTGCCACAAAGAGTTCTTGGCTGTGCGGCCCAGTAAATAGCTCTCTCTTATGTTACCACATGTACAGATGACAACATGCCTTGAACGGGGGCTCTCAGAAACCGTCCGCGGCACAGCTATTGCGAGCCAAAGGTTTTCTTGGAAAAGGTTGCAGATGAAGTACTAAAAATCCCCTGCTTTGAATTTCACCCAGCTGAGTGTAGAGTGCACAAGAAACGAGTTGGCTCTCAGCATCTAACACCTCTGTCAGGCAAGCTCTTCCCACAGAGGTTAGGGCAGGATGCGCGGCTTTGCATGAGCACCAGGTTGTTGTAGACGGAAAGCGAATGTGCCATTTAGGTTTTGATTTTCATGTTCTAAAGTGTGACGTGGTGGGCTAGGCGTAGTTGTGTCTGGAAAGGAAAAGACAGATGTCCACGGTGGAACCCACCCATACTCCTGTGGATTTCCCACTCTGTGCTATTTGTCCTGCCAATTCCACATTTTCTTAGCAGATAATATGGAGGAGGTATTAAAAGTTGGAATTAACTAGACTCAGTCTTGGGCCTTCCATTTAACTAGCTATTCAGGGGCTACAGCTTGTCTTTGAACCCACTGCCTCATTTATAAAACAGGAGAAAACCAGATGGGTATGGTGGGGTACACCTCAGAAGGCTGAGCAGGGGGATCCGATCTCAAGTTTGAGACCAACCTGGATTATACAGTGATTATATAATCACCATTTCAAAGAACTAAAATCAAACAAAGCAGGAGAAAAATCTAAGTTTGAGATCATTACAATGATGAGAAAGGCCTTAAGGGTTATTATGGATGTTAGAAGTTAGTATTTCCTTTGGAGTCAGTTGCTATGTTTGCACACACATATGTGAAAGTGGAAGTTGGAAGCCAATGTCAGATGTCTCCTTGATTGCTCCCTACTGTAGTCTTTGAGATCAGGGTCTATTGCTGAGCCTATATTTCGACAATCTGAGCTAGGCTGACCAACCACCAAGTCCCAGAGATCCTTCTGTCTCTGTCTCCTTGACATTGGGATTGTGGATGCCTGCTGCCATGCCAGGCTTGTGTGCATGCATGTATGTGTGTATGCATGCATGGGTGAGTGTGTGCATGTGGGGTGTGTGTGTACCGCAATATAAAGTCAGGGCCTTAGGCTATCACGGCACTGTATTGACTGAGCCATCTCCCCAATCCTCTCCACTTTACTTTTTGAGATACAGTCTCTCACTGGAGCTAGAGTCCCCCCATTCCTGTAGGCTGGGTAGCCACCAAGTCCCAGAGAGTCCCCCGTCTCCGCTTGCCTAACACCGACTTCAGACGCACATCACCATACACAGGTTTTGGTGCTTCTTGGGGGACTGAACTCAGGTCTGCATGCTCACACGCCAAGCACTTTACCAATGAAACCATCCCCCTAGCCCATGAGTTCACACTTAGAATAACCCTGAGGTCGAGGAAAACTGCTCAGTGGTAAAGAAAAGTTTGCCAAATGTGGCCACCCAGATTCCATCCCTGGACCCGCATAGCTGAAGAAGAAAAGCAACTCCCCAAGGCTGTCCTCTGCCCACACCGATGTTGGGGCATGCATGCACTTATGTGTGGCCCCACATGCTCCTAGAACAAAACAAACAAATAAATAAAATATAACTAAACTACTTTTAAAAGTTTTGAAAGTCATATGCTCTAAATATTTTATGGTGGCAACTGTTAGTAATAATAAAATGCTTTTATAATAGTAAACATTTATCGAATGCTTATAATGCCCCGAGCCCTTCTCATACGTCCCTTGGTGTGTGGCTATCACAGCAGAACAAGCCCCAAACATAACGACTGTGACTAAGCGAAGACTAAAAGCGCGTGTTTAGCAGAATCTCATTTGTTTTGGGGGGGGGGGGGGTCTGTGGTTCACGATGACTGACTTACTCATGTTTCCTCTCACTCACTTCATACCTAAATTCACACCCTGAAATTTTCACGTAAGGACCCCATGCTCTCTGAAGGCAGAACACAATCTGTCCCGGTCACTGATTTCCATGTGCTGAGTGCTTGGATATATTTCGATCAGTAGTTCTCAACAAGAGATGGTTCTGTCACCCGGCGGGTATTTGGCAGTGTCCAGAGGCAATTTTGGTTGTTACAATAGCTAGAGCTACTAGCGTATATGGATTATAGCATTGCGGTGCCGCTCAGTGTCCTACTGTGTCTGGGACATCTTAGATTTGAACGTGACGAGAGGACAGCTGTGGTGAGCTCAGGAGACTGTGACTGGAAAGAACCAGAAATACGTAAATTGGTCCACACACATGCTGAGCTGTGCTCCAGGATGGCATGTTTGTGTGAACTCCATTCCGTCATCACAAGATGAGTGCTCTATCCCTTCACAACCCCAGTTCTTCATCCATATTTGAAGATTTATCTTCAAATAATAATGAATATTATTAAATAAAATTTATTTTATTATTATTAATTATTATTAATAATATTATTAAATAGAAGTGTGTTTTGTTAAGTCCTATGAGAGAGCTTGTTTTGTTTTTAAGTAAAAAATATGTAATTTTGATTAGCAAATCTTGAAAAAAGATTAACAATATCTTGTTCTTTTTCCAGCCCATATAAATTTGGTGAGAATCTCTGAGGTTGCGACCTAAATATTTAGAGAAGCTCCTCCTGAAAACTTCAGCCGCCCTCAGTGTGGCTAAACACCCGCACAGAAATGCACGGAGCACAATTTTAAGGCTGTGAAAGCCAAATCCTGAGAAGCGACCAAAAGGTGGACTGCAGGAAAGACTTGAATCCCAAGCTCTCTTCACACATCTATGGCTGACTTTAGCTTCATTGCTGTTGTTTGGTCCAGATTCATCCGTCCAGAAGCCACAGGAAGCCACTGATGCAGACAGAATCGCTCTGGTAGTGTCTCTAGTGTAAACTCAAGGAGAAGGAAAATAGAAAAACTCTTTCAGGGACAAGTTATGACGTATTAGATGGGAACAATTAAACTAACAAAACTAAAAATAATAGAAATCCAGCTCATTAAATTAGTCAAAATTAGACAAAACACCCAAGAAAACCAATTTATAAAGAGAAAATGATTAGTTGAGTTCAGAGTTTTGGGGCCTCAAAGGCATGATGCATGCTTAGGCTCCATTCTACTACCCTGCCTGATGGTGGCACGCTGTGACGGAAGCAGGCGCAGGTGCATGCGTCAGAGCCAACCAGTCACGTCTCAGACCTCAGACAAATGGTGGGAAGGGGAGACAAAAGGAGAGGGTAAAGCAGAGATGGGAGAGAAGATGAGAGCCCACCATTCAGACATCTGCAAGGTCAACCCCAATGACCCAGGAATCTCTCATAAGACAGGACTTTCTGAAGTTTTCTCTGCATCCCAACAGCACCAACTGGAGACCAAACTTTTAACTCATGGGTCTTTGAGGGACAATCAAAATCCAAACCACAGCGTCACTTGTTCCTCAAAGTTCATCACACAGGCCGCTTCTCTGGAACAGCCTCTCGGCATGGATCCGGCTAGACAAAAGGAGGATGAGATGGTGTTGTCTACAGCTCGGTATTTCACTTGCTCCAGAAACTTCTTCATGTTCTATATGCGGTGTCGGAGACATTCTCTAACCTGTTTTTATTTTATTTTTCCAAATCATTCATGTTTTAGAAAGATCCTTACTGTTGCCAAGACAATAGCTTACTCTTCGCAAACTGACAGCAGGGCCCCGTTGCTGCAGACAAAGCCACATGACTCACTGAGCGTGGAGAGCTCGAGCTGGTGCAGACACAGAACCTTCATTCCCATGTTCTCGCGTCTATGGCATGGAGAGGTGCCCTACAGCTACCAAAAGAGAAAAGTAAACACCAATCCGGCCACAAAACCTTTGATCACAATCTGCCTTACCGGCAAGTGAAACATCAAACAAATCTTGAGGGAGTGACCAGCCGATGTTAAATCTGACGTAAGACCCACTCCACGAAATGGAACCCATACCTGACCAAGAACCGGAGTCTAGATAGCCCAGAGACCACAGGTAAACTAAATACTACTTGTCTGAGGAAACGTCACAATTAAATGACTCCCAAAGATATTCTGCTCTGTTCATGGATGGTGCCTCACTCAGTCATCGTCAAAGAGTCTTCTACCTGCAGCAGAAAGAAATAAATTCAGAGGCCCGCAGACAGACATTGCTTAGAGGCGGTGGAGAGAACTTGGAACACACAGCTCTAGGCAAGATGTCTCCATCAAATTTTAGTACTGAGAACTCAGGAAACACCACCGAAGAGGAGGCAGAAAGAGCAGGGAAGATAGAGGGGACGGAGGACACCCAGACACAGACCCTCTAAAACGAGTGAGCAAATATGAACTCACAGAGACTGAAGCAGCAAGAACAGAGCCCACCCAGGCCTAGACCAGGTCCTCCGCAAATGTACTTTCAGTTTAGGTCCTTTATGGGACTCCTGAAGGCGGAAGCAAGCAGGTCTCTGATTCTTGTGCCTTCTCTTTGGGCGCTTCTGTTTTTCTGTTGGCTTGGCCTGTCCAACTTTTTGTTTGTTTTGTTGTTTTTTTTTTTTTTTTGATTTTTGAGACAGGGTTTCTCTGTAGTTTTTGGTGCCTGTCCTGGAACTAGCTCTTGTAGACCAGGCTGGCCTCGAACTCACAGAGATCCGCCTGCCTCTGCCTCCCAAGTGCTGGGATTAAAGGCGTGCACCACCACCGCCCGGCTGGCCTGTTCAACTTTAATATGGTGGTTTTGTTTTATTTTCTTAAATTTTATTTTGCTGTCATCTCCTCGAGGCCTGCTCTTTTCTGAAGAGAGACAGAAAGGGTGTGGGTCCAGATGGGAGGGGAGGGAGGGAGGAACTAGGAGGAGTAGAGGGAGGGGAAACTGTATTCATATTATATAGAAAAGAATCTATGCTTAATAAAAGGGGAACACGACAAAAAAAGATACTTAATAATTTCTAAAGTAGGGCACAAAATAAAGAAGTAAATTCAATAACAGAGTTTTACCAAAGGCAGTATTTTTAAAAAACAGAACAAAACAAACAACGAGAAAAAAAAAACCTCTGCACTTTCTACATTTGTATTTCTTGACCAGGCTACTATTTATTTTTTTCTGCTAGAAATCACTAATCTAGCATAGATAATAAGAAGCAAGCTAAAAAACAAACAAGTAAAAACCCTTTGATTTCTTTGGTCGAGAGAGCAGGAGTATAAGAAGGGGTCTAGAGAGGAGACCAGAGAAGTTATAAAGGCATTTGATTCATGTTAAATTCTTAAGTAGAGGCTGGAGAGATTGCTCAGTGGTTAGAGCACTGGCCGCTCCTGCAGAGGACCTGGGTTTGCTTCCTGGCACCCAGCTGATGACTCGTACTCATCTGCCACTGCAGTCCCAAGAGACCCAGTGTCCACCCTCTTCTGGCCTCCACAGACACCAAGCACAAACATGCATGCATGCAAAATACTCACACACACACACACACACACACACACACAGACACACAATAAAAATAAATTAAGAAAATAAAATTAAATAACCAACTTTGATTAGCGAATGGCAAAATACAGGTACATGTTAGGACATACGATGAAAGAACTTGAGGTAGGTAGAAGGAGGCTGGGAGGTAAAGACAAGAACGGCAAAGGAAGGGGTTCAAAACGAAGAGGAGGCTGGAGAGGAGATAAAGCGCTGGTCTCTGTAACACCTCCTGCTGTATCTACCCATACCCGGGCTCCCCAAAGCGTTCCTCGTTCTTTTTATCAGCAAAAGATTCCAGACTTTATGGTGGGCGTTTAACATATAAAATGAGACACATTTTCTTTCGGCTTCTCGGTATTTTATTGTTCTTTCTTGCCTACAGGAAGCGGGCTGGTGCTTCTATCATTTTCTGAGCAGTTCTCCCTTCTCCTCCCTTCCAAAATACCATCATTCATGACAAAAACCTGAATGCACCTGCCACCTCAAGCACGGGTCACCTTAGCTAACAGGCTGACTGTGGGCTTGATCAGGTGTGCAGGAAGGGAGGGGGACCGTGTGAAAACAGCTCTCATTTTTATCTCGGAATTAAAATTTGCAAGAAAGAATTATTATATCGTGAAAAACAATTTTTTTTTGCTTATACCAGAAGACATTTTTTCATATTTGTAGTTCAGTTACTCTGTGTAAAGATTCCTGGTAAATTATTTGCTCTTGTTTCATGTTGGACAGTAAATATTTGACCACTCATAATTCCCTCATTAAGGGCTTCTTCTAGTTGTATTTATGTAACCAAGTGGAGCTGCCTTTGGCCCACTGAAGATGTATTTAGCTCTCTTAAGATTCTGACAGCAAATGCTTCCAAAACAAGACATAATCTTGGCCCTGTATTGAGTATACAACTTCTGAGGTCAGATAGCCCTCTGGAGGGAAAAACAGTCTCTGGTGTCCTCTAATCACAGTGTGATATGCTTCCAAATAATTAGTCATTTTCTTGTGAAACTCAGGGTGATTCTTGTTTCTTTTACCCCCAAACGCATGCCAGTCATGGACAGATGAGCGGAGACTATGACTTGCCATCATGGCCTTCCTCAGTGAGTCACTGATGTTAACAGAAATATAACAGCAATGTAACAAGATCATAGATGTAATATGTAGCAATAGTAATAAAGACACAACGACGTAGCATTGTTTAACTCAGTGAGAGAGGAGATACACCGTGATGGACCTTGATGATTCTATTGGAACCGGAAAAGTTTGGCAGTCTTGTGACGCTAACATTGCAGCACAGCGCATTGCGTGTATCTGTGACCCTGCTTGTGTGAACAAAACCACCACTCTGGCAGTTACGTAAATGCACATGACGAAAACTGTATACTTCCACAATACCAATAACAATGATGTCCGTCACTTCAGGGGAGTCATGACAGGAACCCACACAGCTAGCAACATCGCATCCACAGTGGAAAGCCAACTGAGTCTCATCCACCCAAGCTCCCTGACTCCTTGTGCTCAGCTCGCTTCTTCCACTCCTATGCAGTCCACGGCCAAAGCCTATGAAACGGCACCATTTGTGTTCCGGGTGAATCTTCCCGCCTCTGTTAGCAATCAAGAAAATCCCCCGCAGACTTGCCCATAGGCCAACCTGATCTAGATAATTTCTCATTAAGACTCTCTTCGCAGGTAACTCCAGGTTGTGTCAAGCAGACAGTTAAAACCAACCAGCCCAATTTCTTTCATTTGGAGGGAAAATAAAAGCTTGCTATCAACACGCCATGTGACATTCCAATAAACGCTTTTATCCTGTGTTTATGTTTATAGTGCGTGTTGATAGCATCGTTCCCTGGTGCTTGATTTAATCTCATGTTTTGTTCATCGTGGACCCTAAATAGAAAAATCCACTGCTAATGTTGCTAGCAAGAGGTCACACGGAGTAATTGACCTGGAAATGAAATCTAAAGTGATTACGGGCTATGAAGGTGGAAAATCAATGGTGGTTATTGCTCTCCAGTCAAGCATGCCCCAGTTCACAGCTACGATCTTGAAGAATGTGAATAAAGGGATCGAAGCTAGTTAAGAATCTGATTTGTGGAAGGCAGCAGAGACCAGAAGCTGGGCACTGCAGCCCAGCACTCAGGAGACAGAAACAAGAGGACCAGAAGTTTAGAGTCATCCTTGACTACATGAGGACTTCAAGGCCAACGTGGAGTCTCTGAAACCCTATTTCCAAGAATTACAAACTACCTAGATGATGCTCTATAAAATCTGGAAAATCCACCAATGACTTGCATTGAAGACCAGAGGGAACTACAGTTCAGAAGACTAAGAGGGTCAATTGTTATGTTGAAACTGGACCCACCCACAGTGTTGAGGCTCCAGGAGGTGGGAGTCAGCAAAGGAGTGTTATTTGTTACTCGGCCTCAGAAAGAACACTGAGTCTCCCGGAACTGATGACTCGGACACTCTGGGCGAGCTGACTGTCGAAGAGAACTACTTGGGTGGGCGCTGCCTTTCTGTTCTGGAAGTGGAGACCTGAAAGCGGCTCCATCTATATGAATGGGTGGGCTCTTCAAGGCATTAGAGCAAAGTAAGGGTCTTCCTTAAGAGCAGGTTTGTTCTAAGTTGAGAATCAAGGCCCTTTGTGATTTGGCACGCTGAGGATACCAGGACCGTCCAGTGTGACCTTCCAGTGTGTCAATATGCACACTACTGGTGGCCTGCGGGAACAGAAAGAGGTCAAATGCAATCCAACTCCTTCCAGGTGACCCACCAAAGCCTTCAGCCAGAAAAACAAGACCATTTCGTATTCTACCTGTGCAGATGTGTGTACACAAGTTGACTCCATGATGGTCTCCAGAAGTGGGGAGCTGCCCGATGATCCATGTCAAATTCAGCAACATGTGACTAAACTCTTGCCTCGCTCCAGGCACCAGTCCAAAGCCTTTGCATCTATCCACACCTGTGAGGTGGGAACTTTTAGTCCCATTTTACAGGGGAGCAAACTAAGTCACAGAAGTTTTCATCAGACCAATCAGAACTCAGAGAGTCCAGCTACACATGCCCATGATCACGGTGTCTTTTCTTTGAAGTATGCCAGCAGGTCTAAATGCTAGTCTAGAAACTGCCAGGGGCACCCTTGGGCTTGTTTTCAGGGGCTTGGGCATCCTAACTTCCCCTCATCTACACTGTGCTAGTGTGCTTCCTAGCGACTGCACACCCCTTGACTCTTTATAACTGATGCTTTCGTTTGAATCAATCACCTTTAACTCCTACCAGCCTTTTGGCCCCAAATAGCCACATGACACCACGCTAGGGTCAAAGCCTTGCAAAATTTATATTACCTGAGCTAGAGCTAGATTCGTTTCTTTTCTTCCCACCCCTCTGAAGCATTTATCCAATCTTCCAACTTACTGCTTCATATTGCTGCTCTGGGCTCAGTAAGTCTCTCAGATATAAAGCCTGGCTCATTTGCCAGGGCTTGTTTGTAAAGGCCAGTGCTGTATTTAGTACAGTGCCCTGCTCAGAAACTCCCGAGGGATCTGAGGAGAGGCGTGTACATGGAAATCTTTCTCCACACATCACCAATCTGAGGCGTAATCTGTAAGCACGCACTCACAATTCCTCCCCGACTCCGGGAATATCGGAGCTGGGAAAAATATTCAGAACCTGAGCTGGGCTCTCGCCGCTGAAGCGGATTTCAGGTGAGCACTGGATGCGCTGAGCGGAGGCAGTGACCTTTGTGCTTTGCAGTGTTTTCATTGTGCAGCTTGCACGGCAGGGACCCTGACATCAGAAGCTCGGATGGCCCGAGGCTGTGTTGGAGAGAAAAAGAAATAAAGACGGGCTGCCCTACTTCCAGTTTGTGTAGTAATCCCTGTGCAGTGTGGAAACTGGTTCAGACAACACTGTGTGGATGAGCGACCTCTAGTGGCTGTATTGGGGGAGTGCGTACCTGCTTTGACGGCGGCGAGATGGGTTTTGTGTGTCCATCCTCATCTGCTTGCTCTGCCTGGTTGGAGGATTTAGAGGAAACATAAACAGGTAAACATAAGGAGCTTATCCTCCAGCCAGAGGAAGCCGGGAGAACATACAGTTCCTCTATTGAGCTGATTGTGCAGGGACTTCCGAGGGTGCAGAGTAGGTAACTCGGGAAGCTGAACCAAGAGGATCAAAGAAACTTCAGAGGACAACCGGAAGGACATGATTGCATAGGTGAATAGCCCAAAGCAGGCAGAAGAGGAAAAATAATAATCCCTGGTGATGTGAAACAGAGATTTCCAGTGAAAGGGATTATATTGTCTGAGGTATATTGGGTTGTCTGTAGTTTGGGGAATAGGAATTAAGATCAGTACTTATAGGTGCGCTTTCTCTCTCCCTCTCTCTCTCTCTCTCTCTCTCTCTCTCTCTCTCTCTCTTCCTCCCCCCCTCTCTCTCTCTCTCCTCTCTCTCTCTCTCTTTCTCTCCCTCCCTCCCCCCCTCTCTCTCGTGTGTGTGTGTGTGTGTGTGTGTGTGTGTATTCACACATGTGGGTGCTCCGTGACATACATGATTATGGAGGTCAGAAGATAAATTACAGGAGTTGGTTCTCTTCATGCAGCAGTAAAGTCTGGGGAACCAAACTCGGGTTTGATGACAAGAGACTTTGCCGCCAGAGCTACACCACTCATTCCCTCGGGCTCTTTGTGAAGAGCACTCCTTGGATCGTCACTGTGTAGAACTATCTTACCTCCCAGCCTGGGCAACTCCTTTGTCCCAAATGTCTGCGTGACGCATTATGTTCCAGGGACATCAGCAGCCATCGTAAGCTCGGCTCCACCAGGGCTGAATGGTTAGCAAAGACTCCTGCGCTAGACCACAAGGAGGATCCGGGTATTTCAAAGATGCCAAATCTAATTTTCACCTTTTAATGATATTGGCCAGCCTAGAGTAATGAGCACAAATGGAAGAAGTAGAGGCTATGGGAGCAGGGGGACGGAGAGGGAGGAGAATTAAAAACTGCGTGTGGAGCCGGTGGGTGGTGGCACACACCTTTAATCCCAGCACTCTGGAGGCAGAGGCAGGCAGATCTCTATGAGTTCAAGGACAGCCTGGTCTACAAGAGCTAGTTTCTAGGACAGGCTCCAAAGTTACAGAGAAACCCTGTCTCGGGGAAAAAAAAAAAAAAAAGGAAAAGAAACAAAAACCTGCATGTAATGGGTGGGAAGAGGTCAGAAGAGACAAGAATGAAACTTGGTTCAGTTTGACTTGGTAGCCATTGCTGATTTAACTTTGAGAGTCTGACACCAGTTGGTTCATTTTATCCATATTTAGTACAGCACAATTTTGGGGAAAAAGGGTTTTTTTTTTATAACAATGAACTCAGTCCTAACTGTATAACAAATTTAAAACATATTTACATTGAGATTCCTTACAAAGTACATTTGGCTTCTTCCATAAAGATGGGTATTGACTCAGAGATGGTGCCCAAGATATAGGGTCTAGAGAGAGTGACTGAAGTAAACGTATGCCTATGGATGTCAGGATTGGTGGCCTGACCCTAAAATACCATAGAAGTCACTTAGGCTGCTGTAAAGAACAAGTGACATCACTCATAGGATGGGTTTTCATGGCCTAGAATGGCTAAGATTTCGGGAGAAAGAGTCTGACATGAGCAAACCATAAATTGTGGGGGATACTGGGGGAGCCTGGCTCAACACCTAGCAAAGGATCAACACGTTGTAAGCAACATTTCTCCCCAGCGTTCTGGGAGAACAGCTAAGCATCTTCTTCCTCCAAAGAGATGAGCTGAATTTTGAACTTTTCCTGGATTCTCCAGTGCTTATCTGCATGCACAAGGACTTTTTACCTTCTACAAAAATGCCTGTCCAGCCATCAGCGACAGCTCAGTTCTGGGCAATTGCTATACCGAGAGCCCAGATCTGGACTGGAGAGATGGCTCAATATGTAAAGGTGCTTGTTGCCAAGCCTGGTGATAGGAGTTTGACTCCTGGAACTGTTGTGGGAGTAACTTCCGCTGCCTCAACCAATAATCACTGAAGCAGGAGCCCACAGTGCAGCGGGGAGCGACTTCCGCTCCGTCAGCCAATAGCTGCTGAAATACCAGCCCACTGGGGCGTGGTATATTTCTCTTTTAAAAAGAGAAGCAGTTCCGGATAAGGTCTCTCTTGGTTCCGGCTCTTGGTTCCGGTGCTCGGTCTCGGCTGCTGCTCCCGGCTCCTGCTCCAGCGACTAGGCTCCCTTCCTGACGGTTTATGGTGTATGTAAGTTTTACCCCCCGCCAAATAAATAACCCCTTAAAACATAACTGGTGTGGGATTGATTCATTAATATGGAACCCACTTGGTGGAAGGAGAGAACCAATTCCTGATAGTTGTCTTTCTTTTGTCCTCCACATGAGTGCAATGGCACATGTTCACCCACACACATGTATAAAACACACACGGGTAGGCTGCCAAATGTCCCACGTATTTCCAGAAGTCTATTCTCATGTGAAATCTTTCCATGTCAAATGAATATTCAGTCAGCTTTTAAATAAAATATTGTATGGCTCCAGTGAAATATTTGACCTTGAGTCCTTACTCTATGAACTGAGATCTAAGTTTAATTTGGGGGCAGGGGAGACTTCGGCACTTTTGAATTAAGATGCATCTTGTGACAAATCTTGTGCTTTGAGACTATTTCTTGGCTTTGGTGTGTGTATGTATTTCTTCTGCTTATTTATTTTTATTATTTATTTTATGTGTATGGGTGTTTTGCCTGCATGCATATCTGTGCACCAGATGCATGCATGATGCCTGAGAAAGCCAGAGGAGGGCATCAGATCCCCTGGAACTGGAGTTACAGACAATTGTGAGCTGCCAGGCATGTGATGGGAATCAAGCCAGGGTCCTCTGGAAGAGCAGTCAGTGCTTTTCCAGTTATGAGCACTGCTGAGCCACCCCCTCCAACCCTGGTGTTTGTACCTTTTTATGAGAATGGTCTATGAGAGTATGCTGTGTAATGAGTACGCTAGGAAAAGCTCAGGAATCTTTGCTCCTGTTCTATTGTTCCTCTTTAGTAAGTTAGGCTTTGTTGTCTTATCAGTAAAACTTGCAATATAATGAAAGTTTGTTTGGCTCAAATGTTCTAATTCCTAATCTAGCACATATATTGAGAACTCTATGATTTCTGTTCCCCTATGAGGGAGGATTCACAGTCATCTATCCTTCCTCTACCCTGATGGGGTTTCCTCATCTGTGCATTAGCTGCCTGTACTCTCTGATGGAACTTTATCATCTGTGTGCTAGCTGCCTGTGCACTCTGATGGGCTTCCATCTGTGTGCTAGCTGCCTGTGGACCTATAAGGCAGGCGCAGCAGCACCATCTTCAAGCTAAGCCACATAGCAGAATGAACTGGAAAATTTTGCAACAACCGTAATTTCAAGCCATCAGACCTCATTCTGATGATCCTGAATATGGCCACAGGGACAATAGGTTCTAAGGCAGAGGACTGAGAATCACTGGTGGAGACAGAGGCAGGCTTTCTGCCCAGCCTCAAACTTGTAAGACTTCTGCAGTATCAAGCTAAGCCACAGGGGAACAAGATAGATAGATAGATAGATAGATAGATAGATAGATAGATAGATAGATAGATAGATGATAGATAGATAGATAGATAGATAGATAGATAGATAGATAGATAGATTTCAAGACATCGTTCCCCATTTCCAGCCAAGCAAAGAAAGTCAATAAAACCTGAGCAATCAGAAGCCAGAACTATGTGCAAAGGCTGTGTTACACAATATATCCCAATGCTTTCATCAACTCTGGGTAGCCCAGCTCGCGATCCAATGTTTCTGTGATAATCAGGCACCATGAGCTAACAGGACTGATCTCTGCTACACAGTAACATGTGGTCACAAATCTGACCCACAACAATACCCTGTCTGTATTTCACATTGAGACGGTCCACTCACGATGAACACTTTTACATTCATTTCGATTTTCTCAGATAATGAATTTAAATCTTTTACCTTGAGTACTGAATTTTTGGCCAGTTTCTTCAACTTGGTACCCAAAAGTGCCTCATTTGGCTTAGTAATTTGTTGTTTTGTGGCATCTGAGCACAGGCCCCTATGCCTTATGCTCTTGAAGTTCACCCTAGCCCTAGAACAGGCCTAGAGTGTGGGCCTACAGCCTTGCTCCCAGTCATGCTTTGTTCTCCCAACAAGCCTTCCATGTCAGTGGCACATTTCAGCATCTGTGCCACTCACTCTGGAAGCCCCTGAACTCAGGGACCTTTGTGCACTTGAAGTGTGGATATTGTGATGAAAACTAAAATTTTGTTGACTTGCATTCTAGTGTCCCATGTGTCTCATGAATTTCACATTGCCTGGCACAAGCTGGGTGTCAACTCTGCCCAGCAGGTCCCTTTTCTGTGTTTGCAGTTTGTCAACATCTGAGCTGGTGAAGCGCTTCATACCCAACAGACCCCAGACCAGATCTTTTCATGCTGTAATTGAACTATTCAAATGTTTCTTCAGTCTGGAAAAGAAAGGGTCTGATCTGGGAAATGATTTTCTGCATTAAAAAATTCTTCTTAATTGACTTCAGACAATATTGGCAATTCATAAGTTAAAAGTTTTTTTGTCTGCTTTCATGGGAGATGATTGACAGCCTTTAAGTGCTGTCTGTCTTGTCAATCAATGTGACTGACACCCTTCCAGCAAATGTACTTCCCTACAGATTGGAATGTGACTCGCTCTCCCTAATGTAAAGGCTCTCAGGTGTCTGACTTCCCCTCGGGCGTTTAACCCTCTGTGTACAGATGTGATCTGAGTCCCTGGAATGAGACTGAGCTGGAAGCAAAAACAGCTGAGCCACCAGGCTGCTGTTATGAGGCAGAGCGGTGTTTGGGTTTTGAAGGATTTTTTTTTTCTTGTTCTGAGTTTGAGCTGAGTGAAATATCCACATTGTGAATCTCCAGAGGGATTTTTCTGATTTCCAAATTCTGTTCAAGAGTTTATAGTTTTGTTTTGGAACAGGATTAGTCGGGCATTTGGTGAGTGAGAGAGAGAGAAAGAGAATGAGGGAAAAATAAAGAAGAGAGAAGGAGAAGTGGGAAACGAGATGGAAGGTGAAGGATAAGAAGAGGAAGGAAATGAAAAGAGGAAGAAAGGAAATAAGAGAGACAATGAGGGAAGGAGAGAGGGAAAGGGGGATGGAAAGAGGGGGATTTTAAAAATCTGGTCCCTGAGTTCAATAAGGAAAAATAAGTAGATGCTACCAGAAGGCCAGGAGATGGAGAATATGAAAAGGGGCAGAACCCTATACTGCAAGAACTTACAAGTACCACAGAGAATGGCCCTCGGTTTCTACAACTGTTTTTCCCCTCTGGATCTGCAGTTAGTTCGTGACTCTTGACATCAAATCACAGTGCCCAGAAAGGATTACACATGCTCCAAATGGGTCACCAGTTGACCATCACAAGCTGCTCTGGGAACAGACCCGGGGATCTCTGTGAAGTTAGTAGAGCAGAGGGGACCATGAGCAGAAGGTAGGGCCAGACACAAGAGTGAGATCAACTGGGCAGACATTTTGAAAAAAAATAAATATTGCTAAATCTTTATCCTCTGCAAACAAATCCCAGATGGAAGAAACATTTATGTGGTAAGAGAAAACAAAAACCTTAGACTGTAAAAGTCTTGGGGAAAGAGTAGAGTTTTCGGGTCAGGAGTGCGATGTGCATTTGATTTGACCAAGCACTGCTAGGCCTTTCTGGATGGCTGCACTTCCCTTTGCCAAGGCAAGAAGGGTTCCATGTCTACAATCTGTAGCAGCACTTGCTGCTGTGTGATTTCTGGTCTCTACCACTCCAAAGAGACGCGTAGTGTTAGTTCACTGCTGTAAAATTTATTTCTCTGATTAACGAAGGTGTTTGAAGATCTCTTCACATACTTGGTAGTTTGGGGCAGTTCAGTTCTCATAAAATTCAGGCTTCTATCCACACACAATTTCTTTGATGGATTCTATATGTCTCTTATATAGTCTAGGTATTGGACCCTTGTTTATTCAGGCACTGTGAGCCATTTCTTCCTTGTCAATTGACTCTGCCTTTGTCTGTCTTTGATGAAGAGAAGTCCTTTGTGTTGGTATGCACAAGGTCCTCTCCCAAAAACCCACAGGTGGATACTGTGTTGACTATGGGGTGGGGGAACTGGTAGTGAACAAGTAACCATCACTAGGAGATTGCATTGGCAGAGTGTGAGAGACGTACATCATGGGGGACTATTTTGGTTCTTTTCTCACTGTGAAGACAAAATACTTGAGCGAATCATCCTAGCAGAAGAGAGCTTTATTTCAGCTGTGGCTTTCAACAACAGGAGTGTGCATGGTTAGCTCATATTTCAGTGTCCGATCAGAAAGTAGAGACCCAGACTGGAGCCAAGGCTGGGTATACAATTCTCTAACCCCACTCCTACAATTCTGCACTTTCTACTAGCTAGGCACCATTTCTAGAAGATTCCAAAGCAGCCCTCCTCCCTGCAGTACAGAACCAAGAGTGCAAACGAGTCTGTAGAGGGAGCTGCCCGCATGGACTGTAATGGAGAGTAAGCAGAGGTTAGGAGCAATGAACTCAAAGTGCACAGTGTTAAGGGCAGGCCTTAAAGACACAGTAATCATTATTTTCCATGCCAAAAATAAATCAAGATACACACCAGTGGATGAATAGATGAAGAAAGTGTGAAGGGAGGGCAGTAGTCTGTATTCTGTCAATTATATTTTAAATAAATGCTGATTGGCCAGTAGCCAGGCAGGAAGTATAGGCGGGACAACCAGACAGGAAGTAGAGGTGGGTCAGTGGGAACAGGAGAATTCTGGGAAGAAGGAAGTCCATTCCTCTGTAGTCCTGACCCAATCACAGAAGAAGCAAGATGTGACTGCCCTGCTGAATAAGGTACTGAGCTACATGGCTAACACAGATAAGAATAATGGCTAATAATGGGCTATATAAGTTATAAGAGTTAATAAGAAGCCTGAGCTAATGGGCCAGTAGTTCATAACTAATGTAGACCTCTGTGTGATTTCTTTGGGACTTAATGACTGCAGGGACCAGGCAGGACAGAAACTCTGACAACAAGCAGGCCCTCATGTTACGTGTGTGTGTGTGTGTGTGTGTGTGTGTGTGTGTGTGTGAACATGAGTATGTCATGGTATACTTCACTTTGTTGTTAATTTTATATTTAATTGCCATGCAAGCCAGGCTAATTGGCCATAATCTTGGGAGGAGTCTCTTATCTCACCAGGCATTTTGCTGTAGAAGGATGAGGGTGACAGACACATGCTACTGTCAAGGCTTTATGTAGGTCATGGGGGTGGGATGGGGGTGGGGGGTCTGAACTCAGGTCCTCAGTGTGGATGTCACCTGACCATAGTGCTTGTACCAGGCAATTAGCACGTATTTCATATGGCTAACCATCCTCAACCCCCCGCCTCCTCTGATATAGGTGGTCTTTGTCATTCTCATTGGACCAGCTGACCCGCTCCATTACCGGAAGGTGTGCGAAGTGCCTTGCCCAGTGCCTGATTTGCCTGCAGTGCCACGTCAACTCTATCTGCTCTTCCTGTAATGCAGTCCCTCAGATTGGTGCTGTCCTGCAATGACAGCTCTAACTGCACTCCCTTCTTCCCACCGACAGCGCCAGTGCAGGGGTACTGTGTTACCAAAACCAAGCAGAGCGTTGTTGTGCATTCCTTGGGTGTTTATCCTTTCTCTAACTTGGACTTCCCAATTACCTCACATCCCTATATATGTCTTGTATCTTGAGGACGAGAACCCTCGGTGACACATCCTCCAGATAACCCTGAATAGCTATGCTCACACAGTCTCAGTGAATGGGGAGTTTTTGGTGGAGGAACTGAATCCCAGCTGGGCACTGCCTGCCAGCCAGGCTTGAGACAAAGCTTCCCCAGGTGCCAAGCAGCTGCTTCAGAAAGAAACGACAAGGGGTGGGTGGGACTTCAGATAATGAAGAGCTTTGGGTCCTCCCAGCCTCGGGGCTCGCCTTGGCAACAGTTCCTGCCCCTGTTCTCTCTTGAAAAGGAATTGTGTCTGTTGGCACTAGGCAATTATCATTTGTGAACACTTCTTTTCTCTTGTGTCATGTCAGAGGAACACACACACACAAAACTTTCTAGTGAAGAGTGCATGCAGAAATTACAGGCGTGAGGCAATCTAGTTTTGAAAACGATGTTGCCATCTAAATTCTATTAACCCTACAATGCAATCTCCCTTCGACCAAAATATTGCAATTTCCTTCTCTTTTCACTTTCTTTTTTCTCCAGTGTAATTTGATTTTTGCCCTCTTTGGAAGATATATAGTAATCGGGTTAGGCCATCGTCTTCTTCTTTTTGCCCTTACAGGGCCTTCTCTTTCTATTTCAGGCCATTCTCTGGTTCTTCCTTAATCCACTTTCTGCCCAGTGAATATCCCAAGAAGAACTGGACAGAGATAAATCATTTTGCCTTGGAAACTTATCAGGTTGGGGGAAGGGGGCGGGAAGCAGCCGCCTTCCAGAACTAGAAAACCATGTTAGCCTGAGGTACTCGGTTTGTTTATTTCCTTTATCTCAGGGATAAATTTCATTGTAAAGCCTGGGTCTGACTGAATGGCCCAAAAAGTCCTGAACATGAAGAAAGTGCCAGAAATAATAAAGAAATGTGTTTACTATTGCAATAGTCCAAACTGGGTTTCAGAAAAGATTATATTTGGTTTTTATTGGGGGGGGGGAGAAAGTGTGAATCATATAGGTTTTAAATAACAATTGTGCAAACTCAGCTCTTTCTGAGGGCACACGGAATTCTTTGCCAACTTCAAAAAGCCCAGAGAGTAATTGATTTAACAAGACTGAGCAATACTGCTTTTTCTGCAACTAAAGGTGTAAACAAATATTTCCTCTTAAAACACTTCTGATGCTTGGTCTAATAACATGCGTCAGACTGCACAAAAACAGATACACCTGTGAAAGGAATCTGACTTGCTTTGGTTCCTTCTTCTTCCATGTCCAAGAAAATGAAGGAAGGAATTGTAAACCAGAATGGGGTAAAAGACCAGGGGGGTTGCTTATTTCTCTTTTCTTTCTTACTTTCTTTCCTTTCTTCCTCCCTTCCTTTCTTCCTTCCTGTGTGTGTGTGTGTGTGTGTGTGCGCTTGTATGCATGTGTGTTTACCTACATGCGCACATACACGCACAAAGGCTAGAGATGAACTTTGGGTGTCCTTTCTCAAGAATCACCTGCTTTTGTTTGTTTAGAGAAGGTCACTTACTGGGACACAGGACCCATACATTGGGCTAGACTGAGACTGCACGAGCACACTGGCATGTCTGGCTTTCTCTGTCCTCATGCACTTGTGTGGCGAGTGATTTACTAGTAAGCTGTCTATGCGGCCTATCTTCTTACAAGACATCTCGGCTCGAAAGCAAGGACTTTCTGCCTGCAAGATCTGGCTAAAGGTTACTTGATTATCCTTTAGGAAAGGAAGACATAGAATAACAGCTACTCTTTCTCATCTTGGCAAGTCCAGGTCACACACAGTCAGTTTAGGGAAGGGGAGCATAGTGTTCTAGACGCATTCAAAGAGCTGTTTGGGAAGCACCATCACCAAACTCAGGCATCCTGAGCTGTTCACTGGCTCCACAACCTGGTCAGCTAACTACCTTCCACCACCCGCCTTCACACTGGCATCCTCGCCCGCTGTAGCCCCACTGTGCCTTGGCAAAAATACTTGAAATTGGATGGCCTTGCAAGATATCTTTCTGGTAGGAAGCAGGTTACAAACTCCCTCACCGATAGTCCTAGCAGTGCGGCCTGGCAAAAAAACTCCAACAAGGTCTAGACATGGATCAGTGGGCCATGCACATGATTCAAAGATGGAGTCTCTGTTCATCCCTAGAAGAATGGGGCTAAGAAATCATCATACGGGCTTTTCAGCAGAATATTTACTACCTTGCAAATCTTAAAATTAAGTTAATCATTGAAGTAATAAATAGCCCTGCTTAAGCTAAGCAAAACCCAGCATTAGCCATCTTTCTGTATATGTACGTATGCAGCTATCTATCTATCTATCTATCTATCTATCTATCTATCTATCATCTATCTATCTATTTATGACTGGATAGCTATCCTCTATATCTATTTGTGTGTCACCAATCAATCTATCGTCTATATTAATCAGTTATATTAATATAATTAATATTAATTAATAATTCCTGTCTATTTATTTATCTATATTTATCTATCATCTATCTGTTATTTATCTACTCTGTTGTGATACATAGATCCAGTTAATACATTTTGCCAGTATCTACACTGTATCTACACACTTTGACTTAGCCACTACACTGTTAGGATAATTAATCTCACTTTTTAAATAGGCAGGATTGCTCCAAACAAAATATATTTTCTCTCATGGTCAATTCATCTACAGGGGCATTAGACCAAACCCTTACAATGGGGGCTGGGCGGAGAGTGTTGGGGAAGTACAGGTGTTGTTAGAATGTGTCAGACTTCGGAGGTGATACCCCTTTGGTTGCTGTCAAGCAGGGAAAATGTGAGTCTGAGGACACTTGAGAAGGGAGCAGATCAGTGCTGAGAACAGAGGAAGCCGAGAGCAGGGAGAATGGGCAACAGGGTAATGGGCACGCCCGCTCAGTCTAGTCTCCTTAGTGTGAATACACGATGGGAAGGGTGCCCAGAAGCAGGTAATTCTCCTCTTCCTCTTACCCCAATAGTCAAGCTGCCAACCTGTTGTTATTTTAAAGTAGGAATTTTCTTTCCTTCCTGTTTTTAGCTTGTATGTCGGAACACTAGGGTGCTGCAATAATGTTCCGGCAAAATGTGCTTAATCACAAAGAATATTTGAAGATCTTTAATGTAACTAGAGGCACAGCATGAGACACACAGGATGCTATGGCTGGCTGTTCTATTTATCAAGTATTTGCCTTCAGAAGCTTGGCTATCTTTGTTTAATAAATGTTTGTCTGTTTGCTTGTTCAGATGGAAATTATTCTGTTACCAAAATTTTTTGTTACCAAAATTATCTGAAACTAGTATCATTCACTCAAAGACCCTCATGGACTCGTCTCCCTTCTGTCTATCCCTGCAATGACAGTAGACAATCTTGGTCCTAACACCTTTTGCTCCTTTTGAGTCATATGAGATTGTTCTTCAGGAAATCTGCCCTAAATCCAGAGCTGGTGGCCTCTGTCTCTTCAAATCTTGGAATGCATGGAAGAAGAAAGTTGAGGCACACACAGATGGCATCCTACCTTAATTTCCTTCCTTAAAGAGTGATATCAGATAATGTGGGAAGATCTAGCTGGAAAAAAAAAACAGAAAATGGAAAGGAAAGGGCTACGGAATTCTAGGTGAGGTATCTATTAGCCCTATGTCCCTCCTAGAAATCTACTTCTGGGGTAGTGATAGACGGCTTTCAGCGCCTGCGTGTCCATTCCAGCTCAGTTTGTGTACACACTCTCTCTCTCTCTCTCTCTCTCTCTCTCTCTCTCTCTCTCTCTCTCTCTCTCACACACACACACACACACACACACACACACACATCTGGCATCATCAGTACATGCAAATCCATAACAACTCAGCTCTCTCTCTCTCTCTCTCTCTCTCTCTCTCACACACACACACACACACACACACACACACTTGCCATCATCTCCAGATAGAAAAGAAGCGAAGAGAAGACAAACTGAAGAGGGATGAAGTCAAGCGTGAGACAAAGGGAAACCAAGAAGGTGCGAGATGCCAAGGAGGTAGCAGAGGGGATGAGGAACAATGACAGAAGGACTCTGGGCCTGGACTGCTGTGATTTGACTATGAAATACCCTCTGAAGCGCCTATGCTTCGACATTTGTCTCCCAGCTGGTGGCGCTGTTTGGGAAGATTATGGAACCTTCAGGGGGTGGAGCCTTAGAGGAGGAAGTACTTCATGAGGGGAGGACTTTGAGGTTTTTTAACTTGGCATCACTCCTCTCTCTCTCTCTCTCTCTCTCTCTCTCTCTCTCTCCCTCCCTCCCTCCCTCCCTCCCTCCAGCCTCTCTTCATTTTTCTCCCCTTCCCCGCTCCTCTCTCTGCTTCCTGTGTGGGTATAATAGAATTTGTTCTCTTCTGGCCCCTGCCATTTTGCATCCCCTGCCTGTTGCCATGTCTTCTTCACCCTGATGGAACTCTGTCCCTCTGGGACTCTGAGCTTCAGTAAACCCTTTATTTCCTTGCATTCGGTCACAGCAACAGGAAGGAAACCCAGACAGGTATGAAGACACGGAGGGAGACTCTTGCCCCATCCGTCTTTCTGGCTGCTCTGCTTCCTCTTGAGATTTGCTGTGTTGGTGGGAATTATCATGTCGTCCTGGAGAAGAGTGAATTGAAACCTGAAAGAACAAGGCAGAGAGGGGAAGGACTGCCACCATTCCTGGCATCCTCCTGCGCTTGACTTGGCCCCCTTGTTTACCCTGCACGAATGTAATCACACCACGCAGCACTACACATTCATCAGCCACTGCATGAAAATGGAAATTACTCACCTTCAGAAAGGATTCGTTTGTGATGGAGAAATAAAATGACCATGTCCATCCATCAGAGGCTGCTCTGCCATGGGTTTCCAGCTGGTTAGCTTCTAAATAACCAGACATGCTATAATGAAGGCTCGAGGGCGCCTGAGCTCGGCTTCGCCTGCTGTAAAGTGTCAGGAGCTGCACTTTATTAAAGTTGGAGGGAGGCTCTTGATAGAAAGAAATCGCAAATGGTGGCACTGGTCCTTCATCTGTGTGTGCAAATAGCTGAGAAATCAATGGCAGAATGTAAATAAAATAAAATAAAGACAGACTGGTGTAACGGGGCAAGGCATAACGAGAAGTATCTGGTAGGAATTACATAAACATTGCGTCAGGATGAAGGTGTTCTAAGAACTAAGAGAAGTATGTCGCCCCCACCCCACCCCCAACAAAGGAATTGACCAGCTGTCAGACTCTATGCCCCTGAAAGATTCAACCTAACTTGATCCTATGTTGAACAACCTTCTTGTGAGCGTCTGGCTTTCTGGAGAACTATGCTAACACCGGTGAGGTGGTATTTATTAAGTCAGGGTCAAGGCCAGAGCCACTCAAAGTTAAACTTTCTTCTGCGGCCAAGTACTACAGCTGCATGTTATGGACTTGTTTTAATATTCTAATTGAAATTCCCGTGTCTTTGAATTAAGTTTTGAGAGTGCCTGTTTGTGCTGCGGAGATGGCTCTGCTGGCTAAGTGCGTGCTGGGCGAGAGAGAGGAACCTGGGTTCAGATCCCCAGCACCTGTGTGCGAAGCCAGGTGTGGTGTGTGCCTGGAACCCCAGTGCTGTGTAGGTGGAGGAAGGAGCTTCTCTGGAGCCCCCTGGCCAGCCAGCCTGGCAGAGCTAGTCAGCTCCAGAACAATGGGAGTGATTGAGAAACACCTGATGTCACCCCCTAGCCTCTATAAGAATGCACACTCTTGCTCAGTAGTCATTCTTCAGTGTTTGATCCATGTCGAACTTTGGATCCACAGCTGAGATCTGCTGATAGGAAATGTCACCTGATCACTGGACCATTTCCCTCTAACATCCCTTTGACCTTGAACCAGTGTATTGGTTTGCTCACCAATCTATCTTCTTCCATCTCTAATCTCAGTCATAGCGTCTCAGAAGTCCTCCAGGTGTATCTGTCCTCTCTTTAAACAGCTGCTGGCACTTTTGCCTACAGGGTCTGTGATATCCACATATTTATTTCAGCCTCACCTTCCTCTTAGAATGAAATGAGTTCTTCAAGAGCAGGCAATATGGCTTCATCTTATCCGTGGTCCAGACTGTAGAGTACAGTGTCCTGCTCAAAATGGAAACCTGGGGGGGGGGACTCACCAATACAGTCTTCAGTTTGTCCATTTATATATTCTTGAGCAAGAGGTATAAATATTAGGTGGAGCAGGAGAATTGATATGCAAGCGAAGAAAGGCCCCTGGAGAACACGTTGCCTTTCTTCTCTTTAGCTTCGTGCCAGTGTGACTAACCCATCCCAAAACCATACCAATGAGGCCACGACAGAACCAGAGAAACAACAGGGCTTCAGATGCCCACCCCCGGTGTCCCAAGGTGGAGGGATTTCATAGATTTTCAACATCGTCTTTCTTAGCATCTGTGCCGGGTGATGAACCATGGAGAGGTGAATAGTGGATTGGAGAGGAGGAGGCAGCTCCCTACCACTCACCAAGAAAGTGGGGGTTTGGGAGAGGCAGTGAGAACATGGAAGGAAGGAGTTAGAAAAATGTGAAGTGGTCCCAAGGCACTGGCCAGGAGAAGACCGGCCTTCCACAGCCGTGCTCTTCTAACAGGATCCCCGTGGTGTGCTTCCACCGAAGCAAGGGAGCTCCAAAGCCCTTCACGGTTCTTGAATGAACAGTGGCTAAGGCAAAGCAAATTGTCATCATTCTTATTACAAAGAGCCTGCCCTAGAAGAAACAGACACCGCAATGCATAATTTCTTCAAAAATAAATAGCATGCTGTCAAATTAGAAGCGGACGGGCTGTTAGATACTCTTAGATAATTTGGCAGCTGTGGCAGAGTGAATGTTGAGGAAGGTGAGTATTTTTCCACTCTTCCAGAAGCTCGGGAGCAGAAACAGCAACATTTTTTTTTTTTGCATCAGTCTTTCAATAATGTCCATCAAATTATGCTCTCAAGTTCAGTGCTGGGCAGAACATCCTGAGGACAGTAGGAACTGAGCCCGGGGTGAGAATCTGGAAAAGGTCCACATGAATGCTGCAGCCATAGAAAACCTAGCACCTCGAACACAAAAATAAATAAACGCCAGCCCGTGAATTTCCGCAGGGACTCAGTTTTACTTTTGACAAAGGGAATTTGTGTTTTAACTGCAAGATGGGCTGCCATAGCAGCTTCAACAGAGCTAAGGGTGGTGCCAGGAAAAGGAGGAGCAGTTAACTGGACGCCCTGTGCTCTGTGACAATCCAGGACATTCTGCAAGCAGGGGAAACATATACAGTAGCTATATCCGTCACACGGGCCAGCTACTCACACTATCATCAGCACCAGGTGAACAAGAGCTACCATGTTTGCCAGGGTTTGGGACCAAGGGCACAGCTAGGGGAAGGGGAAGTAGTGGCATCTAGCCACAGCCCTACCCACAAACAAAGAGGCTGGCTAATAATAGCTGTGTTTATACCAGGGAGAACCGAAGCCATGGCAGAGTGGGGAAACTAAAGACGTTACATTTTAGCAGAGCTAATTTTGAAAGACCGGAGTGAAGGCTGAGGGACATGAAGCAGGGCAAAGCTATTGAGGAGAAAGCCGCGGAGGAAATAGAAAGTGTTCAAAGGTAAATTGATGCATGGCCACCGGCATAGGGCCTGCTCAGTCATAAATATTCCAGCAGAGGGAGAGAGGGCCGAGGCGGATTTAAAGGGAAAATCAATGCTAAGAGAGGCAGAGACCTTGTAGAACACAAATTTGTGGGAGCGTAGAAAAAGCAGGACTGACAGAATGCTCTTTTGAGCGTTGAGAAATGAAAATAAAAACATGGAAAGACAATTCCTTTGCTGAACAAACAGCTCTGTTTACACTACCCTCCAGGGCCTGTCGGTCTGTAAATAGTTCTTGCTGAACTTATTTAGCTGATGTCCACCTCAGCTCTCTGAATTTGCCCCATGTTTTCCCACGCATGCTCTTAACAGAAGGTAGGACACCGCTTAGTCTTAAAACGGCAAGTAGGAGGGGTAGGGGACCCTCTTCAGAATTGCGGAAAGTCTAGGTAGTGGCTACCTTGCTTGTTTTCATGCCCTCTGGTGAGAACAAGAAACAAGAGAAGAGATTCCAAAGTCCTCGGGGGAAATAAGCTCTTCGTCAGCATGGCACTGAGACGTGGTCTGTGTCAGGCAGCTTTCAGTCACTCTCGCAGGCCTCCCGAGAAAATCAGCTTCCATAAAGGACAGGTTTGTTTCGGGTCTTGGTTTCAGGTCCCCGTTCATACTCAAACAGTGCGTTTGGGCAGAAGCGTGGAGAAGAGGTCTGTTCACTTCATGGTGGCAGGAAGAAGAAGAAAAAAAAGAGAGAGGAAGGGGCCAACATCCCAGTATCTCTTTCCAAGGGACCATCCCTGCCCCCAAAGGCGGTAACTAGACCGCAGCTGCCTGAGTAACGAGTGCCCTGGTCTGGGGACTAAGTTTTCGACATCAGGACATTCAGGATCCAGTCCACAGCATTGACGGAAGGACAAGTGGGTTTGTTTGTCTCGCCGAGTGAATGGGGAGAAGGACAGGTCTCTCTGCAAGGAGAGGCGGGCATGCGCAACCTCCAGCGTTAAACCTAGACTCCCAAGGAAGTGAGCCTCCAGCGTTAAACCCGGACTCCCAAGGAAGAGAGTCTCGGAGAACTCAGAAAGATAAAACTGAGAAGCAGGAAAGGGGAAAATTACACCCCAGAGCTAAAAGGCTGGCAAATGGCTCTGGGTGGCATAGCAAAATGGAAATAATTAAAAACTGTCTTCTGATCTACAGAAATCAAATATTAACCAGCAAGCCAGCATTCCCTGCGCCTCTCCCCAATGGCAGAAATTATGATGTTTCAATTTAATGAAATTTAGGAATGTAAGGATCTACATTGGCTAGATAGTTTTTTTTTCTTCTTTTATTTTTCCAGAAAGGAATTTATTTACTTGTTTGTTTTCCTTTACATGTGAGTTCTATATTTATATCATTCCCACCCTCTCCACCCTCCAACCCTTCCTGAGCCTTCCACATTCTCTCTCAGACTCACGGCCTCTTTTTATTTAACTATCATTGTTACACGCATGTGCACACGCACATATGTGTCTGTAAACGCAGCCTGCTGAGTCCATTAGGTTTTGCTCATGTATGTGTGCTTAGGGCTGACCAATTGGGATTGGATGACCTGCCAGAGAACTCGTCCCTAGAGAAGGTTGATTCTCCCTCTCTCAGCAGCTATTAATTGCTTGTAACTCGTAATGCTTTGCTACAAGGACTCAGGAAAATTATTTTTAGAACTTAGAGTTGCTAAGTCTCTAGTGCTCCATCTAGAGGCCAGGATAGAAACTGCTGGCAGGTCGGGCTTTCCCAAACCCCACCTTCTTTGCAGGAGCAGGGCTGGAAAGAAGGCACCAAAACTGGTTACAGTTTCCGCATCTTACCTTCATGATCCAGTTAGGTGTGCTCCCTGGTCAAGAAACCTGATGCCTAAGATCCCAGAACAGACAGATGCCAGACGCCAGTGCCAGCTTGAAGTCTAAAGATGGTCAGTGACTCTCGAAGGTGAAGAGACCGCCTCTAGTTCCCAGGGCGGCAGCGATGGGGCACAGATGAGGACATGGTTTGAATGACGTTTCCCCCCACATGAATGACTTTCCAGAACCTCAGAATGTAATCCTGGGTGAAAATAAGGTGGATTTGCATATAATTAGTTAAAATGAGGTCATACTGACCGAAAATTGACCCTAAATTCAGTGCCTGGTATTCTTCTGAAAAGACCAGGTGAGAGGACACTGAGACCCACACCCAGAAAGAAAAGGTTCTGAGGAATGCTTTTAGGGATCACCAAAAGCTATTAGAGGCAAGAAAAGGGTCCACCATGGAACCTTCAAGTGTGTTCCTGCTGGGAGCCTGAGGTCAAAAACATGGACTTACAGAACCCAGAGAGACTGTCTGTTGGCTTGAGCCAGTCATTTCGGGGGACTTTGTTACACAGCTGCAGCTATTCACAGACAGATATTCTGACCACTACAAAGCAGAGGAACTGCAAAAATATGAACAAGAGCCTTGAAAGCACAGCTTCCTAGGCTGCTTTACCCTTCGTCAACTAACCCCAGGCTAGCCCACACATCGTTGAGGATAGCCGGGGAGGTCAGAGGACATTGACCCAACTGATAATGGATATGAGGCCTGCTCCACAGGAGGGAGCTTATGCCCGTAGATCTGTACAAACTCCTGTTGTCGGGGAGATCTCAGGCTCAAGAGGGGAGCCTGCTGCTGTTGCTGTTAGTCTGCCTTCTGCAGGCTTAGCTTCATACCCATAGGCTTGTGCTGCTCTCACATTTGCTCAGAGAAGCTTGCTTGGGCAGTTGGTAGCCGTTAATGCAGAGACCATCACTGGTCAAAATGTTGAGTCTAAGGAACCGTGAGTTATCAGCTGTGGGCGAATCATCTCTATGAACCCTCCCCATCCAAAGCTCAGGGAAACCACAGAAGAGGGGGCAGAAAGAATGTAAGAGCTGGTGGGGAGGAGGAGAGCTGTGAAAATCTGACTTCTAGATGTGCTATGGCCCTTCCACACATGGGTTCACAGGAGCTGTGGCTATCCACACAAGTCCAGCGTAAGGAAAACCAGTGAAAACTCCAGCATGGATGGGGAAGAGGCCCCCTGAGGCTGAACCATTGGCAAAGGAGCTACTGCCAGTCTGTGACTCCTGATGGAGGGAGAGCCACTGTCCTTTACGGATGTGGGCACTGGTAGGTTGCCATTGCCTTAAATAAGTGGTTACGCACCCATATATACATAAGCAGAACTAATTAGACTCAGACATCTTTTAAAAGCAAAACAGAGGACATGAACTTAGAAGGACTGGATGGGAGACAGCAGCACCTGGAGGGAAGACGAGGTGGTGAGAGATAGGATCAGAATACAGTGTATAAATGTATGAAATTTTCTGAGAATAAATGTGATTAAAACCTTTAAATTCATATGCATGTGTGCATCTTTGTGCCGGGGTGTACACATGAGTGTGAGTGTCTGTGGAGGCCAGGAAAGGGTATTGGATTCCCTGGCACTGGAATGGCAGGCAGTTGTGAGCCGCCCAATCTGGGTGATTTGAACTGAACTCAGATCATCAGGAAGAACAGTGTGTACTCTTAGCCACTCATCCATCTCTTCAGCCCCATAAAATATTTTAAATGGCTTGAAGGACAATTTTGATGTGCACGAGGGCTGCATTTTGATCCTTTTTAATGAGATACTGAGAGGAAAGCAGTGGTCAGGGGCAGGAATGAGAGCGTCGTCTAACCTCTAACAGACGGTGTTTCCAGGAGCTCTCTGTTGGAGCAATTCCGCTCTGCCCTAAAGCACAGGGGGTTAGAAATTGTTCCTTGTGACAGGTTGAGAAGAGAGACCAAAGAGACAAAATGGAATCAGGCAGGAGATTAAAGCGCTTAAAAATAACCCTTAAAGTCGGGCTGGGGAGATGTGCGGGCAACTGCTTCTCAGGCATTCTCTGTGCCCACAGCCCATCCCTGCTTCTTCCTTTCCACAAAACTACAGCTCCTCTTGCCTTTCGGTGAGTACTTCCGACTCCTCCTTTTGTCTTCTTGTTCCTTGACTTTGCATTCCCTGGTGTTTCCCTTCCCCAAGAATATTCAGGCCATCTGTGTCAGTTTCTCTCAACCTTCTCTACATCCTCCTTCCCTATGGTGTGTGTATGTGTGTGCGCATGTGCATGTGTGCTAAAAAGGAAGGGCTCTGTGTACATGTTTATGTGTATGTGTGTATAGAGGCCAGAGATTTATGTTAAACATCATCTTCAACTCCTCTCCACTCTATTTATTTGTTTGCTTGTTTGTTTTGAGGCATAGTCTCTTACTGTACCTTAAGTTCACCAATGAGACTAGATTTATTTGCTTTTTTGTTTGTTTATCTATTTATTTAGGGACATAGTCTCTCACTGACCCTCAAGTTCACCAATGAGACTAGATTTCTGACCAGCAAGCTCTAGGGGTCCTCCTGCCTCTGCCTCCGTAGCATTGGGATTGCATGGGTACACCACTGTACCTGCCTTTTGGCACGGGTGTTGGGAAGCAGACCTCAGTTCCTTATGCCTATGCATCAAACACACTTCATTTACTGAACCATCTTCCCAGGCCTCCTTCCAATTTCCTACAAGGACCTATGACATCTAAGTCTAAGACACCCTCTGTCCTGGTGACCAGGTATATTCCTAAACACAAGTTACTTATATTCTGTATCTTCTACTCTTCACAGGGACCATGACACATCAGTTGCATTCTCTAATTGTCCTATTACCTTCTGAAGCCACTCAGTTCTATGCATCCCTTCTGGAAGATTCTGGAAGAAACACAGTCCATTCAGTGAATATACCCATCTCTGTAGCCTAGCGTTTGATCCTACCATTGTCCCAAAGGCATCTTTACCAAGAAGCCAGTCACATGGAATATACTTTCTGCTTCTTATTCTGTTCAGCCATGATGTTTGCTACTGTATCTTCCTTTGAAATCCTATTCTTCCTTGACTTAACTGACATTGGGAACATTCTTTCCAAATAACATCAAGAACACATAAGACACACTGTCCCAGACAGACATCTAAATCATTGGTCTTTCTCCTTGTACTCACGCCCCGCAGAGATTCCTAATTTAACAAGCTCCAGTGTAAACGACCAGCTCTGTTGTACCAAGCTCTAAGCCAAGCTGATGAGCCAGCTCTTTCTCTTCTCCTTGTGTCCCCCTTTGCTTCTTCCCTACGTTGCTGATAATTTAAATAGGGTGTCTTGATGCACCGAGTGTCTAGGTGCTCAATCCCAAGTTGGCAGAGATAAAGGAGATTTCGGAGGGTGGTAGAGGAGAAGAGCAGGAGGTCCATGCCTTCCTTTAACAACAGAAACAACGCTGGAGGTCTCTGGGGAATCGTGGGGGGAGGATGGGAGAGAGTGATTATCCGGAGGAGGAGAGAGATTGTTCAGCTAGTTAATACTCCCATGGATGAGTAGACGGCAATCCTCTCAAACCACTGCTCGCCTACCACATCATCAGCCTATAGGGAGCCTGGGAAATTCCTTAAAGCTTCCTTCAGTATCTAGAGTCCCGTCTACATCATACATGCATGTTCTGAAGAACAACAGCTAAGGTTATTCCCTAACCTCCACATGCATTCACACATGCATGCACATGTGTACACCTGCACACACAAGCATGTACACACATGTATGCACACAGAGCCAACTAGGAAACTGGTTTTGCTAGCAGCCCTTCACCATGCTCACAATCTTCTGGAATGTTTGCCAATCTTTCTCTCATCAGTTTTTCCATGCACCGTTAAATGTGTTGCTGGTCTGTCAAGCAGATGTAACACGCTCTGTTACATCTGTAACAAGTCTGTGTCCCTTTGATTGTCCTGAGCTTTCCCCTGACCTAGGTCTGATCCTTAAGACAAACCGTGTTCATCCTTCGAGACTCCATTCTGGATTCTTCATCTTTCTCTCATGTTTCCCCTCGGACCAAATAAGGTTCTGACTTACACTTGACCCACACAGTTCTCTGACTCCTCCGTGTTTATTTCTAATTATCTCTCTGACATATTTACATATCCTCTTCCTCCATAAGACTGTGAGACGGAGCCAGGGAATCAGAGTACAAACATCAGCCTAATTAATGTGGGGTGTCACTTTGGGGGTCATAGAAAAACCAGAAGTACCATCCAAGGCAGGGTACTCCTTCCTCCGCACACACATTGCCGTCTCTCTGGGAGAAATTATATTTTGTTTCTTGAAGGAGGCAGTCAGGTGTGTGATATATTTAGAAAGATTTCTATTAAAATGGTCAGGATTTTGAAAAAAAATATTTGGGAACGTTTAGAGGGTAAGCATCAATTATCTGAAGACTCCTCATCGGTACAGAACATTTCACTGCCTTCCAGTACAGGATCAAAGGATGCAGGCAGAGGGATAAAACGCGTGAAGGCATCTTCTGAACATGTGCGAGGTGATGCACTCCACCTGGCAATAGCACTGCTGATGTCCCAGGGGAAAGCTAGGAAGGTGACAGATAAAAGCTAGGATAGGAGGAGGCTTGAAGGGCGGAACGGGGCGGGGTGGGCGGGGCGGGGCGGGGCGATGCCTCTGGAGACCCGGAAAGAGAACTTTCTTCCTTCTGACCTAAGGGCAGACACCTGTTGCTAAGAACGAGTTTTCACACGCCTTGTTCCTCCCATGCCCTTCCCTCTGCTGATTCAAAATGCATGATTAGAAACATTGATAATCTTAGTTAATCAATCAACCTGAAAAACACTCTATAAATTTCATCAATACTGAATGCCAGTTAAAAGGGGTCAAACATGCCTGGAGCAGCCACACAAACCCAGGTGACTCAGTTCATATCCTTAGGTTACCTTTGTAGATATTTCTTAGTTGGGTTTTAGCCTTGGGTTAGTGCCTCTTGAATCCTGGAAGCTTCACCAAATAAATGTAGTTCTTAAAGGGCAAATATTAGAGAACCTGGCATGCTGGCTTTGTCTGAAAAATAAAAATAAAGTATGAGGATTTTTATTTTAACAATTGATTAGTTTAAGAGGCATTTAGTCAATTACAAAGTAAAGCAGCTTTGTCATGATTTTGGACACTTGAAATCAGTTCAGAACATTTAAAAACCAGTGCTGGGACATAGCTCAGTTAGTAAAGTGCTGACCTCACAAGTATGAGAACCTGAGTTTGATCTTCAGAGTTCATGTCAAAAACCTGGCTGTGGCTAGGGGGCGAGCACGTGGGAGGCAGAGGCAGGCAGATTTCTGTGAGTTCAAGGCCAGTCTGGTCTGTGACAACTAGTTCCAGGACAGGCTCCAAAGCTACAGAGAAATCCTGTTTCAAAAAACAAAGCAACAAAGCTGGCTGTGGTAGCACACACTTGTGAGACCAGAACTGGGGAAGTGGATCCCTAGGGATTGCTGGCCTGCCAGCCTCACCTACATGGTGAACTCTGGGTTCAGTGAGAGATGGGGCCTCAAAAGTAAGTAAGTAAATAAATAAATAAACAAATAAATAAAACAATGTGGGTGACTCCCAGGGAACAATATCTGAGATCCCCCCTGGCTTTTGAATATACATACAACTGAAAAAAAATTAATCTCTTTAGAGAGGAAACGGTGGTATTAATGTCACGTGACAATGGCAGAGGCCACTATGCTGATAGATGAGTAGCTAACATTGGTGGAAAACATGATGAACGCATTGCTCAGTCACGGGTTTTCAGTCTGCCTAGTGTCCCCGTGCACAGCCAAACGATTATAAGTTTGCCATCCGGTGTTGACAAGTAAAGGGAAGGGAGGACGACAAGAGAAGAAAGGGAGCAAGTGGGGAAGGCTTTACATACAACGATCTAAAAGCCAATCACAGAAACTCGAAGAAGTGTTTTGAATGCCGAGGACCCAGCAGCGAGCAGGAAGGCACAACTCTCTTCTATTTAGAATTTGGCTCGCTTGCACGGCCTGGGGAGGCAGGCGTTGCATTTTCCGGAGGCATGCAGAGAAACAGCAGCTACTTGGCATCCTTCTTGTCAGCATCTAACAGGAACAGCACACAGCAGTGGCTCCGTTGAACAACAGATGACATGAAACACTCAGAGCCCGGCTCTCTTAGCGGAGACAAGGATCCTGGAGGCATAGACAAAAGGGGATGGTAGAATATTTTTTCAACCTCTTGTGTTTTTTTTTTCCTCTTGATTGAAATTACCCCTTCTAATTGCATGCTTGTAGTTGATGGGGATTTAGCAGAAGCATCCAGAATGAGAAAGAGGAGAAAAAAAATGTGTTGCTGATGTGTTTCTTGTCAGCTCTTCTTAAAGGTTGCTGGAGAGGCCAGCGAGATGGCTCCATGGACCAAGCGCTTACCATACAAGCCCATCGACCAGAGTTCAGTCCCCAGAATCTACATGAAAAGTAGGAGCTACCGCACCGGTGCGCAAGCCCAGTACTCCTACAGTGAAATCAGAGATGGAAATAAGAAAATGTCTTGGGGATGTCCAGGACAGTTAACCTGAAGTATGCCCTGAGATGGAAATCAGAGAGGCCCTACCTCAAAACAGTACTGGCAGAAGGGAAACCCTGACTCCCCAGATATTTCCTTCATATTCATGCACACACCATGGCACACAGTGCACCTGCACTCACACAATACAATAATAATGATAGTAATTATTTAATTTACTTTTAAAATGGATTGCCGAAGCTGGAGCCAGGGACTGCATATGGGAGCATAAAGATCCAGGGCTGAGTGTTTTACTGCTCTGTTATCTCCTGCATATGGATCCACATTTGGGGTCCTTGGCTATTAGGTGATCGGAGATGATCTGATCACCCAAGTTCAAAATGCCAATGCTTTTGGAGGGACTCGGACCTTCCTGGTTTTTATGACTCAGCTAGTTCTCAGTTCCTTTGGAATACTTCTCTGGTTCCTGTGGTCTGAGTGAGACCAAGGCTCTGGGTTCCACAGCGCTTCCCCTTCCATCTCCTATCTCTTCCTCCTATTTCTCTCTTTCTGCCTCCCACCCTCCCTTCCTCTTTCATTTTATCCTAGCCCCTTTCCCTAATTCAAATACTGTATCATTTGGCAATGGGTGATTTAAACAGAAATTTTGTTCCTTTCATCATCTTAGACATCAGAGACACAACAGCAGGAACCAGGTCTCATGCAGAATCCGTGGGAAGGTGTGCAGAACCCTAAAGGTGGCTCAAATCACAAACAGCACAGTTTGGGCGATAAAGTGTCTGTGAGAATAATGAAGTGGATTGTGGGCCACAGTTGAGGAGACGTGTCCTTTGCATGTGGTACACAGAAAGGAACTCTCTGAGATGATAGCATTAAACTGAACAACAAGATCTCGTAGGTGACCAACAAAAACATAAGCAAAGGCTCTAAGAGTGGCTCTTGGCTAGTTCATGAGCAGAACCAAGGTCACAGTCCTCAGTGGAGATGATATTGGTAAAGTCAAGATGAAGTAAAAGAGGGAAGCAGACATCTAGTCCCAAGTGCTGGGATTCTAAGCAACAGCTACCATAGCTTGCTTCTTTGGGCGTGTTGGGGTTCTGAACTTAAATTCTCCTGCCTGTGCGGCAATCATTTTACCCATTAATGGCATTTTGCTGCCACTAAGAGTTTAGTCTTCAGATTAGAAACTGGGTCATCTGTGATTCCTGTACCACCTTCCCAACTGCACTCAGGCAGACTGTCTTGTTAATTTTACCATCAAAATATTTCTTGGTCTTTCTCTTTCCCGCCCCAGACCAGCTGAATTTGTTCTGATTTACACTGCCTCCAACTGGTATTAATAATCATCATCTGGTGTCTGTGAAGGATTCCTTCCAGAATTCCTGAGAATGTCCAAACCCATGTACACTAAAGCCCCTTCCCTGAAATTACGTAATAGTTACCTATCAGCTGCACGCTCCTTCCGTGTACATTAGCACAGCCCTACATCCTAGTCAGTGCAATTCTGTGTAAATGCTTATTCTGCTGCACAGCGTAGGGAATGACAACAAGAACCACACAGTGACTGTGCATCTTCAGTGTTTTCTTCTTCTGGTATATTCTCTAAGTGAAACCGATTAAATCTAAGTTTGTGGAACCCACGAATAGAAATGGCTGACTCTTCATAGTCTCCTAAACTTAGCCACGGTCTCTGTTTGTCATCAAGAGTTCTCTTTCAAAAACAGTGACTTGGATCCCAAAGGCAGAGTGGGTGAGTGAGTATGTGAGTCTCTCTGGGGCCAATATTCCCATGTTCTTTTTAAGTGCCAACAGCCTTCTTGATTGTCGAGTATTGCCAATAACTCTTTGTGCTTAGAGAATAAATCTCAAGTTCTTGAAATTTATCATGTCTCTCTGTGTACGTCTCCTTGTGTTCCTAACACTGCCACAATATCCCTTTTCTACAGCCACTTCTTGGCTCTAGAACGTTCTCTAACTTTCTCATCTCTCTGTCTTTTCATATATTTTTTTTCTGTTTATAGTACTCCATTCCTTGAGCAAAACTCTCTTGCTTTTAAACTCCAGCTCAAAGGGCTCCTCTTCTGGAAGCCTAGGTGGCCCATTTTCAGCACATGTCTGCATGGGACTTAGACTTTTACATCACTAATACCCCTTGCTCTAGTTATGAATATTTGTGTTCTCATGAGCCCTTCAAGAGTGGGAATTAATTCTTTATTTCCAATGCCTGATACAGTATCTGGTACAAAGTGCACAAGAGGTATTCGTGAAATAGATAACCCACAGCCTTCTTGTCCCTCCATCATTACATCTATTTTGATAGCTTTTACAAGCATCCAACACAACAGTAATAACAGGGTGCCAACTTGCAAGCCCATGCTGCTCCATGATCCCCATGGGTTCTTCCTCCATCACTGCTTTAAATGAAGTATGCTGCTGTTCACTCAGAGCTATCTTGGCATCGTGGCTATGTCTGAGATCTAAACTGAGTTAAGAATAAAAGGTTTTGGTTTTCTCAAGTCATTTGTCAAATGACTAAAACAGAAACACGTGCACTTGGCTTTGAGTCCAGGCTACTTTTCATGTTCAGGAGTGTTGATCCACTTTAAATTGAGTCAATGGTAATTTCTCTTAGCTTAGAATCAGACAAAATAGCCACACCGTAGAGAGATGCTGGAGGGTTTGGACCCTTTGGTTTTATTAGCTATGGTGTGCCACTGAGAACATGCTAACAAGAAAATGTTTCTCTCTTCCTCTCCCTCTCCCTCTCTCTCTCTCTCTCTCTCTCTCTCTCTCTCTCTCTCTCTGTGTGTGTGTGTGTGTGTGTATGCACGATGTGTATGTGTGCCAACACACGTGTGCATGTTTGGAAGCCTAAGCAGAGTCAATAATACCTGTGAGGAAGATTTTAGCCTAGCAGCTTAGACAGAGCACCCTCACAAAATCAGAACACAGACCAGAGGTAGCCAGGCTGAGCTGTGAGGCTTTGGTACATAACCCCATTGCAAACCAAGCAGACGTGAGAAACAGAGATTTGCCTCTGCACACACTCTTTGCTGTTCCCTTGGATTGCTCAGCTGTGCTCATCTTTATCCAGACAGGAGAGAGGCAACTACCGAGAGATATCATCTGGTAGAACGTGGGGTGCCCAGCTCCTGGGTCATACCAATCCCATACCAACCAATTTCTATTTTCTCATCTGGAAAATCGGGGCGTTCAAGTGAAGGAGAGGCCGCTCTTTAAGTTCAGAAGAACCAAGGATTGCTGACAAGGGGGTGTGGTTCCTGTCAGAGGAGGCTGCACAGAAGCAGGAGGCTATAAGCAGTACCTGAGAGAATACGCAGGATTACAGAGGAGCTGCAGGGGTGGGGGAGGCTGCACCAAAGACCTTATTAACGTGCAGAAGAAAGAAACATAACTCCGGGGGTAGCAAGTAAGTCTACTGGATTGAGGACTGAGTTCTATCACATCTACAGCTTAAACTTTCGTCACCCAGCACTAAGCATATCCCTACCACAGCTGAGGAACCCAAGGAGAGAAAAACGGCATATTCACATTTGCAAAGACGTCACAATCACTGAAGAAACCAGACTTATCCTCAAAGCCAAAGTGCTGTGAAGGATGCTACAGGAAGTGGCTGGAGCCATCACATCTCTGAAGCTTTCAACACCTCGCCAGCTTTATTAGTTAAGGGACCTGATTCAAGGGCTGCTACCACCGAGTTGTGCAGAGATGTGGTAGTGTGTCTGTGGGGCCCTTCTGTTCATATCTTCTTCAAGGAAAGAATTCTAACCAAAGACACAATTTAGGCAGAGATTTGTCAGAGCAAAATACCCTAGGGAAACCTGTTCTCAACCTGTGAGTCGTGACCCCTTTCGGTTGCATATAGGAAAACCTGCATATCAGGAATTTAGAATATGATTCATAACAGTAGAACAATTACAGTTATGAAGGAGCAACAAAATAATTTTCTGATTGAGGATCACCCCAGCATGAGGTGTATGAAATCCATACATGTATTAAAGGGTTACAAGATTAGGAAGGTAGAGAATCACTGCTCTAGGGAGAGATTGAAGTGGGTTGTCCCCAAAGAGGGTAGCAGCACAGTGGAGTCTGTGCCATTGATTTTATTTTATATTTTTGAGTGTGATTCTTTTTATTTATATGGATGTGTGCATATGCAGGTGAGAGGCTTGAAGAGGGTAAGTGTGTGTGTGTGTGTGTGTGTGTGTGTGTATACATGTGGAGGTCAGAGGTCAACTACAGTTGCTGGTCCTCCATCACCCACCATGTAATTTTCGAGATAGTCACTCACTCGGACCTGTGGCTCCTTGCTGATTTTGGCAGACTGACTGGCCAGCAAGCCCCAGAGCTTTGCCTATCTGGGCCTCCCCAGCACTGGAATTATAATTACACAACCACCACATCCAGATTTTTTTTTCTTTTTTTTTTTCCCCCACCCCCCCACATCCAGATTTTTATTTAGCTGCTGGGAATTGAACTCCAGTCCTCATGCCTGCAAGGCAAGCACTCTACGTACTGGACTGTCCTGGTTTGATGCATTATTGTTTTAAAGAAACTTTTTAATGAATGTTTGTATTGTAAGCAGCTTATTCCTGGGGTAGGGTGGCTCTTTCTCCTTCCTAAATTAAAGTGGATCCGATCTTTGGAGTATTTCTTCCAGTAATCCTTGAGAAAATCCTGTAAGGGCCACAGGACAAGGCATGCAGAGTACAATCTAAATGATACTGTAACTAAGTCAGAATCTTAATTCAGGTCCTTTGTTAGTGCACATGCATAGATAGCAATTAGGAAAAAGCCCCAGTGACTGGATTTCTGATGCAATGAGAACACCTAACTGTATCTCCAAGGATGTTTAACGGCAAAGAGGCATCTGACTATCAAAGAGACACGGCCGCCCAGATACAGCTGCAGTTTCCTTGGTTACCTCATCTCTACCTCCTTGCCTGCCTAGCATCATCAGGGCTAGTACAGACTCGATCAAAGAAACTGGTTGGCCACTGGGGTTCTCCTATTCCTTCCCACAAAACAGTCTAGAAAATGACAAATTACATTATCATCATTGTTGCCTAGGATGCTCTCTTCCCGCTTGGAAAGCATGAAACCCTGTTAATTTACACTGGTAACAACCTAAGTAGGGTAACCACAAGACTTCCACAAAAACTAGTACTCTCAGCAGGGTTGACAGGCACACTCTTTTACACTGCAGCCATTTCTTATAGAATTCCACCATGAAGAGTTGAAGTAGAGTACTGGAGAATGGTTCAGCCATTAAGAGCACTGGCTGCTCTTGCCGAAGTCCAGGGTTGGTTCCCAGCATTCACATGGTGCCCTGTAACTATCTGTAACATCAGTTTCAGAGGACCTTATATCCTCTTCTAGCCTCTGTGGCTTCTATGCACATGTGGTATACATGAACGCATACAAGCACACACACACAAGTAAGTATATACATGTGAAAATAGAATATAAATAATTATTTTCCTCTCTCTCTCTCTCTCTCTCTCTCTCTCTCTCTCTCTGTTTTTTGAGACAGGGTTTCTCTGTGTAGCTTTAGTGCCTGTCCTGGAACTAGCGAGTTCTGGCCTCGAACTCACTCACAGAGATCCACCTGCCTCTGCCTCCCTAGCACTGGTATTAAAGGCATGCACCACCACCCCCACCCAGCTTAAATAACCAATTTCTTAACACATCTGTTATCTGCATTTTATCCAAGCAAAAACTTTTTTAGCAGAGTTTAAATATGCCATATTTGTGGTACAGTTACCTCTTAAAGAGCGCATGGTGTTTTTAATTGCTTTGAGAAAGCAAACATGAGTGAGCAGATATGCTCTAGTAAGTTAATGAAGCTAGAAACTTGGGACCCGAGGAACAAATGGAGAGAAATGATCATATGGTTCTAAGTTAAACAGTGAATTCCCCACTGCTCACTTGGCAAATTGTAATCATTACTAGAGCCAAGTGCGCTAATAACATTAATAAATCCAACCCCCAAAATCGAATTTAATTGACTCGGAATAATTGCAAAAGAGTACCAGTCATACAGTAAAAGGGAAAGTACTGATCGTGAACTCTCTACGGCACACTCTAGTGAAAGTAAGGCATCAAGAGTTGAGTCCTCTTCAAAAGGGTATTTTAAGTTGTAATTATATGTGTATATGCGTGTGCATGTGCATCTGAGTGCAGGTGCCTATGGAGGCCAGAGGAAGGCATCAGTTCTCCAGGAGCTGGAATTACAGGTAGTGTGAGCGGCGGCGCACCTCGGATACGGGGAAAGAATTGTACGCTCAGCTCCCCAGTCATCTCTGTAACCCCTGCTTATCACTTCCTTCAAAGAAGATCCTGCAAGAGTAGGTCCATCAGCATAGTTCAAGGTGTTGCAGTCTCCCCGAGTCTTGAAATCAAAAATATAAAATTCAGTCCTCCGTATGTCTTTTCCTGAATAGCTACAGAGCTCCACCTACTGAGCAAGGCTGGGACCCGCAGCATGCCGACAGCCAGGGAATCTCAGGGGCAATAGCAAGATCCCATATGGTCTGCGAGGACAAGGGAAAAAAGTCACACAATTATCCTCACATGAGCCCAAGAGCTGGAGCACGTCACTCCTCGGAGGTAGGCCAGCTCCATTAAGCAGTACAGCTTTATGTTGTCATCTAGCATAGTCCAGTGTGTGTGTGTGTGTGTGTGTGTGTGTGTGTGTGTGTGTGTGTGTATGTGTGTGTGTGGCCAATGCTTGACCAGCATCTTCCTCTATTGATCTTAACATTATTTTTTTGAGATAAGATCTCCCACTAAACCTGGAACAAGTCAGTTCAACTAGGCTGTAGGTTCAGCAAGCCCTGGGGTTTGTCCTGTGCTCCCTGATTAGCTCTGGGGTTATAGGTGTGTACAGCGGGGTGCCAAGGAACTGAACTCAAACCTTTACACTCGCATGGCAAGCACTTGGCCAATCGAGCCATCTTGTCAATACCGCTGTTACCACTGTTTCTTTTTGAAATCACTTTTGAGCTTTGGAGAGGGACCTCAGGGCCTCCCAGGAGCTGCATGGGTGCTGTAACACTGAGATGCACTCCCTGCCCCTTTCATGATCCACTTCTGTATGGACCATTAGGAAGTCAGAGGAGTGCGGGGAAATTCTTGGACCTCTCTCTTCCTTCTGCGGGCTTTGGTCCCTTGTCCAGATTTCTATACAGAGTCGCCTAATGCCAAATGGCTGATGATATCAGCACAGACAAGCTTGCCTTCTCTGCCCCAAACTGCTGCAACAGTTTCCAGATGTTTCCCTGGAGAGGAGACCACGAGCCTTTCACAGCATGAGCTGTCTCCCTGCCCTTCCAGAAGCAGCAGCCCAGGAACTCGGCAGCAATGTCTATAGTGATTGCCTTCCATGGGGTCCTTTGCAGCATGTGTCTCATCTTCTGATATGAAGTGGCTCTAAAGGAGACCTCCTCTGTGGAGGTCCTTGGGGGGATGTAGGAAAGTGCAGCCTGCAAACCCTTCAGTGGCACTTCCCTGGCAGACACTACTCCCCAAGTTGATGATTCATCGATTCACAGGACTCCCCAAGGGTTTCTCATTAGTTTAAGAGCGTAAATACTGCCTTTTGTTATCTCATCTACTGATTTTGCTCCCTTGGTTTGAATTCTGTTTTGCCAATTACATATTCTAGAATGAACTGACTGAGGAATCACCGGCTCAATACTTGCATGCCTCCCATCTGTCATCCAGAAACGGCCATCTGCCTGAAGGGGACAAGGGGACAAGCAGTCAGACTGCTGGGCCTCTATCATCAGGAAACTCTGAGAGACTATTTGCACCAGGCCAGCTTTTCAGCCCTGGAATGAAAGCGGCTGCCACTAAGTGGGTCACAACCAGTGCATCCCGCTCACTCTACAGCTGATCTATTCTTCATAAACTCCGGAAGCTTAAAAGAATACGGATGTGGGAAGGAAATTGATGTTCGTGTAGCCCCAAGAATGGTACAGTCTGCCATCAAAAGTTTCAGAGAGGACACACACGCCTCCGGAAGCACTGAGGACCAAGTAGGCAGTCATTATCAAATTGATAACATCATGAGGTTTGACGCGGAAGTGTGTGACAGAACACAACTGCCGGGACTCAGACAAAGGCAACTCTGATGGCCCTAGAACATTAGCGACATCCAAGCCTTACTATTGGAAGGTCTTGAGCCAGATGTCTTTAGGTTCCCAGGAAAAAAATTAAAACCAACATATTGTATCTAACCCACCCTGTTAGTCCTGTGCAACAGCTACTTCCATGGGTGAGAGCCTTCTGAGAACATGGAAATCCAGCCTTCATAGTTGGGCGGCAGCGGTGGAGACATGACAAGACAATATCTCCAAAAATTACAAGAGAATACAATGGTGACTGTGGATAGCTTTCCTTTCCGTGAATTTATTTAGCTCAAAATAAAAATATTCTGAGTTGGGAAATGGCTCACCAAAGTAAGGAGTAATAAGTTGAAGTTTCTAACTTTTAAAGAATAGACTGAAAGAGGGACTGACTTTTGTCTATTTAGGTCTCACACTTCTAAGCTAGGAATACCCAGTGTTTTCAGGATCAGTGGAAAGGTTGGGGTGAGATTCTCAAGAGAATGGTGACTATGCCAGACTGCAGAGCTGCCGGGAGGAACGCTGAGACCTTTGGAAATGTTTCTATCCAGTGGCACATTAAGATAACTTCTGGGCCAAATTCTAAAAATATATTTTGAAATAGATGAAATATTAATGCGGAGATGTTCTCCACAGGCTTATTCCTTATCAAAGAAGAAGAATTGGACTAATATCCACCATTAGGAATTACTAAGAATAAACAGTGTGTGAAGACTATCAAACATAGGAAACTGTGTGTGTACAAATACTCAGAGAAATAAAAGCAAGCAGTGGAATGATCTGGGCCATTGTGCAGCAAGTGAGGCAACCTGATGACAGAACTAATACCTTCTTTGGAGTGATTGACAAATAAAGAAAGCTGGACACGCCAGGGACCCCACATTCCTGAACTCACAGCAGCTGAGGCCACTAGCACAAGACCTGTGTAAGATCTAACCCGCAGGCATATTAGCATGAAGGGGAGGGGCACATGAAACCCCACCCCCTCACTGAGGAGCAGTTAATGACTACTGGGGAGGGGTTGTTTTTCTTCAGTGTTGAGCCATTGACAGTTTGTTTATAATGAAGTAAAATAGCCCTACATCCATTCTCTATAAGCAACCCTCACTAATTCTGTGGGTTATTTTGAAAAGAAGACATGAAACTAGGAAGGATGCCTTAGGAGGAACTAAGGATCCTGAGGAAGTAGGGTAAGGAGAGAAGGAGAATTATAGATGGAAATAATTAAGATAAATCATATTCATGTAGGAAGTTGTCAACATTTTTTATAAATAAAGTTATTTTTAAAAATAAAGGGGCTAGAAAGGTAGCTTAGCGGTTATGAGAGCATAATGCTTTTGCAGATGACCCAAGTTTGGTTCTCAGCACCCATGTTGGGTGGCTCACAACTGCAGTACAGAGAATCTAAGACCCTCTTCTAGACTTTTAGGACACCCGCACTCATAAGCACACACCTATACACAGCCACAAACACATACATGCAATTTAAAAAAAAATAGATATTTAAAAAAAAAGAAATCAGTGATTTATAAAGCCTTGCAAAGTCCTTCTCCAAACCTGAAAAGGTTGCCGTGGTGATCCCGGTGAAGGTCACTCTTTAGCTGCAGTCTTATAATTATGGCCTCTCCTCCAGCCTGATGGGGATCTTGGAATTTCAACCCTTCTACCAGCTCAAAAATCTTGATTAGCTAAAAGGTTCATTTATAGCATTAAAATAATCCCCTTGGCTTAACTCACTCACCGCAGCCTCCCACTTTCATCCCCAGAGAACTGCAGGCTTGAAGGCAGAAACTGAACCACGCACCTCCCTCTAAGCAGACTCGCCAGCCAGTGGTTCTCTGAAGTATGGTTCCCTGAGAGAAGAGACTGAATAAACGTTGCTTTCTGAGGACCCAAGACTCTGCTAACTTTCTATAATTATCCTTGATTGAGTAAAAATAAACACAGCCCTGATTGCCCACCCACACACAGGGTTATCGGCAGTCTTTAGGGAAACTCTCCATGTCTTCCAGAGCTTTCCACAGCTGCTGAGTCAGAAGGTTTAGCTGAACTGATAAGTACATAATAGCATAGCTTTTCCTGTTGGCTTGCAGAAGTTCTCTGGGAGGATTTTATTAACCATATTTTGGTGATGAGATGGAACCAGGAGAGTGTCACAATCATGTGACACATGTGAGCACATGGGTACAAGTTCCATGTCAGGAAATAGCACTTTGGAAAGAGGTTTATGGAGGCTGCCATGTTGCACCCTATATCAGATGGTGGCTTGTCACCTGTGGGAAGGAGGGTGTCCTCTGGGTAACCTGGATTCTTGAATGCAGAGTGAAGTGGACAGGAGAGCTCTTTTCTTTGCACCAGAAGAGAATGATAGCCTAATGGCGAATCAATCACACACCAGTTGTGTTTTAAAAGGGTATTTATTTTGGGGGGTAAAACTTACATACACCATAAACCGTCAGGAAGGGAGCCTAGTCGCTGGAGCAGGAGCCGGGAGCAGGAGCCGGAAACAAGGAACCAAAAGGCTGAGCTGAGGCTTGCCGCTCTTCTTTTAAAGAGAAATATACCACGCCCCAGTGGGCGGGTATTTCAGCGGCTATTGGCTGACGGAGCAGAAGGCGCTCCCGCAGCACTGTGGGCTCGTGCTTCAGCGACTATTGGCTAAGCAGCGGAAGGTACTCCCGCAGCAACAGCCAATCTATTTGGGCTCACATTGCAGATTCACAGATTATTAGTTTTCATTAAAAGAATCTTGGTAATTCTGACCAAAACTTTAAATGTATTCTTTGCAAGGAAATACGAGATAAAATATGGTGAGAAAGCCGAGCCTAATGACAGCTTCCCTTTCCCTCAAGATAATCCTTGAGAAATACCACAGTAAATAAAATGACGATGGTGGCCTCTGTCAGCATGTGTCCCTCAAAGAACAATTTTGGGGCTGGAGAGCACAGCAGCAAAGAGTGGTTGCTTCTCATCCAGAGAACCCCAGTTTAGTTCCCAGAACCCACATCCACTGACTCACAATCACCTATAACTGGAGCTCTTATGGGATCTTATGCCCTCTTCTGACCTCCATGGGCCTGTGCGTGCATGCATGCGTGTACACACATACACACACACACACACACACACACACACACACACACACACAGAGGAGGAAGGCCACTTGTTTGTCCTGGCTGCCCAGAACTGAAATAATCACACAGAAACTATATTATTTAAAACATTGCTAGGCCCATTAGCTCTAGCTTCTTATTGGCTAACTCTTACATCTTAATTTATTGCATTTCTATTAATCTGTGTATCGCCATGTGACTACCAGTTAAAGTTCCGCGTTCAGCTCTGGTGAGGCTACATGGCTTCTCCCTGACCCCGCTCTTCTTTCTCCCAGCATTCAGCCTAGCTGTTCCTGTCTACCTAAGTTCTGCCTTGCTATAGGTCAAAAGAAGTTCTTCATTAATCAATGGTACCGAGGGAAATCCCACATCTCACTCACACACACACACACACACACACACACACACACACACACACACAAACTGTGTGCATTTGTATGTATGTGTGTATGTATGTATATAATATCTTCTTTTCTAAAGCAAGTTTTAAGACATTATTACTGAGTGTAACAATGGTGGGAGGTGAGCCAATGGCTCTCTTTCCCTTCTTTCTTCTTGTTTTTCCCCCACCATCTGTAGGGGCATTTCAATTGTATTAAATAAAGTTTACCTGAAGATCAGAGAGTAAAACAATCCCACTCGTCAGCCTTACAGACCAGGCAGTAGTAACATACACCTTTCATCCCAGTAGCCACATTAGTTGCCATAGAAACCGGGCAGTGCATTTCTTTTATCCTAGTGGATGTAAAAGTAAGTGTTCTTCCCACTGTAAACCTGCCCTCTCTGCTGTTCTTAGCTCTTCCTGCATTTTGTTTTATTCCTGATGTACATATTAGTTCTACATACGATGCAGAACTCTCTAGTGCTTTCATAAACACTGTAATGTGTTAGACACAAGATCAAGATCAGCTGGCCCATAGCCCCAAACATTGATTACTTGTTTGTGGTTAAATGACTTAAAATCTGTGATCTTCAAAAATAAGTATCATCATCATCTGTAGTCAGGTCATTGGACACTAAGATACCGGAAGCAATTCCTCCTACCTGACGGTGGCTTTCTCTCCACTGGTCCACTTCTCCCCAGGCCTCCTCTTCCTTACTTTCCCCAGTCTCACACAACAGCCACGACAATCAGTCAGTACATTTCACCAACTGAATCTCTTAAATCCATATGCTCCGTCACTCACAATGAAGGCAGTCGCCTAACAAATCCATCAAAACCAAACATCTTGTAAACTGAAAAAGCATTTCACACACCTAATCTGCCAAACAGTGCAGCTTCGCCTACCCCATTTCAAACATTCTCAGGGCACTTAGATTAGCAACGAGCTGCGTGAAACCTCCCTACCCAACACCCACAGTGTAATGAAGTCTTAAATCGCATGCGTTGTTCAACCATTGTTTACACTAAAAGTGGAAACCTGAATGAAGGTCCAGAAGCGGAGGAGCAGTCCCTTCACCGTGAAGTCAGACCGTTTAAGGGGAATGCTCCTACGAAGCCAGGAGCCAACGTTGCCTCAGAGATTCCTTCAGAAGTCTCCGTTGAGTGTCCCACTGCCATTTCTTTGATTTTGTGACCATGTTCTAACGATTCTCATCCTCGGGCTTTTCTTCCTCTGGTCTCCACAATGTAGAAGCATGGTATCTATCTAATTCCAAAGTTCTCTCATCTCAATGCTCCTAGATGGCCGTGCTTCACCCTCGCTCTGAGGTCTCACCATTTTACCATTCAGGGTCTGTGAGGTTTGATTGGAGACATGGCCTTTGGACCTTGAATAGTCACATGACCCTGTGACTGATTAGAACTGATCGTCTAATCATAGGCAATCATATCCTGATGCTCCAGTCTTCAGGCCTTTTCCTTTCCAGCGTTCCCATGCTGGGGTGACTTTCTCATTCCTCAGAGCCATCTAAATTACCTGGAAGAGGTGTAAGATCGTCAAAGAGAGATTTAAGAACCAAGAAATGGTTTTTTCCATGTTTCTTTGAAAAAATATAAATAAGTAAATGATTTTTAAACCAGATATTAACTATCTGAAGGGAAGTCCTTCAGGAACAAGAGAGCAAATCTTAGAACACAGAAATTGAAATAGAAAGAGGATAGAAGAAAACAGAGCGATTCTAAACCTTACATGGATGTGGAAGCCATTGCAAATGAGGAATGGGAATGAGGGGTGGCCTCCACCTTCGAGGAAATGGTAGTAGGGATAAAGGTTCAGCCCAACAGGACACAATAGGTCTGTAGAGTCTGTATCAGAAGAATCGTTATCTATTGTGAACAGCACCAAGGACTCATGATCAAGCCCAACCAATGCCTGCAGATCATCTTGGACATGCTAAGGTTTATCACATACTACCCCACCCCAAAACCAAGTCTTAGTCTGCCAAGATGGCTCAGTAGTAGGTAAAGGTGCTTGCTATAAAGCCCGATAACCTGAGTTGATTTCTGGGTCCCACATGGTGGAAAGACAGAACCAGTTCCCACAAGTTCCTCTGGTCTCCAAGTGCACACTATGGCACATATATACTATGAAACATGAATACTTACACACACACATATATATAAATATATACTGCACCAAATAAATTAATGTAATAGAAATTGGAAAATAAAGTCTTGCCAGTCTCGTCAGCTTCTAATATAATAGTTCAACTTTGCTCCTTTTTCCCTAAAATATGTGTGAAGTCACTCTCCGTCCATGTTCACTCCTTGTCAAAAGCTTATGACACTCAGCAGGTCTTCTCCCACCAAAGGATGATGGGACCTGAGCCCCATAGATGAGATGGTGGCAAGCAGGGGATAGTCCCAGCACTAAGATTAGACTATAACTAGGCAGTGATGAAAGCATTCTTGCTACACATTGCACAATACATAGTATGGTGACTTCCTGATTTTCCCTAACCAACAAGGCTATATATTTATAAAGGCAAATACTACATTGGTCTTCACCAAAATTATACCCAAATCCCAGTTCCACCCCTGGTAAATTATTAGTATTAGTAAGAATGTGTTCATTAGACCAATGACTTAACGAAGAATGGGTAATTTAAAGACTGTGGTCTCAATGGTTTCATAACAAAATTTAGGAAACTCACTAGTCTGTTTACTGTTGCTATGACAAACGCCAGAGCGAGATCATTTTAAAAGAGCCTATTGAATGTCGCTGCTCACATTCAAGGTGGGTCTCCCGCCTCCTTAGTTAATCCTCTAGGAACATCCATATGGATGTGCCCCATGGTATATTTCTTTGTCTCTTAAACATTGCTTGATCTGATCAAGTTGGCAAGATTAGGAACTAAACTAATCCTATTTTAAAAGTCGTTTTAGAGCTTCTTATTCTGATGTTAAGACATCCCACCCTCAGGGCCTGCTTACAGCTTCTTGATTCGGCGGCGGCAGAATAAATAAGATGCCCCTGTATAGTGTAAGCTAGGGCGCCCGCCGGTGTCTAGAGTGCCAACCTGAACACAGGCCCCCTCAAGCAGACGCCATTTCTATCATCTGCAAAGAAAAGTCTGATTTAAAGAAAATCATCTTATACCTTTTTCCTTTTGCTCCTTTTAAGGTGAGTGTTTAGCAACGCGCATGGGTTTCATTACACATCTGAGATGCGAAATTCTTCTGAGACATCAGGTTTTTAAGTCTGTTTACCTCTTCTGTAAGCTGACTTTTAATCTTATTGGTTATTTCTTCTGTTTTCTCTTAGTTTTAGTATGATGTATGCTTACTTTAAAAATATATTGCTTTCATTTGCCTGTGCTTTCAGTATTGTATACAAAAAAAAAAAAGGTTGCTAAGAACAATGCCGAAAAACAAAGACCCTTTCCTGTGTGAAATGGGGGATTTATGATTTCTTGTCTCATATTTAAGTCAACAATTTATTTCAAACTAAATTTTGTTTATTGTGTAAGAAAATGGCCACATTTCATTCCTTTGCAAGTGACAAACCATTTTTCCCAAAGCATTTAGTCAAGAGAGCTTCCTTAAAGCCTGTGTAGTGAACTGAAGACCGGCCGACTGCGTGGACAGCAGCTTACTTCTGAGCGCTCTATCTTGTTCGATGGTTCAATGTGGCTTTTCTCAAGTCAATATGACTCTGTCTTCGTTACTAAAATCAGGGAATGTGATGCCTACACTTTTTTTTTTCAGTTGCTTTGACTATTTAGCCCTTGCAGAGTTCTACACAAAGTCGTGTGAAGGAGAAAATTCAGCCAGTTATCTCTATGGTCCTAGAAAAAGAATTTGGTCAAACTCAGCATCCTTCCATGATTAAAAAAAAAATCAACAAATTAGCAAATAGGGAAGTTTACCTCAGCATAATAAGTAAAATGCATCATGGAACTGAAGCTGCTGTCATATCCAATTAAAAAAACTGTGTTTTTTTTTTCTGTAAAGTCAAGAACAGGACTACGGTATCCATTCATCTCTTCTACTCAACATAATACCAGGGTCCTAGCCAGAGAGATTCAACAAGAAATAAAATTGAAGATTATATTCTATTACATGAACACATACACATGCACACTCACACACACATTCTAAAAACTCCACAAAACCCAAAATCTGTTATAATTAATAAATGAGTTCAGAAGAGTTATTGAATGTAAAATGAACATACAAAAATCACACATGTTCTATACACTAACAAATAACCTTCAAAAATAAAGAAAGAAGGACAATCACATTCACATTTAGCATTAAAAAGAATGAAGAACTTGGGAATAACGCAAACCAATGAGGTTCTCCGAGCCTGCTTTCTGTTGCTGTGTTCAACACCATGCCCAAAAGCAATTAGGGACAACAGGGTTTATTTCTTCTTACAGTACCAGTCCACCATCCACCACTGAGGAAATCAGAGCAGAAACTCGGGCAGGGCCCGGGAGCACAGACTATGGAGGAATATGGCACTGCTTACTGACTGACTGTCTTGGTCCTTGAGCCTGGCAGCAGTTAGAAAAGGCCAGCATCTTGTCTCTATTGGAGAGGCCAAGAACTGAGTAGTCTAAGAAGCCGGGCACAAAATAGTCCCAGTGTGGCATTAAACCCTGGTCCCAGGCAGCCAGGGAAGTTTGGAATTTGGTTCTGATGTCAGCAAAGGCAGTTGTAGCTGTCACAGCAGAAATCAACTAGGGGGCCTGAGTGAGGCCATGGAGTGAAAGGTAAATTGTCTTTCTTCTGCCCTGCCCTTTTCTTGTCTAGGCTGCTACTAGGTGTCTAGGATGGTGCCACCCACGTTTGGGATGATTTTCCCACATCGGTTAAGGCAATTAGGACAGTTCCTCAGTTGAGATTTCCTGCTTCTGGCAAGCTGACATCAAAATCAACCACCACAGAGGTAAATACCTAGACACCAAAAACTATACAACACTGATGAAAGGAATGGAAGCAGACACAAATAAAAGGAAGTGGACTATATTCATGGGTTTAAAGGATTGATACTATTTAAAGTTCTTACTAGGACTGTGGAGATGGCTGAGAGGGCAAAAGCACTTGCTCGAAAAGTCTGACAAGAGTTATAATCCCACCAAGGGATTACAAGGAGCAGGGCAAAGCCAGGAGACTCTCAGAAGCCCTGGGACCAGGTAACCTGGTTGATGCAGCCTTAAAAAGACCCAGTATCAAACAAGGAAGAGCAGCGAGGACCAATACCTGAAGGTTGCGCTCTGACCTCCACCTACCAACAGTGACATTCATATTCTTGCACACATACACACATATTCTCCCTTGCACACACAGACACACATGAGTTTCCCACTCCTCATTCCACAGAGTCCCTGACAGGACTGCCTAAATGTAAGTGTTACTTTTCACAGAAATGGAAATAAATCCTCAAACTTTCTTGGGCCTTTCCACATTTCTAGCCATCAGCATTGTGAGGCGACACCGTTGTGTTGTTATAGGACTAGACAATGAGTGTGGCCCTGTAACCTTTATCAGCTGCAGTGGGTCCATCCGCTTCCTTTGTGGAACTTCTCAGAGTGACGGTGATGAGGACCTCCAAGGGCAGGCCTAACTAGGCCGGAGAGGAATGCTATAAACAGATCTGGTGAGGCTACACAAGTTAATGTACTTGTTTATGCGTGATTATCTCATGAATATTTATAAGCATATGCTTGGCTATTATAAACATTATATATATATATATATACACACACACACACATATATATACACATACACATACAAACACAGAGAGACACACACACACCCTCACACAAATACATAAACATCCTGAGAGGTGTAAACAGGAAAGTGTGATACAGGAGTGTCTAACCCATTTTAAAATGACACACTCTTTATGCCACGAACAGTACTTGAGTTCTTTGTGGTTTTTTTTTTTTTGAAAAACATGAAGTGTTCTTGTAGTTTGTTTTTCAGGGGGTGTGGGAGAACATCAAGTTCTTGGCAGGTGACTGGTCATTAGACTAGGGGGAATGCAATGAGATGAAGACAGACCAGGTCTTCACAGTGGGGCAACTGTTGGCTATTAGCTTTCTCTAAGACCACAAAAAATCCTGGACACTTCGTGGATTCTGGTTCTACTTAATCATCACTAGGGTCTCTACTTAATCATCACTAGGGTCAAAGCCAAGGGTATAAAGAAATGCCTTGGTTCTAGTGCAGCTTCCAAACTGAAATCCCACTTCAATTACAATACTTTTTTTTTTGGCTTTTTGAGATAGGGTTTCCCTGTGTAACAGTCCTAGCTGTCCTGGAACTAGCTCTTGTAGATCAGGCTGGCCTCGAACTCACAGGGGTATACCTGCCTCTGCCTCCCAAGTGCTGGGATTAAAGGCATGTGTCACCACCACCTGGCCCCAATTACAATATTTAAAGAGGTCTCTACACTGAGACTCTCCTGCCAAATTGATGCCCCTCATCCCCATCAGAATGACAGAAGGTCAATGGCATTACTTTGTTCCATGAAGATATTTAGTCTTTGTATTCATTATTTTGTGTTGTTCTGTGTGGTAGAAACAACACAAGGAAGGGAAGACTAAGTTCACAGTATGGCTTCAGAGAGGTTTCAGTCCATCATAGTGGGAAAGGCAGGGCAGAGTTTGGAGTGGCAGTGATCAGTGGTGAAGGCTCTTCACATCATGGTAGACCAGAAACCAGAAAGCACGGCTAGAACTCTATTGGGCTAATCTCCAAAGCCCTCCTCTAGTGACAGATCTTCACTTGTCAGGTCCTATGCTCCAAGACAGTGGTGATCAACCAGTGGATCACATCCCCCTTGGGGGTTGAGGGACCCTTTCACCTGGGTGGTGTATCAGACAGATATCCTGCAAAACAAACATTTACAGTATAATTCATAACAGTAGCAAAACTACAGTGAAGATGTGGCAGCGAAATAATTTTATGGTTGGGGTCACCCCCAACATGAACTGTGTTCAAGGGTCTCAGTCTTAGGAAGGTTGAGAACCATTGTTCTAAAGGGTCCACAGCTTCTCAAATGGTGCTGCGAGCTGAGAACGAAGGCTGAAAGCATGAATGTCCAAACTGTAAGAGTCTCCATTTGCTCTTAAACCTCCAACATGCACAGGCAAGATGGAGGGCCAGCCAGTCATCGGCAGCTGCCACAGCTCCCGTTAATGTTAATTCAGTTTCTCCTTGAGGACAGCAGGAGGTGTGGAGGGGGAGGGAGGCACACAAGAGGGGAGGAAAATGCTAGAATTTTTTTCACACCGGCCAGAGTCACCACCCAAGAGGTCTGCAGGCAAATTAGGGCATTACCAAACTTTAAGCAAAACTTCAGAATAATTCTAGACACGTTGGGGGCATTAGCTCACTTTTACCTGTGCAAAAGAAAGGTCCGTTTATTGGCTGCTAGCGAAAGCCCAAATGTGGCAAGTGTAGAAAGTGGGAGATGGAGGGAAAGTTAAAAGAATGGGGAGCTAGGATTGGTCTCACTCAAAACGCTTCGCCGAGGGAATGGAGAGACTCAATAGAATTTCCACAGGGCTTGACAGGGGGTCGCCAACAGCAGACAGTGAGCCTTGAAGTTCTCCAAGTAAAGATATTTTGCTGCGCTCCAAAAGAAACAGCAGTTCCGTGTTGGAGCTGAAGTGAAGGAAACCAAGCCAGAGCTCTGCTGCTGTAAAGGACTCAAGGTGAGGGTTGCCCAGGTAACAAGCTTCCCTGCTGCCTTCCCAGGGCTCAGCCTGTGTCTGGTGGCCACGTCGCATGAGCCACTTTTTACGAAAGCTGCAAGGCCCGTCCAACAGTCACAGATGCGCTTTCAGTCATGCAACTGGTGCTCTTCACACGAAATAAAATAAACCAGCATGGAATAAAAGGGTCAAGGAAATAACATGCTCCACAGCTAAGAGCTTCCAGTTTGGGTGGGTGTGTTTGGCATTGTAGTGTAAAACAGAGTTCTTGGGGCTAGAGAAATGACTTGTGGTTAAGAACAATTACTGCTCTTCCCTAGGACCCAGGTTCAATTCCCAGCACCTGTGAATAGTTTGCAACTTCCAGTAACCCCAGCTGCAGGGGATCCAATACCTCATCTTCTCCTGGCACTCTCAAGGTACACACACACACACACACACACTGAAATAAATAAATCATTTGTATATATTTATTAATGTTACTATCAGTTTAAGGAGTGGGAGACAGGGCTCGGTGGACAAAATGTTCACTGTGCAAATACAGGGGCTTGAGTTTGATCCCCAGACCCCTTGCAAAAGACGTGGTCTGTAATCCCAGAACTGTGAAAGCCGAGTCACAGGGACTCCCTGGGGCTCGCTGATCAGCCAGCCTAGCTTACTCATCAAGTTTGAGGGCAACAAGAAATGACGCTTGAGGTTGTCTTCCAACTTCTACATGCACATGTATAGCCACACATGTACAGGAACACACACACACACACACACACACACACACACACACACACACACTTAACAAAACCTAAAAACTTCTGGCTTGAAAATGAACTATGAAATAGGGCGGGAAGCCAGGTCAGCTGTTATGTCTAAAGTATTTTCTGCTTCTCCCAGATGACGATGAGCTAATGTAGGAAGGAACCCGGGCTGTGGTGTGGCTGGATATGAATGAATTAAGGATTGCAGCTTCCCTCCTGGAGATCTTCCACTTAGAACCCCGCTTAAGAAACAGAATTTAAAAACATAAAGATAGCACACTTTAAAAAGACTTTTTTGAAAGCAGTTGTTGGTTCACAACAACGTTGGGAATTTATGGAGATTTCCCATACAGCCCCTTCTCCCGCATATGCACAGCCTTCTCTATTGCTAACTTCCTCGTCAGAGAGAAAACTGACCTCTCATGCTCCATCCTTGACCCTGGGACTTTTACTAGACGCCAGTCTCCTGTGAGTTTGCACAAATGTGTGAGGGCGTGGCGCAGAGTCACTGCCATTGTGTCAAAAGGACTCCCACCCTTAGGGTCGGTCACTTGTCTCCTTGCTGCCACAAGACACTTGGCAAAAGTCACTAACAGGAAAAAGGTCTGGCTTGCCTCACAGTTTGAGGAAGCCTCAGTGACAGGACTTTGGGGCAGCTGGTCACACTGTGTCCACCATCTGGAAACCAGAGGGGTGAATGCGGCTGGTCAATCCACTCTCTCCTTTTTACTCGGTCTGTTATCCCAGCCCACAGAATGGGGATGTGTGGAGCTAGGGTGTGTCTTCCCACCTCAGTTAGCCTAACTGGAAAATCCCTTGCAAGCAAGCCCAGAAGTTATCTCTTTGGTGACTCTAGCTCCATCAAGCTGTCAGTCAGCGTTCACCATCACATCATCCTACAGTCGTCCCTGCTCGGCCTGTCCACTGTCCCCTTCCCTAAACTCCTGGAAATCAATGATCTCTTTAGCACTCATATTTTCACCTTCCCGGAATGCCACGGAATTGGAGTACCACAGTTTGCAATTGGTTCAAATCAGCTCCTTCCCCATATGAGGGCACAGCTGGGTGCCAGCAGAGTCTTTTGGGGCCTTGACATCTCATTTCTTTGTAGTGCTGAACAACATTCTAGACTTAACAGACTAGGGTTTGTTCATTCTCCTAACAAAGGGCACCTCAATTTCATTGCATTTGCGCCCATCCTGGGTCAATCCCCTAAGCATCTCTGTTCAAGTTATTGGTGTGGGTGTGAAATCTTAACCTCCTTGGGTGCGTGACAAGTAATTGTTGCATTGTATGATGGGGATGCATTTGGTTATGTGAGAAATCAGTCAACTGCCCTCTAAAGTCCCTGTACCATGTAGTGTCATCACCAGCCATGTGGAAGAACTCTTGAGTTCTGTACCTTTGCCAACATTTATTGTTGTCAGTATTCTGGATTTTAGCCATTCCTATTGGTGTGCATAGTTGTATCTCCCTGTCATTTTGTTTCCCTAATGACATAATTACATATGATGTAGAACTTGTATACTTATTCTCTCTCTCTTTCTCTCTCTCTCTCTCTCTCTCTCTCTCTCTCTCTCTCTCTCTATCGTGTGTGTGTGTGTGTGTGTGTGTGTGTGTGTGTGTGTGTGTGTATCAGGGAACAATTTGTGAGAGTTGACTCTCCTTCCACCAGGTGGGTCCCGGGGATTGAACTCAGATCATTCTCTGATGAGGAGTTTGTTAATGTCTTTGGCTCACTTTTCAATTAGAGTCTTCATTTTCTTATTTTGAGTTTAAGTGTTCTTTATACGTTTTGGGCAATAGTGCTTCTCAATATGCCCTTTACAAATATTGTACCTCCCCTGTGTGTTGTCTTTCAGTTCTCTTCACAGAGCCTTTCAGAGCAGAACTCTCAGTTCTGATGATGTATGACTCATCAACACCTTTGCCATGGGTTGCCCTTTCGATAATGTAGATGTTATCACTAAACCCACAATTATCTGAATTTTCTTCTGTTTTACCTTCTAGTTTCTTAGTTCTGTGCTTCATGTTTAGGCCTGTGGTTCATTCTCATTAATATTTATAGAGGACATAGAACGGATCTCAAACCACATTTTGTGTGGGAATTCTGACTGTTGAGCACCCAGTCCTGAAAGTTCCCCTCCCAGTATATAATCTTTGCTCCTTTTCAAAGATCATTAACTTTCATTCTGTAGTTCTACTTATGGAATATATGCTCAGTTACATTGATCTGTTTGTTTGCCAATACCATACTGTATTGATTACTGTAACCTTTTTGTAAATCTTCAAATTGATACTGTCAAGCATAAAGTTATTCCGTGTGTGTGTGTGTGTGTGTGTGTGAGAGAGAGAGAGAGAGAGAGAGAGAGAGAGAGAGAGAGAGAGCGAGAGAGAGAGAGCATGCTTGTGCCATCAGTGCCCAGAGGAAGATGTCAGGTGTTTACCACAATTGCTCTCTCTCCACCTTATTTTTTGAGGCAAGGTCTCTCCCTGAACCCAGACTTGCTGTTTTTAGCTAATCTGACTGTCCATCACGTTCCTAGGATACACACATCCTAACCCTTACCATATTACCAGACTTTTTACACAGTTGCCGGGGATTTGAACTAAGATCCTCTTGCTTTCATAACAAGTACTCTCACCCCCTCATGTATATCTCAACACCCCCCCCATTACCCAATTTTGTTTTCATCTTTAAATACTATATTGGCTATCCTGAGTTTGCTGCTTTGCCATGAAAACATTAGAAGTGGTTTATCTGAATTGACTCTACTGATCAAATTGGAAAGAGTTGACTTCTTTTTCAGGACTGACATGTTAATAATATCGACTCTCCCACAAGCATGGAGTGCTCAGCTTGATTTTGTTCATTAGCGCTCTGCCGCTTCCTTCTTGAAAATAGTGCATAGGTTCTGTTAGGTTTACATCTAAGTGGTTTATTGTCTAGGGAGCAGATGGAAATTATCCTCTGGTTTTTATTTTGAATTCAACTCATCTACTATTGGAAAGAAGGTAGGGAAGTGGTGGAACCTCATGTGGTACCTCTGTATCCTGCAACTTTACTGGGACTTTTTTTTTGCACTTCTCACATAGATAATTGTCATCTGTGAAAATGAACAGTTTTATTTCTTTACTCCAAATTGTGGTGTCGCTTGTTTCTTCTACTTATTTCATTGCAATTCCAACCCTCTAGTAGGATGCCGAGGAGTGCGAGGGAGCATTCTTGCCTCCCTGTTGGTGTTGGTTGGGAACTGTGTTTCTTCATTGTTGTATATGATATTCTTTTTGTTCATGTTCTTCATCGGGGTTAAGATCTGATATACTCCCAACAATGAGGATTCTGAGAGAGTCATACATGGATCTAATCTACATGGGAAGTAGGAAAAGACGAGATCTCCTGAGTAAATTGGGAGCATGGAGACCTTGGGAGAGGATTGAAGGGGAGGGGAGATTCAGGGAGGGAAGTAGAGAAAAATGTAGAGCTCAATAAAAAACAGTTAAAAAAGAAAGAAAATACAGGGAGATAGAAGGGCAGAGTCCAGCTAGCCCTTAGAGTAAGAAGATGTACTAGACCACAGGTAAAGTCATGAGTCATGTGGAAATTCGTAGATTAATAGGAATGGGTTCATTTACAAGTAGGAGCTAGTTAGCAATAAAGCCTGAGCAAGAGGCCCAACAGTTTGTAATTTAAAAAAAAAATTCATCTTACACCTCTCAGAATGGCTAGGATCAGAAACATAAGTGACTGCTCATGCGGGCAAGGGTGTGAAAAAAAGGGAACATTCCTCCACTGTTGCTGGGATTTCAAACTTGTATAGCAACTTTGGAAATCAATGTGGCAGCTCCCTAGATCCTTGGGAATCCATCCACCTCAGGACTTAGCTATACCACTGTGGCAGTCTGAATGTAGTTGGCCCCCAGTAGTCTCACTGGGAGTGGCAGTAGGAGGAGGTGTGGCTGTTTTGGAGTGGAGATGGCCTTGTTAGAGGAAGTGTGTCACTGGGGGGTTAGGATATGAGGTTTCTTATTTCCAGTATCATTTCCAGTGTGTCCATTGACTTCCTGTTGCCTCTGAGTCAAAATCTAAGGACTCTCAGTTCCAGCATCATATCTGGTCACTTGCTTCCATGCTCTCAGCCATGATGACAATTGACTCTACCTTTGAAACTGTAAGGGAGCCACCTCAATTAAATGTTTTCTTTATAAGAAAAAGGAAAAAGATCTGTTCTACTTCTAGTTAAAATCACCCACTACTAAAGCTGTGTGAACTGGTCTGTTTGCAGGGCATTTATACCCTTACAAAGATATCAAATGGGTGATTAGCTCGTCAGCCACTGTGTTATTTGCTTGTGGTGGGCAAGGGGCAATGAGCTAGAACTCACCTTGAGGATCTCCCTCCAGCCATCAGGTCAGAGTCCTTGTGCATCTGAGTCATAAGGTTTGCATCTCTTGGTTTCCCCCAGTATCCATTGCTATAGTCCTATGGCAAGACAAAGATGTTCTTTAAGGCATTTGAGCACCTCCCTTTAGCCATTAGACTCTTCAAACAATGGATCCCATGCAGTTGGAGTCTCCCCAGGAATCTCATGTTGCATCAATAAAGAAGAAAAGAGGAAAAAGGGAACGAAGCCCTGGTGCCAGCCAGAGGAGGGAGTCACCTTCGGAGGGAACAAGGAGTCAGTAGTGGCAGGGCCACACTGGGAACAGGACTGCTTATGTCTATGAACTTCTTGACTTTTACAACTTGAACCTCATATTAGTAACTTGAAAAGGCACTGGCATGGGGTCGGGGGAAGGGGGTCTCTCCACATCTTTATCTGTGTCTCTTCCCAGTGTGCCCACACTGACTGAATCCCCCTTCTCTTCTTTTCACTATTACTCATCTGTGTGGCCTACTGAGGATGAGCGACCAAGCCTAGCTCACTACAGCTACCAGAGCCTGAACTTTGATATCCAGTAACATTGTCAGTGTATCCAAAATCTGGAAATGCATGCTCTCTACTGTCTCTAAGTCTTCATCTTCCATCGCCGTCTAGTTGTTTCCAATTTGGTTGCAGGGAAAGCAAAGCCATCGTCTACCCCCTTCCCTCTGTCCATGTAGAAGCATCCTTCCGTAGTTCGCAGTTAGCAGTTTGGAAGCCTGTTTAATTCTTCCTCTTCCTCAGTTCCTCTAACCCATGTCTATGCATGCCAGGAGAAAAGTGATGTTGTAGTCTCTTCTGCTTTAGGGTTCCCCCACCACCACCAATTCCACTCCATGCCAGCACCAGAAAACTCTTCCCTACAGCTTCATGAGGAGATTTCTCCTCATAGACTCAGTGATTTCTATTCCTTGGTACATGTCCCTGCTGTCCTGCGTTCCTTACACTGAAACAACACTCTGTTTTGTGAGTGTTAAACCAGCCTTGTGGAGTAATACAGATAGAAAGAGGGATTCTTGTTTTTCTCACTATGTTGGAGTTCTCACCTCCCCTCTCACTCCATTCACTGTATGGTCATGAAGGTCCGCTCATCATTCAAAGCCCAATTTCTAATATCTGGTTTCAATGATGATGATGATGATGGTGCTGGTAGTGGTGGTGGTGGTGATGATGATGATGGTGATAATGATAATGGTGATGATGTTGGTGATGGTGATGATGTTGATAGTGATGACCATTCTCAAAACCTCAAGGTCTGCTATTATCTAGCTCCTTTGATTCCTTCCACCCTCACAGTTACTTCCACAGATGTAACATATCTGTACAATTAAGGACTAACTTAATTGTACAGATATGTTACATCTCTCTTACATGGCCTGTACAGTAGTCTTGCTTGGAAGCAAGGACCATAATGTATATTTTTTTTGTATGCTTTCTTTTGCTCTGTCCTTCTATGACCTGCTCATCCCTCTTGCCATCTACAGTACCAGTTACTTTTTGCTGCTGTAACAAAAGCACCTTATGGTCGGAAGAGCTGACTTTAGCTTATGGTTTCAGGAAGAAAGGTCATAACAGCTGAGGGAGGCATGGCCCCAGCTGAAAAGTCACACCTCAGAGGCAAACACGAAACCGAGATAAAATGAAAGTGAGATGATATTGTAAATTCTCAAAGTCACCCCCAGTAAAATACTTCTTCCAAGAAAGCTGCACTTTCTAAGCCTACCCAGACAGCACCCCCCACTGGAGAACTAGTTTAAGAGAGCCATTTCAACCAGGTGGTGGTGTTGCATGCCTTTAATCCCAGCACCTGGGAGGCAGAGGCAGGTGGATCTCTGTGAGCTCAAGGCCAGCCTGGCCAACAGAGCAAGTTTCAAGACAGGCTCAAAAAGTTGCAGAGAAACTCTGTCTCAAAAAAAAACCCAAAAAACAAATAAAGAAAGAGAGAGAGAGAGAGAGAGAGAGAGAGAGAGAGAGAGAGTCAAACCACCAGATATAGCTAGGTCTTAAAATCATCGAGTCTGTAAAACTCTCATACAAAGAACTGACATGAAAATTCACCATTTCATGAGCAAAGTGTAGGGGTCCAGTCATCTGCTTTGCTCTTCCATGAAATAATGAGAAAGAAAGAGACCCAAGAGAGATGTAGTGGGATCAGTGTTGTGACTTAAAAAGAGGCCAATCAGTGGAAGTGGGGGCAGCATTTCTCCCCAGAGAAGCACAATTCAGGGTTGACTCTTATGAAAGAGTGGCGGGGGGTGTGAGAGAGCAATATTATAAAGTCTCTACTACTAACCAAAGTGGTGGTTCTCAATCTGTGGGTTCCAACCCCTTCAGGAGTCAGGAGTCTCATGTTGGCTATCCTGCATATCAGATATTTACACTATGATTCAAGATGCTACTATTAAGTAGCAAGATGACAGTTATGGAGCAAAAGTGAAAATAATTTTACGGTGGGGTGGGGGTGGTCACCATAACGTGAGGAGCTGTGTGGAAGGGTCTCAGCATTAGGAAGACTAAAGTCTCCAAGCAAAAGTTTCCAGAAAGTGGAGCCTTGGCTTCCACAGTGAAAGGCAGAGACAGGCCCGCTGAGCTAACCTGTTGTCTTATGCAGACCCTGGAGACTGCAGCGGGGTAGACTCAGAGGTAAGTTTGTCCCGCAGCAGCTACAGATACCGCCAATTAGTCACACAGAGTGTAGCAAAACTAGAAGCGCACTTTACAGCCCTGGACTGCTAGAACCCTGGAACGAAGGGTGACTTCGGAATTATAAACCACAGCTTTGGACCCCACCCACATCGTTTCCAACCCTATGTACTCCCTTAAGTGTCTGTCTATACTTCAGTCTGTAGAAGGGGACAGACATAAGCCCTGATGGTCACAAGATAAAAAGAAGAAAAGGAAAGGAAAGAAAAGAAAAGGCACTTAATGTGCAAACTTAAAATGAAGAAAGTAAATTCTGATCTGGGCACACAAGCACAGAGGGAACAAGAGGGTAGACTGATGTGTGGGCCACATCTGGAGGGAAAGAGGACACTGGCTTTCAGAGTTCCTTATGATAATGCAGGATTAGAGTTTTCATGTTTTTCTGAGTGTAGTCACACACAAATGTTATTCCAGGACTAGGTAGGAAGAAGCAAGAAGAGTAAGACTTTGAAAACAGACTGTGCTCTAGGGCATGGTTCCGCCTGAGGAAATCACAGGAATTTGGGAGGCAGTGAGGGAGAGACTGTCTTCAAGGCCTGCCAGCTACTGTGGGTCTTTGGAGTAAGTATCACCTGAGCAATACAACCTTTCTTATAAGGACTTTGGAGCACAAAATTGTGCCAAATAGTAGCCTCAGACCTGACTTGTGTCTTAAAGGAAAAGAATGGAGAAGGGAAAAACCAGGTACAGGGAACATTCTCCTTGTATTTACCTATCTGAAAATGCATAAATGTAGCCACAATGTCATCCCAGAGATATTAACAGTAGTCAGAGATTTGGAAAGTACATGAGTGCGACGCGCTTCCTGACCAGCAGGAATGAATGCCACTAAAAACGAGAATTCCTTCTCTATCACGTCTTTATTCGGAACATTCGGTTGAGGAAAATTGGGGGAAGGGAAGAGAGAGTGCAGGGACAAGAGAAAGCTTAGAGAGACGAAGTAGAGCCCAGAGGCAGCTGCTTTTAAACGGTGGAGAGGCTTGAATGCTGTCCTGATTGGTTAATGCCATTCTGCTGTTCTGCGCATGTGCAGGCAAGGGTGCTCAGCCCCACGTGGCTAAGCCAGTTATGGACTTGTATACCTCCAAACTGCAGGACCACCTGTGCCTCCAGGTGGCTCCCTACATCTCCCCCTTCTATTGTAAATAAAAGCAATAAGGCAAAACTATTTTCCAATCTGGTCCCCACCTCATGATGTGTGGACCGATTAAAGAAAAGAAAAACAAGACACACCCTTCCCGTGCAATGGGACAACTACCCTGGGAGTGCTAGGGCTGTGTCTGTACACCCTCCGCCTATGCATACCTTCCTCTATGCCGTGGGACTATCTGGTCCCTAGAGGGTGCTAAGGCTATGCATGGCTAATTGCCTATGAGCTCTTTTGAAGCTGAGAGCCAAACCTGGGGTGAGGATACACATTCCAAGGCTGCCAAGGCCTGTGTCATAAAGACCTTGTCCCACCTCACTTGGGCTAGCAGGTAGCACACAAATCAAAGACATACAGCACTTCCACCTAGACACAGCATGCCAAGAATATCTCTGCTCCCACCCATTCCTAAGGAAGGAAAAGGCAAAATAGAGTCAGTCAGAAAATTGTTAAGAGATAAGAGGTTGCACAGGGTGCTGCTCAAGTTGATGGTGTGAAACAGTTGCTCTTGACACCGCCCAGAAGGTCATCTCTGCTGCCTCCGCATGAATCTTCCACAGCAGTATCCTTCATTTCTCTGGTCGGTCTTGCTGCCACCCAGATGTATGTCAGCATTCCTAGAAAAACATAAACAAAACTCTCCTCCCAAATTAACATTTAAGAGTATTAAAAACTCAGTGTAAAAATTCAGCACAATTAGTACTGGAAGTAGGCTGGTTTTGAACTTAGAGACTTGCATGTCTCTGCTCCAAAGAGCAAATCTTGTTTGCCTGTGCCATTAAAGCAGGCCTTAGAATTAGATGGAATTGATTTCAAACATAGCGTCTCTGTCTGCTGTTGTTTTTCCAGCAAAATTTTGAATTAGAAATTAAGTGTAAAGAATGCAAGAGAAATCCTTTCTCTGGGGGAAGCTGTCACTGGTAGTCCCCCCTTATGTCTAAAACCAAAGCAGTTGTCACTGGGAATTGAACTCAGGGCCTTTGGAAGAGCAGGCAGTGCTCTTAACCTCTGAGCCATCTCTCCAGGCCCTTTTCAAATGCGAAAAAAAAACCTCTAGGTAGCATTACTTATTCTACCTGTTGCTTGAGGCAATAGGTCCGCCTTTGTTACCTAGGATACGGTAACCAGGTTGACGCGCCTTTATTATGATAATTATGACCAGTTCTTTGAGGGAAAATGGGCGTCGACAAAAATCGATCTGAGTACTTCCTGCTGAAGGAGGGACGATGTGCATTTTTTGGGGGATAAATGTTTTTATCTAACTGAATTTTTGGCGACAAATGTTTTTATCTGACTGAATTTTTGGCGGCCGCTGCTGAGGCACGGCCCATTGTGGCCCATTGTGGCGCGCCAAACAAAGGCATGGCCCCGCCCCGGGCCGTGCGCGGGCTCGCCGTTTATCCTGTACCTGCGAACTGTGCACCCTGCCTCACCTCAGCCATTGAACTCGCACCGCTGGCCGTGAGTCTTTTCCAAGCTCCGGCGAGGGGGGACATCCGCCCACCCGTGGGGGGGGCCTCTCCTGCCCGGTCTGCCCGCGTGCGGAGGGCCCGGTTAGGGCCGCGGGGGGCCCCAGTCTCAGACCTTCCCAGGGGCCGGGGAGTGACGAGCACTCAGCACGTGGCCCCGCCGATGAGCTTCCTCCGCCCGCCCATGTTGCTACGGAAACGCGGTTCAGAGTTTGGTCCCTCTCCGTCTTTAGGTCTTTAGCGGCGTTGCTGCTCACCAGGCAGCTTCCGCCTCAGTCAGGGCAAGTCTGCTCAGGTGCTGAAAAAGTCCTCCGAAAACCACAGCCCCGCCAGAAGGCTGGGACACATAGCCTCTGATGTCACACGGACTTTAGCCCGCCCATGTCGCCACAGCGACCTGGATTTTCGTAGACCTCTGCGGACTCCAGCAAACTCCCCACCAGCAACTGGTTAGCATGGCCACGCCTCCCGAACGAGTTAGCACTCGCAGTTCTGCGTCTCCCTCCTGAGTAGCTGGGACTACAGGCGTGCGCCACCGCGCCAGCCCATTTCCTCAATCAAAATTAAAGTTTTCTGTACGTGAGAGCCAGAGACTGAGCTCTCTTATCAAAATTAGGCGAAAATCACCTCCAAAAGCTCTGTGGCTCTTTAAGAACAGGAAAGGCAGTCGTCAAACACGATCAAGCCCGCCTCCCTACGAGACTCTTGCCCCGAGTCTCTAACAGCGAGTTGGGACGGAGGAAGCTGCGGATCTCCCAACCGTAAACCTCGCTTTTTCTCAGCTCCACCTGCACTGAACTTGAGGGTTTTTTTTTCTTCCCCGTTACTTCTAGTACCTTCTTTCAGATACCTTAACTTTGATTCTTTCTATTTTCTTTTCTTTTTAGGCCTATACTTTTTCCATTCTTTTTCCTCCCCTTTCTGGAGGATTTAACTGACGTCACTCACCGCTCCACGTGGCAGAGTTCTGAAATTCACGGCTCTCTGTCCGATGTCTGATTTCAGCTCCTTCCCGGGCTTTCAGCACCAGTTGCGACGCGCTTCCTGACCAGCAGGAATGAACGCCACTAAAAACGAGAATTCCTTCTCTATCACGTCTTTATTCGGAACATTCGGTTGAGGAAAATTGGGGGAAGGGAAGAGAGAGTGCAGGGACAAGAGAAAGCTTAGAGAGACGAAGTAGAGCCCAGAGGCAGCTGCTTTTAAATGGTGGAGAGGCTTGAATGCTGTCCTGATTGGTTAATGCCATTCTGCTGTTCTGCGCATGTGCAGGCAAGGGTGCTCAGCCCCACGTGGCTAAGCCAGGTATGGACTTGTATACCTCCAAACTGCAGGACCACCTGTGCCTCCAGGTGGCTCCCTACACATGAGCCATATGCAGGGTTGCATATACACAAGTGCAAGCGCTGCAGAAGACCTTGAACATGGTTAAGAGGATGGACAGGACCCCAGAAAAGTATGTTAAAGTCCAAATATCCAATAGCTCACAATGTGACCTTGCTTGGCAAGGGGTCAGCATGGCTCTTTGCAGATGGCATCAAGTTAGAATGACATTAGAATGAACCCTAGTTCAACACTGCTAGGATCCTTCCGGAAAAGAAGAATTTGGATGCAGACTCATGTGCATGGAACAAGCATCGTGTGGTGTTGAAGCAGAGTTCAAAGCTATTCTCAGTAAGTCAAAGAACCTCAAAGACTCCCAGTCGATCCCTCCCTCCCGACCCTTAGAAGGAAGCAGTGAAGACCTCATTTCTGACTTCCAATCTCAATAACGATTGTTATTCCCAAAGCTACCTTGACTGTGTGGAACGTGTCCAGCAAAGGCCTGGCAGAAACTAGTTCAGGCTCCAGAAGAGTTTGTCCAAGCTGTCTTTGGTTCCAAAGGAGCCTAGAAATGATCCCCATGTCAGCTGACCTCCCTATGAGGTCAAGGAGGAACCTGTCCTTTCTATTCTTTTCTTCCCCCCTCCTACTCTCAAAGTTGGTCCTAGAAGATCCGAGGATACACGGTGACAGAGAGGGGAGAGTGGGGATGCCATAGGGTAATTTCTATTTATTTGTACTGATTCCTGACTGATGTGGCATATGCTACTGGGAAAATAAAACCAAACCAAATCAGTGCCCTTGACTGGACATAACCACATCGAAATACCCATTTCTGAGGCCACAAGGACATCGCTAGGAACAATAGGGACATCAGAAGCTTCTCCATCCTCCTCCTTGGGCACTGATTTTTACTTGCAAGCCTTTTTGGTAAAAGAAAAAAATGGAAAAGGAGAACCCAGTAAACGCATGATCTTCCAGTGTGTTAGCTGTTATTTCACTGTAGTCAAGTACCCCCAAACTAGAGGGGGGTTCATTTTGCTCACAGTTGCAATGAGTTCAGCCTGCTGTGATGGGAAGGACATGGCGGGTCACCTCAAGTCACTGGAAGAAAAGACAGAATTCCAGCTCTGCTGGCTGCCTCCATTTCCTGTTTCATTCAGTCCAGGCCCCAGCCACCAGGCACGGAACTGCCCACACCCTCACAACTGTCCTCAGGAGTGTGTGTACACCCTCACCAGTCTCCTAGATGATTCTAAATCTCGTCACGTTCACAATGAAGATTAACCATCATGGCTACCTAAACAGCGTCTTTCTGCCTGGCTGCTTTAGACCACGGTGCTGGTCGGCTGCTCTACTGATTATGTCCCTTGTTGCCATGACAAATACCTGCAGAAGTGAGTTAATGAAGGAGAGTGTATTTCAGCTCACGGCTTCAGGGGATATAATCCGTCATGACAGGGAAGCCCTTGAGGCAGGAGCTGGAGGCAGCTAGTCACAGAGGTGACTTCCTCTCTGGATCATGTTTAGCAAGCTTTCCTACACCGCCCAGAATCTACTCCTTAGGGGTGGTGCTGCCCTGACTGAGCTGGGCCCTCCTGCATTCATTAATAATAGACACATACACATATCCACTCTATAGACATGCCCTCGGGCCAAAGTCAGGAAAAAGATGTGTACATGTGCTCACCTTTCTCTCTTTTTTTTTTTTTTTGCATAGTCCCAGACCCTAGTCCATTGGATGGGGCTGCACCTACCTAGAGTGAGTATTTCTACTTCACCTAGATATATGCCCAGGTGTTTGTTTCCTTGGTCATTCTAGAGTTCGGCTGGTTGACAACAGTCACTAACTTTCTGGGCTGCCTTGAATCTTGATAACATAAATCACTCATGCATAGCTTTGCCCAATCTGCCCTGCCCCTTGACACTGTACCCAGGCTTTACAAGGTCTGTGACAAGTTTAGACATGGCTGAGAAGCTGAACTTTCCTTAGACAAGGGCATGGTGCTTGCTTTCTCACAAGACACATACCTGCCTTTGTAGCAGGTGAATACTACAAAATCCCCCATAGGGAAACTGTGACTTCTTTAGCCACCCCCCCAAAAAAACACACAAGATTTCTGGTAAGCCAACTACCCAGGGTCCAACTTGAAATAATGAGAAAACCGGAACCGGAATGTGATTTGAAAATCATACCATGACCAGCTTTGCCTTCCTCCCACCAAGACAAAGAAATTCTTGAGATCAGAAGTGTTCCCACTTATTTCCCAGTCTCTGCGTGGCAGCATCTTTGGTCACACATTCCTGCTACTGTGACTCAGGAGCAGCTGAAGTCACGTTAGCATGAATGAACACTCCTTCGTGACCACACCTAAGGAGGAGCTTAGCTCCAAAGTCCGCTGACATGATACGTCATCATATAAAAGGGACGTGGGAGTTTGATGCATGCATCTATTAGGGGAAACATAGATGGTGGTTGATGATCTGGAAGGAAAACCGAATCCTACCCACTTGTAAATTCACAAATGCACGTGGAGTGGAAAGCCCAAGTCTGCCTCCTGAAGGGATTGCACAAATGAGTCACACGATGAAATCTGGCTGGGTGCCTGGAAGCTGCTAAGGTCACTAAACTCATTACTCAGAAAATAAGCCAGTGAGGGGAGGGGGGCAGGTGCTCCTCTGATTGCCTCCAGGAGTCTCGCAGAGACTCATCACGGACCCCCGCGAGCCACATCCTAGTTTTAGGCAGGCTTCTTCTTGCTCTGTCTGGAGGTGCCTCAGCAGTTAATGGGAGTGATGTGCTCCAATTCCTGCTATTTTCGGCTCCTTAGCTTTTCTTAGCCATGGATTTCTTCTGTCTAAATCCGCCTGACTGAATTGGAAGCTGCCCAGAATCATCTTCTTTAGAAATCACATTTGTGCCTCAAGGGTATATATTTGTCGTCCCCACCCACGCTCCAGCCACTTTCTGAGAAGTGCGGGGCCAGTCACGTGACAGCCACCAGTGTATTTGCACCCTTTTTTTTTCAATTCTGTCTAAAAAACATAATCTGCATTACAAATTGCACCGATTCCTGTATGGAGTAAGTCATCATCATTCAATAAAAAGCACAAATGTGTGCCTGTCACATTCCGCATAATAAACTGCAAGTAAATACATCTTTTCTTAGTCCAAATCAGTCAGGAAACGATGTCTTTATTTTCTCGGTTACACACCAAGTTTGCAATCAGCTTGATTCTTGATTCGCTCAGGCCAAGTTTGCACAGTCGATGAGCACTGAGTAGCTGTGCTTTTACCCAGAGCGTTTAGACCCCTGAGAGCAGGAGCATGCTCCCATCTCTCCACGTCTCTCGTCCGTCATCATCACCACAGCCTTACCACCATCGCACTCCTGGACTTCTAGGAAATATTTGACATGGTGTCTGTATCCTCGCTGGCTTGAATTATCCATTTGACATAGCCTAGAGTCAGCAGAACGAAAAGGCTTTGGTTAGATTGAGACTAGCGCACATCAGATTGGTGTGATGCTATTAGTATGGAGAATTGTCTTGATTATCAGTTAATGGAGAAGGGCTCAGGCTCGTTGTGGGCAGCGCTGTCCCTAAGCAGGAGGTCCTGGGCTGTCAAAGAAAACCAGCTGAACATGAGCCGGAAGAAAGCTAACTTGCAGCATTCCCCCAGATTTCTGCTTCAAGCTCTCACTTGAGTTCCTGCCCTGACTTCCTTCAGTGATAGAGTGTGACCCGGAAGTGGAAACCAAATGGATCGTTTTTCTCTCTAAATTGCTCTCTGTGGTGGTGTTTATCGCAACCTCAGAAATAAACTAGCTCAGTGTGTTTGTGAGGACGAGCCCATATCAGGAAGAGGTGCTGCATCCTGCCTGCCTGGGTGAGTGAGTTCGTGGCTGGTAACCGAGCATGGGCTAGAAAGAAAAACGGAGTTGAACTGTCTTCTCACTCACAATAGATGCTTTGACCTTGGGAATATTATTTAGCCTGCGAGACTGTCAGTTCCCACCTACAAAACGAAGATAACTGACACCTTGTATGATAGACGCGGTGGATCTAAATGGCATGTGTGTTGTGTTGGTTTTGCGGTCCCTGATCAATTAAGTGCTCGGACGCGTTCATTACTAGTGACATGAGTGCGTAAAACAGAAACAGGCAAGTCGACGGAGCTGTGCAAACTGTGACCGTGTAAGGTTGGTCTTGTCATCCTTCCTTCTGGAGTAAAGAAGGGACAAGTTCGTTAGCCAGAGTTCTGTGTTTCCTGTTCGTATTCCCAGCTGGGGAGATGGCTCAGTGGTGAAGGCCTTTGCCACCCCAGCATAAGCATCCACGTGTAATTTCTCAGAATCCGTGTAAATATGCAAACTGTCCCACAAAACTGCAGGCTCAGCTTCTTGAGAGGAGATGGGAGGTGGAGATAGGAAAATCCCCCAGGGGAGCAAAACTAGAGGAATTCTGTCTCCAGGCAGACCACACCTGAGTTTGTCCTTTGACCTCCATACACCTGCCCTCCAGGCCACCATTTCACACACATAGAGACAGATTTAAAAAAATAATTAAATTTAAATTCCTTTATAGAAAGCTCATAACCATCCCAGGTACCCTCAAAACTTCAGCTCTCTTTCTGCTGTGGGAACTTTTATCGTTCTTCCTGGAGAATTCTGTCTTCAGATCTTCAAGTCTTGGGTCCTTCTCATTATTTATGACCCAGATGCCCCCTCCTTAAGGAGGTTTGGCTCCTTAAGACTCTTTGATATAGGCTTCATTTATAGTCAGACTCAGTACCTCCAGCATTTTAGACCCACTGCTCTCAAGTTAGACAAATTTCTCAATAACATAAAGGTTAAGAATATGAAATCCAGGATTGTGTGGTGGTTGGGCGTGAAGCTCAGTCAATAACAAAGTCAGCTAGCATCCATGAGGCTCTGGATTCAGCCATCAGCGCTGTATAAAAGGGCATGGTGGTGCATGCTTGTTACCCAGCACTCCAGGGGTGGAGGCAGGGGAATCGGAAGCTCACAGTCAAGCTCAGGTTAACAGTCAGTGTGATACCAGCCTGAGCTATATAACACTTCATCTCGGGGAGCAAGGGGGGAATTCCATACATGGTTTGCGTTTAAATTTTGATTCTACTCTTGTTGGTGTGACTTCTCTTTTTATGTCTTTTTAATGTCTATAAGGTGGGGGTATTTTGTAGGATATCATATCTGGGTGGGGGGTGGGGGTAATGGCTATTACACACACAGCGTGAAAGGCAACACCTGATGCAGAATGAACGCTCCATGCATGCTAACGAAGCCTTCAAGGTGAATTACAAGGAACATTTCACTCTCCCATGCCATCCTTCACTCTCCCCATGCCATCCCAGCTTCTCTGTTCTACAACACACAGATTAAAAAATCTACTAACACTTCACACGAGTGTGCCTGAGTGAAAACAGAGGCACACTGGGGTATGGCTTACCCTGCACGCCCTGCTTTTACACATTGTTTTATATAATCACTGGTCTCTTTTGCATGTGTATGTGTGTGGTATGTCTTCATGTGCATATGCATGTTTGCATGTATGTGGGCAAATGTGGTAGTCAAGTGTGCCCTGGAGACCCCTGTCTCTGCCTCCTGAGCATGGCAGTTGCATTTAATTCAGCATTTGCATGAGTGCCGGGGACCCATGAGTGTTCATGCTTCTGTGGCAAATCCTTTACCTGCTAAGCCATCTCCCTGGCCTTGACTCCCACCGTTCTTCTCATTAGACCCTGAAGATCAATTTAGTGACCTTCATGGGCCTCTCAAGGACCATCTATTTGTGTTCTCATCTCCTGAGTAACAGTCTGATTCTTGGACGCAGGAAACAAGCTTTGTCATTTTCTTAATTCATATTCTACCCACTACATAAATGATAGATGAATATTTCCTAACTGTGGATACTCGCATAGCTGGGTTGGAGGGGCGGGGCCCAGTGATGGCCCACTTGTCCAACACTCAGTCCTCAGAATGAAATAAAGACATTTAAAAACTCAAGGGATTATTTGTTCCTTATTATACACAGGAAAACGTCTTGCACGTTTGGGGGGCGGACATAAAGCAAGTGTACAGGGAACACATGTACACTAGATTGTAGGCAAAGGTTTGGTACATTTGAAAGTGGGGGAGGAGCAATAGAGAGAGGATACCAGGGTACAAGTAATATGAAGGGAGGAATGGGGAAACAAGGGAGTCTTAATTAGGAACTGGGAAAGGAGATAAATAGAGAAGGTATATATATATATATATATATATATATATATATATATATATATATATATATACACCTGTCTCCCTAAAAACTACCTATAATACATATAAGTTTTTGCATACATACACATGCATAGTTTAAATGAAATTTTCCCATCTGAACTGACAATGCTCCCTGCCAAAGCCATAGGCTGTCTAACAAAAACTTTACCAGGCATGAGAAACCTGTTATTAAGCCATTGGTCAAGGTTGTCCAACAGACTCCCAAAATATTATAGGCTGTAGTTAGTTGTCCCCCAGAAGTGAAAGGTAAATCTCTGTTGCTGAAGAATCCATGTGCTGTGATCACAGAACCCAGAGGAGCTGAGCTGGAGCTGACCCAAAAGCCTCCGTCAAGGACTCACTCCCAAAGGTGTCACATAAGCTTCAAATGAGGGAATCAGAACAGCCCTTCCTGGCTCTGAGCCATGTGACCCACAATGATGGCCAGCATGACACCCTAACCTTAAGGGAACAGAAATGGCACACATGCCAACAACTCTCTGATTGGATGTGAGGCCCATTTAATAGGAGATAAACCAAGCCTAGTATTAGAACCACAGTTAGTGATTCCACTCATTCATGGGTCTTTGAGGAGAACCTACAACCACCACTTAACTAAACCAGCATAATTCCTAATTCTAAATATTTCCCTTATGTCCACAGATGAGTGTAGTCTTTAGCCCTCACCAAAGAAATGTCTCTTTGCAATCGAATGGAATCGTGGCAAACCACCAGCAATCAAAGGACAGAGTTGTGAAGCCCTGTCCCCGGGGATAGGTCTACAGCACAGCTCCTGTGTCTAAGGCTTAGGGGTCATTGCAGAAGGGAGGGCGGAGAGCCTGGGAAAGGCAGAGAAGGAGGAAATTGGCAGTGAGATGGTGTCTCCTAGAAATGTCACAGAAGCCACACCCATGAAGTCCCACTGACACGGTTGCCTAGATATGATCTGAACAAGGACAACACCAAAATCCCTCGAGGCTTCAACCCTAGACAAAGAACTACATGCCGCTAAGAAGTGCTGATGAAGGGAGAAACAGTCTTCCCAGAGAAGAGCACGTCAAATTGGTTGTCCAATACCAAACTGTCAGCCCTGAAAACATACATACAAGTAACAGTTTGACTGAACACGTTATATTCAGACTCAGAGGTTATATTTACGTATTTAAGAATTGTGTGTGTGTGTGTGTGAGAGAGAGAGAGAGAGAGAGAGAGAGAGAGAGAGAGAGAGAGTAGAGACAGAGAGACAGAGATAGAATTTGAATGGGAGAAGCTGAGAGAGTATAGGGAAGGATTGGATCGAATAAATAGAAGGAAGAAAGTGAAAGAAATGGTGCCAGTTCTGGTCCAATAAGAGGTTGGGTCTCACTGTGATCTTGATCACACATACGAAGGCATGTATAAAATCTGTGTAGTCAGAGGAATGCTTGAATGTCTGTCACAGCTTCAGGGACAAGCCAGCCCAATGCATTAGAACCTCAAACGCCATCTTCATTCTCCAGAAAAACAGCAATTATTCTAAAATTCATTCTAGCCAGCCTGGAGTTTTCTTATGTTGAGAGGGAGCACACGTTGTTTTTCAAAGTGCTGAAATGGCTGAGGCTATTTCCCATGCCCAGCAGAAGTAAACGAGCACTCCTGGAGGCCTCTATGCCCAACATCAATAATATTAAATAACACTCAACATCAGGGTTTTGACTGTTTCTTTGATGGCCGTTGCCATGTCGTCTGACATCTACTCCAAACATTCAGGAGGCTAGTCCTTTTTCAGTCTTAGCTACACAGATACCTTCTCCTTGTCGGGGGAGTATTCTCTGACTTGTTTTATGATCTGCTTTGGCAAATAGATGTCTTTGATGTCACTATCCTCCTTGAGATTCTGTGTTGTTTCAGGCTAAAGGGATGGGTGGCATCCTGCCTAGAAGTCACAATGCCTTTCGCTTTTCCAATATATTAGTATATTATATATGTCTTACATGTAATTTTTGCATTACACATTTAATTTTTAATTTGGAATAAGACATTGATTTAACCTGTAAATTTTGAATAATCCCTTTTTGTAGTGTAACAAATCAAATAACCCATTTTCCTAAGCGTCTACATTGCAGTGACCAAGTTACTCTGATGTGATTCTGTACTCTACTCCGTCACTGTTCAACACATCCCTTCCTAAATTCATGCTACACTGCATAGCTGTCTTAAGAATGAGCATGCTGATATCTAAAGAATCAGTTCTCCTACTGTATTGTCACTATTAGCACTTTCCTTTTTTAACTAACAAATTCTACATAAAACCATAAAAATTTCTATCTATTTTTGCTTTTATTTCTGTGAATGACTGTGTGTGGGTGTGTGTGGGGGGGGGGTCTGTCTTTGTTCAGACGGCGTCACTAAAGGACAGGGAATGTGAGAAACTCCACCACCCCCTGCAGCTGTCTGAGCAGACCTGAGTCTCCAGAACACGAGAGGATTGACCCAGCAAACTGGAGCCCCTCCAATCTGGCACCAAAGTCCAGGGCATTACCTGTTGCCTGCCCTTTGCCTGCAGACACACTGCCTGGACATACTGCCCCCTATACATCCTCACATGACACGGGCTACATGCCATTCGGAGTCACTGGAGAGTAACACAGTATGTCCTTAGCTGATTGGGTGATGTATGGATACAGAGCAGTGAACATACACATTAAACCAGATCTGAGTCTTGATGCTCATCACCAGAGTCTGCCTCCTGGGAAACTCATCGTGACTCAGTCTCTCCCCCCCCCCCACCGAGCAACCAATGAGAGGGAGAAACACCCCACAGGTGTGAGCTTGTGAATGCAGGCGCCTGTGAAGGCCGAGAGAGGGGGTCAGCTCCCCTAGAGCTGGAATTACAGGTGACTGTCAGGCACCTGAAGCAGGCCCTGGGAACCGAACTTGGGTCACATGCAAAAGTAGTATGCTCTCTGAACCACCGAGTCCATTTTCCAGCACTCAGACTGGAATTGCGGATTAAAAACCTTATTGGCTCACTATCTACATCACTTAAACACAGAAACCAAGTAAGCACATAACCTCACAAATAATTGTCTAGTCAGCGTTCTGGTTTTGTTTCTATTGCTGTGATAAACACCATAACCAGATGCAATTTGAGGAGCAAAGAATGTATTGGGCTTATACTTCTTATCACAGTCCAGCATTGAGGGAAGTCCAGACAGAAGCCAAAGTGGGAACCTGGAGGCAGGGGCAAAAGCAAAGACAAAGAAAGAAGGCTGTTAGTACCTCGCTTTCAATGGCTACTTTTCTATAGCCCAGGACCACCTGCCTCTCAGTGGCATCACTTTCAATTGTCTTGTCCTTCTGACATTGAATACTAATCAAGACAATGCCCCCACAAACTTGCCTATAGGCCAATCTGATGAGACCATACCTCACTTGAGGGTCTCTAGGAATAACTCTAGCTTGTGTCAAGTTGACAAAAAATAAAAATAAAAAATAACTTATCATCTCACCAGCACACTAAGGAAGAACTCTTTCTCTCTGCACCCCTACCCCTGTCTCTCTCTTCTCCCCACCCCATCTCTCTGCTGCAGATGTTCATACATTGGCCACTTTTCTCAACCACAGGCTCCCTGCCATGAAGATTTTCTTCACTACAGCCCAGGAAGAATGGAGAGAGGTGACTAGGGACTGAGATCTCTAGAGACATGACTCAGAAGCAGTCTCCCTTCCTTTCTAGTTGTTTTTCTCGGGTAGCTTGTCACAGCGGTGGGAAGCTGTCTATATACAAGGTGCCCTTCTTTTTATGTTGTCTGTGTCAGGCAAGATCTGCGCATGCTCAGCTCGGGCGTTGGGGCGGGGCTGCGGGCTTGTGGAAGTTTATGGCATTCTCTTCTCACACCCTCTGCTCTTCATGAGTTCTCCATGTTGTTTATCTCCAAGAGCCCTCTCTCCTTGCCCCATTGCCAGGAATTTTAGATTGTATCTTTATTGTTCCGCCTGCTCACGGGCTAGGCTCTCTTCTGGGACAAAGTGGCAAGAGAAAAGAAGCTGATACCAAGTTACTCCCCACACTTCAGGATGATGGGTTCTTTTTTCCCATTCTCCTGCTGCAGAGGGAGCTTTTCCTTTCACGGTCTAGTAACCTGATTCAGCTGAACACGAACGCAGCCATCGCGAATCATAACCACCATGCCTGTCCCAGGATGACCTTTATCGTGGGCCCTGAATGCTTTCCCAGCTCACTATAAATAGACGGAGGCATTAGAGTGGCATGTGGAGCTTTAGAACTGGACCCCGGTGCCAGGAATGTGCCCGACTCTTTGGTATTAGCTCACAATAAACCAGGCACAATATGGCTTGAAGTCACTTTTGTTCTAACTGGTGTATGTGCCCTCCTTTGTGACCCAGGGGCAGGGATCTACTTAGTCTGCTCCCTGGACCATGCTTCTCCATCAGAGGGTGTCCCAGTATACTGCCATCTGTGCAGTTCTTTTTTTTAGTCTTGTGGCACTTTGGGGCTGTCTGGTTCTTTCACAGTGGGACCTGGACTGGTTGTTTCAGGACACCTAGAGCTTCAGTGGGTCGTGTGTGTGTGTGTGTGTGTGTGTGTGTGTGTGTGCGCGCGCGCGCAGTGCCCACAGAAGCCAGAAGAACACATTGCATCCCCTGGAGCTGAAGTTACAAGTTGGGAGCTGTCTGAAGTGAATGAGAGAAAATTGCAGGTCTCTAGAAGAGCATTGAGTGCTCTTAACCGCTGAGCAATCTCTCCAGCCCCTCGACAACTTCTTTAGTTATCTATTTTGGGTCGATTTTAGAAGAGGAATAATTTGTATAATAGTTACTTGTCCCATTTCTGTGATAAAAGTCACTTAAGGAAGTGAGGGTTTATGTTGGTTTACAGGCCACCCTGGCAGGTCCGGTATGGTGGGAAATGCAGGAGACAGCTGGTGACGATGGCCCAGGACCAGGAAACGGGGAGGAATCAATGCTCTGCCCATCCCACTTCCTCCTTTTTATTAAGCCTTCGAGCCCAGCTCGGGGATTGGCGGCACATTTAGGACGAACCCTCTAAGCTCCACTAACCTAGTCCAGAGACTCCCTCACAGACACACCGGGAAATTTGTTTCTATGGTGACTCCAAATCCCATCAAGTCAACAATACACTTGGTGATCACCGCGTCCACCTACTTTTTGGTTAGTCTAGACTATAGCTTTTTCTACAGATGTGTCCATCTAAGTTCTCAGTACTTTGTCCCTTGTAATTATTTTCACTGAGGCTCAAATAGTTCCATGTTTTCTCAAAAGGAGTCACTGGAAGTTGGTTCCTAAATCCTTTCGACATGAGTACTGTAGCCTTTGAGAATGTCCTCACTGCCTGATAGCCGGTCGGACAGAATGTTCTGGACACTTGGGGCACCTTCTATTCCAAGCTAAAAATCAGTCATTTTTCCCAAGAAACCTTAGCGCCCTTCAGTGGGTAATCCAGTTCGCTTTAAATACCATCACCTAGCTGCTAGGGTGTAGGTCATTGTTTTCAGGGCATTTTAATGGGTAAAGCTATGATATGCATTATACAGAATTGCACATATATTAAAATACCTAATAAATTCGTTCAGACTTCAATTTGAGGTTACTAAGTCTCACACAAACCATTCTACACTGCATCACTATCTCCTTCCTTCCACACCAAGAATCCTGCTTTTTAAATACAGTGGCGTTGACAGAATAAACCAGTAAACCATAATTATTTGTTCTAACCACATGGTATGCATAACAGTCTCAGAAAAGGAGGCTAAATAAAGCTATCACCACCTTGCTGAAAACATTACTTAAAACTTTTCTAAAATTACTGAAAACATTTTTCACTTACCAAAAATATTTTTGAAATATTCCCATGCTCTTCCTTGCTTTAATGGTCGCCTAGCGCTTGCCTCGTCAGAGCCCCTGTCTCTTACGCACCATTCTCTCTTCCTCGCGACTCTCATTTATTCTTGGTTGTGGTTATGGCTGTCTTTTCCCTTTAAATTAGGTTTGTAAAGGTTTATTTTTGATTTTGTGTATGTGTGAGTCTGTGGGGGGGGGACAGCAAGGGGCGGGTAGTACACATGAGTGTAGGTGCTGGGCACTAAACTTCCTCCCTCTGCAAGAGCAGTCCACACTCTTAACCAGCTGTCTCTTAGCTCCTTAATCCCTTTTTTTCCTAATTAGTCCACACACATAATGATTTCTCTTATGGTATTTTCAGACACACATCTTATTTGTCCGTCTCTGCTCACCCTTCCCCACCAAGTCCTTTTCTTACCTCCCAACAGCCCCTTATGATTTCCTGCCATGAGTTCTATTTTTTTCTTGTGATCATCTTTCGTTAGACCATATCTATTTTTAATTTTAAAACAATAAACAATTTTAACCACCTCTTTCTACATCAGTGTGTGGGTAAATGGTCTGGTTATTTGACCATAATTTTGCAGCTGACTCCTGGGGAAGAATGTGTGGACAGAATTTCCCTCCCTCCTGCATGGCTACTAGTTGGTTCTAGGTTTGCTCAAAAGTTAGTTTAGCTGGGTATCAAATCAATACCTCACGTTTTCCTCTGTTTGAAAAGAAATCATTCACTGTTAAAGTCTTAATATTATATAATAGTCAAATTTTCCTTTGTAAATTGCATATTTTCTAAGTATGTGTACCAAAGATTTTTTTCTCTCTTTTTTTAATCTAGCAGTTTTGATAGAATGTTTCAATATGGATCAGTCTAGGTTGATATTCTAAGGTATGCAGTGCATTTTTTCAATATGTATTTTCAAAATAGTCTTTTATTATACTTCACAGGAGTTATTTTGAATGAGTTATTTTGAATCAAATAGCACATGTACAGTGTTTAGCACATTGACTTATAATTAGCACCTATTATTGTTAGGCATAAGCTAAATATTAAAATTCTTCTCCGCTGAGGAAATGATGAACCATTTCAGCCTCAGGTTCCTAATACTTCCATTGTTCAATGGGCAGAAGAATTCAGGCCCAGCAGGCTTGTGTTTACCTCCGTGTCCAGAACTGAAGTCTCGCTGTTACACACCAAGGGGAAGGAGTGCAAAGGTGTGCTGCCTTTGGTTCTTCAACACTGGAGCCGGAATTTATCTGTAAATCCACCCCAGCCCTAGTGTACACCTAGAACCCCAAAACAAAACCTATTTCCTCCTTCCTCCACTCGGGGCCGGTGCTCTGGAGGCGCGACTGGGAACTGGAGTAGATTGTGTGTCTAGGAAACACTGTGTAGCTTATCTTCCTCTTCGTACCTCTCTTAGAACACTGACCAAATACTTCAAATCTTCCCTTGACCTTGCCAAAGAGATCTCGGGAAGCAGATGCATCCTGGGAAATGAACCTGAATGTTCTGAGCTCCGGTAGCAAAATTCTCAGCAATCCCCAGTTGCCGCCACACAGTTTTAGGCACGCATTAGAACAGCAATGTGTTGGTGGCGCCTGATTCCCCAGCCTGCCTTGGAAATGAGACATGCATTTGTTCCAAACACCTTCCCTTCGGTTCCTCATCGCCACACTCATGGTCCTTTGTAGGGGTACTTGACTTTGCAATAAAATGCAGCCTATTAATGGGGGCCTGTATGGACTCTGAAGGAATCCACTCCATAGACATCAGTCAGTGTTTGCCTTTTTTTCCACTCTTGCCCTAAGTCCTAGGCACCTGCTTCAGTCTAGCACAAAAGAGCCCTCTTGAACTTCCCCTGCCCGAATGGATGGGTGCTTAGGAGGGTGCTCGGCATTCCAGAGTCAGGGAACATTGTTGGCAGTCGCCTTCCAGGGTTTACTCACAAGAGTGGGGATGTCTCTTTCTGTAGAAGGTCACTGACCATCTCACAAAATGATTGGGAGACCTCAATTATTAACAGAAAAACATTTTAGAGACAAACAAGTAACAGAACAGCAGATCTTACTTTGGGAGCCTGCTTGAAAGATAGAGGAGAGAAAGAATGAAAGAAAATAGTGCTAAAATTAAACAAAAACAAAAGATTTTGGTGAATGGAATAAACCCCAAAGACTTAAAGTAGAATTAAGAACGCACACATATATGTATAATAGTTATATACATACATAAATACAAATACATGTATTTAACTATATTCAATTGAAAGCATAGTCTATTGTATATATTCAGTGCATATGTTCAATTCAAAACAATACTAAATATGCATACAAATGTATTTACACTCGTGTGTGCTTATTGTGTGTGTACATATGTGAACGAGGGAGAGAGGTGAAGAGATCTGCTATCAACTCCCTTTCTCTTTCTCTCCTCTTTCCAGTCCCTTTAGCCATCCGTTTGCCTCCTCCAGACACTGGTGGATCTTGCAAGCGAATCTCAGGGCCCAGACCTGACTTCCATCACCCAGTTACCTCCTCCTGATAACCCAGTGGCCCAGCAAATCTCTGTGCTGTCTCAGAGGACCTGGGAACTAGTGAAGCGAGGGAAGAGGTACCAGAAAGAGCCGCCATGAATGTCTGCGACAGGTCTTAGCTGAGGCTCTCCTCCCTGTTTGCTGAGAATGACCACAAGTTCCTTTGGGTGGAAGCAGTTCCTTCTCCTAAGAATCACCCTGAGGCGATTGAAGAATGGGACAGGAAAAGAGGACTGAATGTGGAATTGTGGGAAATGCTCTCTGTCTGTCTGTCTGTCTCTGTGTGTGTGTGTGTGTGTGTGTTTGTGTGTCCCTGTAGCCATTAATGTCCCAGCTCTGTCTGAGATCTGGAGGACTTTGGAACCCTTCTGTGGGGCTGACAAGGCGCCTGGAATTTGGCTCAGGCTGAGTAGGTGTTATTTTGTTTCTCTCTGAACCGTATATCCCACCTTCCTGGAAATTAAATCATAAACTGACCAGTGCCCTGGAGGAAGAATTAAGAAAAAGGACATACCCTCGTCTGTTATAGAGCTGCTAAGTGGAAACCATGCCTTCCCTCTCAAAGCATGGTGGTTTCTGTCCAGTCTTCTAGACAGCTCTGGAAGAGAGCTGGGCCGGTTTACCACTCTCCCAACATTACAGGGGGCAGCAGCAGTGCTGACAAGAGACAGGTGTGATGGGGGGAGTGCTAAGGCGCCTGCACTTACTCCCCAGATGTCTCCATATCATTTTTGAGGATGGCAGAAGTACAAAGTGTATGATGCCCACACCACTGAGCAACTCCCAATGATGGCTAGTGTTGATTATCAGTTTGACAGAACCTGGACCACCTAGGACATCTGCCACCAGGCTCATCGTTGAGGGATTATTTAGAATAAGTTAGCCCATGGCTATGCCTGTGACAGATTTCCTTGATCAGGCAAGACTCGCCCTAAAAGTGGGCAGCCCGGTACCCTGGGTTTGTGTCCTGGGCTGCATCAAGCTTGCTGAGCACCAGCGCCCACGGCTCCCTGACCCCTGGAAGCAGATACAGTGTGACCATCGGACACCCTGACTTTCCCACAGATGCAACCTTGCCTCCTTCAGATGCCCTGCTGGGTGACTGGAAAAGTAACCGATGACATCATAACATCAGCAGGTATTCCTTCTGCAGAGATGCTTTCCATAAGCAATCCTCCTTAAACGCCCCGACTCCCATCGAAGGTTAAGGTCTTGGTGGCTGTTTTTCAGATGGGAGCACTTCCCTGAAACCCGGAGACGGTAAATAGCGGGCAAACAACTGCCAGGCTGTGAACTCAGACCCATGGCTCCCAAGCCACTTTGCACTACCTAAGATACCTAACCCTCCGCCTACCTCCTCACTAGGCTGGCTAGAAATCACTTGAGGACAGCGATGACGTCCCATGAAGGAAATGAGCAGCTGCGAAGGGAATGCCTAGATGCAGGCATGGATTCTCCCCACAAGGTAATAGTTAAAGAAGTGACTACAGATCGCATTTCTGTTTCCGTTGCGTCCCGAGGCAGGCCCGAAACGACAGACCCTTACTTGTTCTCTGTTTTGTGCGGTACTGGCCCTGGAAGTCGAAGAACAGACCTGGCTCTGATTGTGAAGATTCCCCACATCCAGTCCGACATGATTTCCTCTCCTAATTCCATTTGTAGAGACCTGGCCTTCGGGTAACCTGAGCAACAGCTGGACTGCTCTATTTTGTGCTGTCACATGCTTCTCTCCAGAGTCATCATTATCCCCGGCTCTTCCAGTCCCCGTCTCACATACACACACACACACACACACACACACACACACACACACACACACCCGCCCTGCTCAAAGTAAACGTTAGTTACTGGAAGAAATTAGCATGCCGTGGAGGCTTCCTCTGGCAACAAAGAAAGCATTGCAGTCACACTGCTGTATGAACAAGCCTCTAATTCAGATACATGATGTTCAAAGCAGCCTCAAAAGACGGACCTGGGAAAGCTTTTCTTTGAGAGAAAAAAGCTTGACACAAAAATACAGGTTTGGAAACTATCTTCATGCTGCATTCAATATACACCATTTTTCTCATACCTTTCATTTCATATTTACTGCTGAGTTATTCCTGTCACTTGGGGTTGCAATTATCTCATGAGATTCTAATAACACTTCTACTTGTAGCTTGGGTGAGGCTATCTAATGGCCTTAAAATGGGAACAATATTTTATATTCATTGAGCAATTGGAGAATAGTTTTTGGTCGGCTTGACACAAGCTTGGGTCACCTGGAAAGGGGAAACCTAATTGAGAAAATGCCTCCATAAGCATTGACCCCATAGGCAAGTCTGTGTGATATTCCCTTGATTAATGGTTGATGTGGGAGGGCCCAGGGTAGGTGGTACCACCCGTGGGCAGGTGGTTCTGGACTATATAACAAATCAGACCGAGCGAGTCATGGAGGAGCACGCCAGGGAGCAGTGTTCCTCTCTTTCATGTCCTGCCTCCAAGTCCCTGTCTTGAGCTCCTGACCCAATTCTCATCATAGTGGACCAAATAACCTATAAGATGGAATGAACCCTTTCCTCCACAGGTTGCTTAGAAATCAACCTAAGCCACAAAAAAAAAACCTCTGAAAACTTGGATAATGGCCTCTTCTGCATGAAAAATAGGCTATAACTGGGGTACTCGTCTCTGCCCAGTAATATTTGAAGATCCGAATGCATAAGGTATTAGAATAGCCGTAATCTCCCGAGTGATTTTTTTTTTTATTGTGACCCCCATCTCACTTAAATGGAAGAAGGTCAAATCACACAAAAATCCTCCAGGTCCCTAATGAAAGGACATTAATTGGTGTGTCATCTGAAGGTTAAGTAGAAAGCTATAAGAATTCTTTTCTTTTAGGAGGCCCATGTGGATGTTCACTAGCACAAGAATGTCCTTCATGCAAGAAGGACGAGCTTTGAAGTAACGAACCGGTAGATGTGAGTTTTCTACAGAAAGCCATGTTGCCGTGGTGAAAGCCTCCCTGATCCGTTTTCACTGGTTGGCTCATTTCTATCTTTCCTGTTTCCCCCCATAAAGAACTGTGGACAGCTGGCCCTTGCTGCTCGGTTCACACGGTAGCCAGCGAATTACTAGTATCAATTCTTTCACTCTAAAGCTGGGGAGGATGCAGGCATTCTCGCGTGTTCTTGGTTGCCTTTAAGGTATCACTCGAGGGCTGAGGAGCTGGCTCCAATGCTAAAGTGCTTCCTGTGAGGGCATGGGGACCTGAATTTGAATTCCAGAACCTACATGAAGGAATCCACGGGCGGTGTTTCATGCTTGTAATCCCAGAGCTGGGGAAGAAAAGATGGGTGGATCCCTGGGTGATCGGTCAGCCAGCCCAGCCAAATTGGCAAACTCTAGGCCAATGAAAGATTCTGCATCAGCAACAAGGCGGGTGGCACCTGAGGACTGACACCCAAGGTTGTCCTCTGAACGCCACGTGCATCCTGCACACAGAGGTGTCCCTCAAGCGTCATTCTCTCACTTCTAACACATGCTATGTGCTCTTTTTTAAAATACAGATGCTATTGCACTCATGTAAAGACCTAACAGTCTTTCCATAGCCACAAATAACGCAAGGCAACATGAAAAGGCCTCCCATTAGTCTATAGGCACAACAGTGTTAATGGTGGATTTCTGTCTGCCCCCTACGTAGTTCCGCAGGAGGGGAGCAGAAGGAAGCAATGAGCTTGGCCTTAATTTGTAATGACATTATTAAGTCCAACTCTCAGGAGGTGAAATTGAGGCTAGGCAAGCCAGGAAGCCATCTTGAACTGACTCAGCTCTATCAAGGCTCATGCTCAGGTCAACGGGTCTATAGGCCTCTTCCTTCACCGCGATGAGGATCCACCTCCCATCAGACAATGTGGGAACACGCACCTGAGATCATGACATCCTCACCTGTTTCCGGGACAGTCAAAAGAAACTAAGCCACTTTCACTGAAAGTCAAAGTGCAGCTTGGACCCCATTTGAGAGTGAGTCTGGAGTAGCTCGCAACTGCCTCAGTTTCCCTGTGAATTAACCGTTCTTTCAAACCATCCAGATGAGGTGACGTGATTGCAAATAGCATCACGGACAATGGGGCCAATGAGTACCCAAATGTACAACAGTGCTGTATGCCAGAGTCTGCTCCACTGACTAAGAAGTATTTACAAAACTATTATTGGAGTTGTCAATCTATTTGGTGTGTGTGTGGTGTGTGTGTGAGGAGCCGCACACCCCTACCTCGTGAAGCTGCCTCCTGCCGTGCTGTCTTCTCCATGATGGACTGTCGCCCTGCAAACATAAGTCAAAATGATCCTCTCCTCCCTGAATTCACTTCTTACTGGGGATTTGGTCACAACGGCAGGAAGAGTAGCTAGTCTGTAGTCATTCTATGTACACTTGAGACACGTTGAGTCTATCACCATGAAGACCTTCCTCCAATCTCCTCAGAGCACTGAAACCCACTCAAAGCCTTTTTCCGTGGTAAACCAAAACTCTTAGTTCTGCTTTTCCCGGTATAGACTATCTGGGATTCTTAATCTCTCAAATATGCAAATTGAGACTGAGAGTCTTGTCTGTTAAATATTGATGAGACTCTGCCTTCTCTCAGGCAAAGCCTGTGCTCCTGATGCGTGAAGGGGAAGCGCAGTTCTCACAATGCGTTCTGTTCAAACTTTCCACAGCTTCCGTAGAAACGGAGCATCTAGTCCCATGTGTTTCTTTTCTCTCATTTGATGACAGAAATAAGACATAAGTAAAATGAATATTTTCCCAGTGAAGAATGATTCCTCAAGAGTAGAGAGAAATGCGAAGAATCTTGAGTTCTCTGTAAGAAATTATAGCGAAAATAATTAGCATTATAATGTGCCAGCAATTAGGAGCAGAGAAAATGTTTGAAGCCTCTAAAAGGGCCAGGTGTAGTAGTACACGTCTGTGAACTTAGCTCTCAGGAGGCAAAGGCAGACGTACCATACATTTGAGTCTAGCCTGAACTATGCGTCAAGTTCCAGGCCAGTCAGCTACATAGTGAGACACTGTTACAGAAAGAGAGAGAGAGAGAAAGAGAGAGAGAGAGAGAGAGAGAGAGAGAGGGAGGGAGGGAGGGAGAGAAGAGGGGACGGGAGGGAAAGGGAAGGCTGAGGGAAGGCAAGAATGAAAGGGAAGGGAAGAGAAAGGAAGGAAAGGAAAAGGGAGGGGAGGAGAGGGGAGAAACTCCAAACACAACTTGTGATGACTACTCTTGATTATAAACTTGGCTATATGAAATCAACTATAACCCAGAAATGAAGGGCACACTTGTAATCCAATTCTTGAGGCAAGAAGGCAACACACCTTCGATCTGCATCTTGAGGCAGGAAGACAGGGGTTCTTGATCCAGATATTGAGGAGGAACGACACATGCCTTTAATCTAGGTCTTGAGGCTGAAAGGTACACCTTTAATCTGGGCCACGCCTCCTGCTGGAGCCTATGTAAGGGCAGTGGGAGAAGGAAGGGTTTGCTCATTCTTCCCCTACTTACCCTCACCTTGTCAGCGCATCCACTCCTTCTCTGCCCTTGGAGCCTAAGTTTTCAGGATTCCAGCATTCAGAAAAATCCAGCTGAGACACCCAGCCTTGCTTGTAGGACTGAGCAGCTACTGGATTCTTGAACTACCATTCGCAGCCAGCCATTGTGGGACTGCAGCTGTAAGTCCTTCCAATAAATTCATATATATTCACCTATATTTTTTATTTTTACACACACACACACAGAGAGAGAGACATATGTATGAGAAAGAGATTGACCCCATAAGTTTTGTGACTCTAGAGAACCCTGACTAACACACGACTCTTCTCTGTCTCTGTATGACTAATTTGATGGCTGTGCACGTGAATGCCATGGGAATGATAATTATCGTGTAGATAAGCTGGTTGTAAATGTCGTGGGCACAAACTGGATTTGCTCTTCATAAGGAGGATTTGCAGGTAATTACAGTGGCTGATCAAACATCTCCGCAATAAAGAGGCAATATTTTCAGCCTGGTGCCAAGATCCGCTCACTTCCTAAAATTGGTACCGGCCACTTTAGGAGGCAAAGTCAAATGACAGTGTTGCCCATAGTGACCATGACAACAGTCACAAGCCGCTGTGCATGTGGCTTACATTAATCGCGAGTCAGAAACGTTCTTAGCCTATTGCCCACGTTAGCTAATCCATCTTAAGAGCAGTTTGGCCAGTGAAGGGCGCTACTCTGATCTGCTGCCATGCCACCTGGCCTAAGACCCCCTTCCCCTCACCAAAGATCTGCTCGTCTGGAAAGAGATGGGGCACAGAAGCAAGGGGGTTTGAAATAATAATAATAATAAGTGTAAACAGCTGGATTAATCATGAGTAATGGGGAAGGTCCCTGCATCTCCCTTCCCCTCCTTCCCTCAGGCTTCTGGCTTATTATTTCAGATGTATACATCTAGCAGTAAATACAATAACATTTTTGAAACCCCAGCTAGAAGCTACAAAAAAAATGAATTTGAGAGTTATACTTTGATTAAATAGCAAGGCGGAGATTCATGGCAAAGTGTCTAAAAGAGGGCATTGCTCTTCCTGCCGGTTCCAGATGGCTTCTTATGAGAAAATAAATTTAGACTCAGGAACAAAAGGATTTATTAGAAAACACTTGGAAACACACAGGGATTACACTGGCAGAGAAGATACTTGTCTCTACACGTGTTGATAATTCATATTCATCTAATATGCAGGTATATCTCCAAGTGGGTTGCCTGGAAGTATTTATGTTTGCATAATAATGTTTACAGAAGTGACTCCTGCTCCATCCTGTGCCCTGCTGAAGAGAAGCGGATATCTGAAAAAGGCAAGACATGAGACCCAAGGACAACAGGAAAAACGAAGGTGATATAAAAACATTGATATGCGCTATGCAGCATTCTGGAACATACACTGAGACTTGGAAATTTGTTAGCCTTTGTCCAACAATAAATTATAATTTGAACTCAGTCATTAGTAAATGGTGAAACTATACTGGCAGGGAGCTCCAAACAACACCAAATGGAAAGGGATAAGGAAGCACACTCAAAACGTAGAGACATGGTTACTGACTAAGAAAAACAGACACAGTAGGCTATGGAGATAGGATGCATGATTACACACTTGTAATCCCAGCTCTGGGGACACGGAAAGAGGCAGATCTCGGGTTCACTGGCCAACTAGCCTAGGAGTTGTTGAACTTCATGTACTTATACAACCTCCAAGAAGGTGCATGATCTTGGAGGTTGGCATTCAAGGTTGTCCTCTGGGTTCTGTATACACACACACTCACACGCATACACAGATAAGCAAGATTTCCTAGTGGCAAGGGAGTGTTTGTAACCCTCCTCCACCTGCATCTCTCCCTGTAGCTGCGAAGGAGGGGAGGAGCAGAAATAGATCAGTCTTCACAGTCTGTGTCTGTTTTCATGAGATATCTCTCCTTCCACTCCCACTCGGGAGGCTTCCGTTCTAGAGCACAAATGTCCTCTGTTGTCCAGATGTCCTTTACAGGACCACCCTATTTCTTTGAGAAGCGAATCAAATTGCACTTAAAAGAGTCCTCAGAGGGTCTGCCACCCTCTTCCTGTCCGAGCTGGGTCCCTGAGTGACTGAGAGTTTGCCAGGTTCATAGGACAATAATTCCATGTCTTCCTCTCTCACTATCTCATATCCCAAGGAACGGAACTGGAGACATCCAGTGACACACCCTTTCCCTCGACAGTAATGGTGATGATACATTCGTCATCACCAAACACGAAGGGACATCTCAGAGCTTTTGAGGAAGAAAGGAAGCAGGCCTACACTTGCTGCATCAGCATTTTGGGGTCCACACTCAGCCAATACCCTCTGTAAATGTGTTCTAACTGGTGATGCATGGCTAACTCTTCAACTCTTCAGTTGTGTTTACGGTCTTTAATTGCACATCTCCTGGTCACAGCCGATTGATTGGGAAGGGGTGGAAAGTTAGTTAAGGGAATGATTCTGAAGACTCACTATGTCTATCAGAGTCTGAAAGAGAAAAAAAGAGACAGACAGACAGACAGAGAGAGGAGAGAGAGAAAGAGAGAGAGAACAAACAGAGGCTGGAGAGTGATGAAGAGCACTTGCTGCCCTTCCAAACAACCTGGTTTCGGTTCTCAGCACCCACACAGTGACTCCCAGCATCCGTGACTACAGTTCTAAGAGGTCAGACGCTTTCTCTGACCACGGCAGACACCAAGCACACACACAGTTTATATACACACATGCAGGCAAACACCCATACACATAAAATAAGAAATAAGCGAATCTTGAGAGAGGGGGAGAGAACATTTTATACTAGGATAGAGAGAATAATTAAGTGATAAGCATATCATAATAAAGCCAGTGCATTTGACACCGTTCCCTTGGCTCCCTGGCAGGAAGTATTGCCTTTGATGATAGCTGCGGTCAGTCTGCAGCAAGCCAGCACAGGACAGACTGGGATAATATGTAATCCAATCTTGTTCTTTTCCATCCTCTCAGCTCCTCCTGAAGTCTCTCATTAGCCAAGCTGAACAAGAAGACAGTGCCCAGGAGCCACCGGGAGTCCACTTAGGTCATTTTGGCATGACAGGGCAGGGAGAATGGGGTTCAGAGGGGCAGCGGGTCTGCAGGAGTTAACTGCAACGTCCACCACACTCCAGATCACCTGCCATCCACGCCTCAGGCCTGACCTTCTCCAGGGAAAATCCTTATCTCCAGTGGTGCAGACACGCACAAAAACGTATTAATAATTCTGTCAGTGTAAGACATAGAAAATTAGTTAGCATTAGTGATGCTCCTAAAAGGCCTCAGGAGAAAACAGGAAAGAAGTAATTATCACATCGAATGCAGTTGCTACAGTCCCTGTTTGGGCAGGTACTCACAAGGCCCAAGTTGGCATTCATGGGGTCCTTGATTCATGCAGGGTTCCCTCGCTGTTTGCAGCAAGACATCTGGAGCGTGGTTTCGGCCTTATTCCTATAGGATCTGAGTCCTCTGTGGTCCTTTCTTTGTGGGGTTGCTCCAATATACGCCATTGTCCGGGGCTAACAGATATGGGTGTTAAAAGGCATGCCAACAAACCTGCCAGGTTCTAGGCACAAGTTTTCTTACTTCCATTATGTGGCAGCAGCTTACTGTCCCTCTAGGAATCAATATTAATAACTCAGGAAAGGTCAGCGAGCTTCTTTTATCAGGCTTCTTTTATCAGTCTAATGGCATGTGGAGCCCTAGATGACCATGGAGGGAGTTTCAGCTTTCCCCTGTTGAAAATGTTCTCTGTTCCCTGGAGGATACACCCTTGTATTTGGGCATTAGGACCACTATGTCCACTGAGCCCAAGTTTGTAGAGCTAGAAAGCCAAAATAATATGGCACCAATGCAATGGACTATCACTGCAAAACATCCCAGAGGAATAATGTCACAAAGAAGGAAAACCATGGCATCTCTAGGTCTACACAAAGGCAGACAGACCTCCAGAAATGGCAGTTATACACCTAAATGTGTCTTTGTCTTCGGCTTAGTATATTTAAAGTAAATTCAAATGCCATGTAAATACTGACAGCAATGAGAAGGAGGGGAGGGATGGAATCAGCTGTTTTAAGGATTTCTTGATGTCTACCAAGTGGGATAATTGTGTGTAAATACGATGTGGCACAATTTAAAGGCATAAGACAAAAACTCTAGGATAACGACAAAAACACACACAAATGAAAAAGTTACAGCCACTATGCCAGTGAAGGAGGGAAATGGACTGGGATTTCTATATCCAACATGTTGAGTGCCACCTGTTGAAATAACCAGGCTAGCTAAGGATAAAACAATTATATTTTATTTATTGTAAGGGGAAAACTCACACCACAGGAATGGAAGATCCAGGCTCTGCTCGACAGCAGGAGAAGCTACACAGAGAGTTTACCTGGGTGGTGCACAGGTTTTTATCTCCCAGCCCCAGAAAGCCACACCTAAATTAGGTTCAACCTCTTAAAGATTATTGGTTAATAAGGCTTCCCCCATCAAGAGACCTCTGGATATGGTGCGGGGGGCATTTCTAGAGAACTTTGATTGAGGAAGAAAAATCCATCCAGAATGTGGACCGTATCATTCTACAGGCTGGGTTATCAAAATGAACAAAAATGGGGAGCAGGGACTTGACCAGAGCACCAGGCTTCATCTCTCTTTGCTTCTCGACCACAGATGTTACCTCATTGCTCCTGCTGCTCTGCCTCCCCTGCTACGTGTGGGCAACGCCACCCAAGTCTGCATCACCACCTACCTGGTATGGACCGCGGCCTCATACCTTCCACGAGCTTGGGACGAGGTCCTAGGAGTTAAACACAAGACGCACACACATATAGAGAGTCCGGGTCATTCGCCAAGAGGTGAATGCCTAGTTTTATTTAGCTTTATTTGGGGTTAATATACCCTGTTGCCCCAGTAAAGGAAACCGCTCCCAGCCAGAAGTGAGATCACAGTGTTGAGAGCCTGGCGCCCAGTGGCAGGTAGTTCCCTGACACCGGGTACCGGCCTGGGAGCCGTGGCAGACAGTTAAGGGGAAGATCAGACGCCATGAGAGACCTCCTTTGCAGGTAAAATTACCATACCAAAGACGAAACAAGTCTCTATGCTAAATCCCCCACGCTGACAGAATCGAGCAAAAGTTAACAGGAAACTAAGCTGGTTTAGCGTAAACAGTTCTTGCATCCTGTGCTTTGGCCTCCAGGAGCAGGGAAAAAACCTGCGATACAACAGCTATGGGCTGTGTCTCCTCAAGCCATGGACCAAAATAATCCTTCTTCCCATCCGCTGATTTGGTCAGGTGTTTTATCATAGCAACAGGAAAAGAACTGATTAATCTATTCATTAAATATTTGTAGATTAAGATACTAAGTTCCCAAGCCTGCTTCCCTTGGTGTCAGTGGGCTTCCTGGAGGAATTAAGAAACCAACAACCAAATGGCTATACTCCATGAGGTTTAGGGAGGGTATTATTAACCAAATCACCCCAGACAGAAACTCTAGAACTGTTTGAGACTGCAGGAGCCATCTGGGCAACAAAGAGTCGTTAACCTAACTCAAGGTCGGAAATATATTAGTAGGATTAATAATCAAGTTGAGACCCTATTGAAGACGTGAACACAATTCAGAGAAGCTGTTATAATTCCTGCTCCAGGACGGATGCCATTTATAACATAAGCATTGCTAGTGATCAATCCGTGAGCTGTGGAAATTGTAGTCCCTCTGTTTCAGTACTGTGCTGAGGGCCTAAGATGCTAGCCATTGTCTGTTTGGTTGAGGGGGAAAGTGAAGTCCTTAGATACAGAATCAACTCTTGCCGATGATAGGGGAAAGGTGGATAATTATTACAGCTGATGGTTCTAATCACAGGGCACCCCAGCACTGTGCTGAGGGTTGGTGACCACCCCCTTTTTTAGAACCTCATGGTGTCTCTGAGAGAAACCGTTACATATATATACCTGGAAGAAGTGAAACCTAAAGGGGACGAATGACGTGACCTCAGACACAAGCAATGAGCCTGGATCTGCAGCTACCTAAAGTTTAAGCCTTCACAGTTACACTCCAATCACAGGACAAGGTCGAGATCAGGGGTCCTTAACCATAGAGGTCATTAGTTCTGACATTGTGATCTTCATCTGGAAAGGTGAGCCAAAGTGAGAGCCAATGAGGCAAACGTGCTATGAAAGGAGAAGTAGAACATGAGGGCACAGTGGGCCAAAGTTCATCCTGAGCACGTGGGAAGAGGAATGCAAACATGCACCAGGTGCAAGCTGTCAGATAAATCCAAAGCAAAACACGCTTTGTCAGGAATGGCTGTGATGGGCCTAATCAGCGGAGCACATCACTGGTGAGCATGGGTAAGCAACAGAGCATGCTGCTGGGCCAGGATCGCTGCATTGTATCCAGTTCCTCTTGCTCCAAATGTTCATTGCATTAAGGCTGTGGTTGTAGGACAACAGTTAGGGCATGGAGCTGACAGCACACACGACTTCAAACATGTCTGAAAAATAAAATGAATTAGACCAGCAAAGCGTTCTTTCTCTCTCTCTCTCTCTCTCTCTCTCTCTCTCTCTCTCTCACACACACACACACACACACACACACGTGTGTGTGTACAAATGTGTATGATTGCACATGGGCATGTATGTACATACATTTGGAGACTAAGATCAACTTTGGATGTCGTCCCTCAGACATTCTCTCTCTCTCTCTCTCTCTCTCTCTCTCTCTCTCTGTGTGTGTGTGTGTGTGTGTGTGTGTGTGTGTGTGTGTCTGTCTGTCTGTCTGTCTGTCTGTCTGAGACAGAATTCCTTGCTGTCCTGGAACTCACCAAGTAGCTAGACTAGCTGGCCAACAATCCCTAGGGATCCATCTGTCTCTACTTCCTCAGCTCTGGAGTTATAAGCACACATCACCATGCCTGGCTTTTTTAATTTTATTTTTTACATGACTCCTTTGGATTTGGCTCAGTCCTTGTGTTTGCAAAGCAAACATTTGACTGACTGGGATATCTCTTCAGCCCCCACTATAGCATTATTTAACCTGGGGCACCTAGAAGGAAGAAGCAAGTTTCTAGTTGCCTCGACTGATAATAGTTCAGGATTATAGGTCCAGGATTCATCAAAGAACAGATCCATGCGTCTCTCTTGTTCATCAAAGGACAAAGCTGTATTATCTTGATGGAATCACCATTAACTTCCCACACCAGAGTTGGCCCGGATTTAGAGCAATTTACACAACATATGTTGATATTGTTTCATGTCCTAAAAATAAGAAGAAGAAGAAGGAGAAGAAGAAGAAGAAGAAGAAGAAGAAGAAGAAGAAGAAGAAGAAGAAGAAGAAGAAGAAGAAGAAGAAGAAGAAGAAACTTTTAAAAAGGCAGCAGAAACCCACAAGCATGCATCCTCTCCTTCCTGAAAACTGACACAGGATACTGGGTTTGCTTCCTCTACTGCCTTTGTGACCCTAATATTGTGTCACGGAGCTCAGTGGTAGGTGATTTACATTAAACGTGACAGGAGACACACAAAGCACAGTCCTCTGCCTGGGAAGTTCTCAGTATCTTTTCTGACACATAAATATGGGCTGAGAAATGAGGGCCAAAGCTTGTGATAGAAGATGAATGTTACGGGCATTAGAGAGAGGAGAAAGCACTGTGAACCGCTAGCATTCATGAGGATTTGGCAAGGACGTTTGCCACTAAAATTATTTTAACAAAAACCCAAGTAGTATGTCAGTTCATCTGATGATTTTGGGGGAGGGGAGTGTGCGCACGTGCGCACAAGCGTATGCACTTCAGAGTTGACAATTCTAAAAACTGAAGGCAGGGCTGTAAAGATGGCTCAACAGTTAAGAGCGCTTGTCACTCTTGCAGAGAATCCAGGTTCAATTCCTAGTACCCACAACCGTCTGTCACTCCGGTTTCAGGGGATCCAATGCCCTCCGTTTCCGGAGGCACCAGGCATGAACAAGGCACACATTCATGCATGAAAAACACTCATACAAATAAAATAAATCTAAAAGGAGACAAAATAAATGAATAAAAATTGAAGGTAATGCTTGTTACGGCTGAGCATCAGCTACTTGGAAATAATAATCCTTGAGATGAGGTTTCAATACATAGACACCAGAAGAAAATGGACCTTATCTTGTCAATCAAATAACACAGCAGGGAAAAAAAGTGAGAGTTTAAACTTCAAATCCTGAACAGTTCCTTCCTTTTATCTAAGCTGG